>NC_133152.1:40668175-41031508 GCF_048418815.1 Hemitrygon akajei | reverse complement strand
ACTACTTGCCCCTCCACCTATCTTTGTATCATCTGCAAACATTCACATATAACACAAAAAGAAGTAGACTTAACACCAACCCCTGTAGAACAGCACTAGTCACTGGCAGTCAACCAGAATAGGCCCACTGTATTCTCGCTCTTTGCCTCCTGCCAGTCAGCCAATCTTCTATCCAAGCTACTACCTTTACTGTAATACCATGTAATAAGGGCTATTATCTTGTTAAGCAATCTTATGTGCAACACACCCTCAAAGGCCTTCTAAAAATCCAAGTAAACAACATCCACTGACTGTGTATTTTACCTGATAGGGTCACAAAGATTTGCTAGGTAAGATTTCACCCTAAGGAAACTATGCTGACTTTGGACTATTTTATCATGTGCCTCCAAGTACCCTGACACCTCATCCTTAATAATGGACTTCAACATCTTCCCAACCACTGAAGTCAGGCTAACTGGTCTATAATTAATTTCCTTTCTTCTGCTTCCCTCCCTTCTGAAAGTGAAGTGACATTTGCAATTTTCCTGTCCTCCAGAACTGTTCCAGAATCTAATGATTCTTGAAAGATCATTATGAATACTTACACAATCTCTTCAGCTACCTCTTTCAAAACCATGGGGTATAGTCCATCTGGTCCAGGTGATTTATCTACCTTCCGAACTTTAATCTTTCCGAGCACCACCTTCTTAGTAAAAGCAACCACACTCACTTCTACCCCCTGATACTCTTGAATTTCTGGAAAATTGCTCTTATTTCCATAGTAAGGACTGGCACCAAATACTTAAGTTCCTCCATCATTTCTTTGTCCCCATTACTGCCTCTCCAATATCATTTTCCAGTGGTCCAGTATCCACTCTTGTCTCTTTTATACTCCATATATATTTGGGGAAAAAAAATTCTTGGTATCCTCTTTTATATAATTGGCTAGTTCCCTTCATATTTCATCTTTTCTCTTCTTATAGCTTTTTAGTTGCCTTCTGTTGGCTTTTAAAAGCTTCCCAGTCCTCTAACCTCCCAGTATTTTTTGCTATTTATATGTCCCCTCTTTTGCTTTTATGCTGTCTTTGACTTCCCTTGTCAACCATGATTTCCTCTTCATCCCTTTAGTATATTTCTTCATCTTTGGGAAGTATCTATCCTGCATCTTGCATATTGTTCCCAGACTCTTAATCCATTGTTATTCTGCTGTAATCCTTGTTGGTGTCTCCTTCCAATCAACTTTTGCCATCTCCCCTCTCATGCCTCTGTACTTCACCTTACTCCACTGTAATACTGATACATTTGACTTTATCTTCTCCCTCTCAAACTGCAGGGTGAATTCTATTATCATCACTGCTGCTAATGGTTCCTTTACCTTAAATTCCCTAATCAAATTCTGTTCATCACACAATGCCCAATGTAGAATTGTCGTCTTAGTGGGCTTAACCACAGCTGCTCTAAAAAGCTATCTAGTAGACATTCTACAAATTCCCTCTCTTGGGCTCCAGCACCAACCTGATTTTCTGAATCTACATACATATTGAAATCCCCCATGGTTATTGTAACATTGCCACTTTTATATGCCTTTTCTATCTCCCATTGTAATTTGTATACCACATCCTGGCTACCATACGGAGGTCTATACACAACTCCCATCAGGGTCTTTTTCTCTTGCAGTTTCTTAGTTCTACCCACAAGGAATCTTTATCTTATGATCCTATGTCACCTCTTTCTAGGGATTCGATTTCATTTTTTTAAAATCAACAGAGCCACCCCTCCCCCTCTGCCTTTCTGCCTGTACTTTCGATATACAATGTGTATCCTTCAATGTTAAGCTTCCAATTATCTTCTGTCAGCTACGACTCAGTGATGCCCACAATGTCATACATATCAATCTAATTGCGCTACATCATCTACCTTATTCAGTATACTGTGTACATTCAAATATAACATGTTCTGTATTCATTATCCTTTTTGATTTTATTCCTGTTACACTTCAACTCATCTCTCTGACTGCAATTTTGCCCCATCATTTGCCTATCCTCAGAATCTCACTACACACTGCATCTACTTGTATAACAACCTCCCATCCTCAGCTCTTTCATTCCAGTTCTCACTCCCTCTGAAATTAGTTTAAACCCTTCCCAAGTACATCAGATACTGACTGACATGCTGAGTTCCCCCCAACATTTTGTGTGCTTTGTCCTTTCTTCATTTGGTGATTTCAGTAAGGCATTTGATAAGGTTCCCCATGCAAGGTTCATTCAGAAAGTAAGGAGGCATGGGATCCAAGGAGACCTTGCCTTGTGGATCCAGAACTGGCTTGCCCACAGAAGGCAAAGGGTGGTTGTAGATGGTTCGTATTCTGCATGGAGGTTGGTGACCAGTGGTGTTCTGTGGGACCCCTCCTCTTTGTGAATTATTTTTTTTTTAAGTGACCTGGATGAGGAAGTAGAAGGGTGGGTTAGTAAGTTTGCTGATGAATATAGTATTAATGGTAAGACTCTTGGCAGTGTGGAGGATCAGAGAGATCTTGGTCCTTGTCCATAGGACACTCAAAGCTGCTGCGCAGGTTGACAGTGTTAAGAATGAGAACGGGGTGTTGGCCTTCACTTGTGGGATTGAGTTCAAGAGCCGTGCTACAGCTATGTAAGACCTCAGTCAGACCCCACATGGAGTACTGTGTTCAGTTCTGGTCATCTCACTACAGGAAGGATGTGGATACTATAGAGAGAATGCAGGGGAGATTTACAAGGATGTTGCCTGAATTAGAGTGTGTGACTTATGAGAATAGGTTGAGTGAACTTAGCCTTTACTCCTTGGAGAGAAGAAGGATGAAAGGTGACCCGACAGAGGTATACAAGATGAAGAGAGGCATTGATTGTGTGGAAAGCCAGAAGCTTTTTCCCTGGACTGAAATGGCTAACATGAGGGGGCATAGTTTTAAGGTGTTTGGAAGTAGGTACTGAGGGGATGTCAGGGGTAAGTTTTTCCACACGGAGTGGTGGGTGTGTGGAATGCACTGGTGGCGGTGGAGGTGGATACAATAGGGTTTTTAAGAGACTCTTAAGATAGATACATGGAACTTAGAAAAATAGAGAGCTATGTGGTAGGGTAATTCTAGGCAGTTTCCAGATTAGGTTACATGGTCAGCACAACATTGTGGCTGAAGGGCCTGTAATGTGCTGTAGATTTCCATGTTCTATGTTCTTCAATATTCTTTCAAATTTGTCACTTTACTACCTCATCAAATTTATGCTAGCTCTCCTTGATTTAACTCAACTGCTTCTAAATGTTTATTTTTGCTTGAATTATATATTTTAAGAATTCCCCATGTTTTTTTTCTGGCCAATCACTGATTAATAGGATATTATTCTTTTAAACAAAAATATTGCATTTGATCTTATACGAAATCTTATGTTTTGGACATATTATATTAACCATGAGGACTGTCCAATATGGGTTTCTTTAGAGGCTAACTCTGTTAATAAATTTTCTATTATTTTTCTTCTCGGATCCTCACTCCCTTTATCTTTTAATAAACTATCTGAAAATTTGGTAGTTAAACATACTTTGAGGATCTGGGTACAATTTAGGAAATTCTTTGGTCTATTGACATTTTCTTTGTGTAGTCCTATTTGTTTTAACTATTTTTTTAAGCCTTCGATGACCGATTCAGTTTTTAAAGAATGGGATAGATTGGGTATTAAATGCTTCCAGGATTTGTTTGTTGGAGGAAGTCTTCTTTAGTTTGAGCAAATGTCAGCTAAATATAGTTCACCCAAAACTTATTTTTTTGTTATTTACAAATTAGAGACTTTTCTGCGTTCTCATCTATATACGTTTCCTATAAGTTCTGGTAGGGACTTATTAAATGTAATTTTTAATTTGAAACCTTTTTATAATGGTTCAATATCCAATATTTATGGTATGTTGCTAGGAATGAGAAACTATCCTATAAAATTAAAAATCTTTGGGAACAAGATTTACAGATTTCAATTTCTGAGGAAACTTGGAATGAAGTTTTAAAAATTGGTTAACACTTCATCGTTATGTGCCTGTCATTCCCCTTTTACAATTTAAAGTGGTTCATAGGGCTCACATGTGTAAAGATAAGCTATCTCATTTTTATTAGGATATATCTCCTTTCTGTGATAGATGTAATAATGGAGAAGCTTCATTAATTCACATGTTTTGGACATGTCCGAGCCTTGAAAGATATTGGAAGGAAGTATTCCAAACTTTCTTGGTACTTTTCAAGGTAAATTTTAAGTCTAACCCTTTGACCGCATTATTTGGTATTGTTGGAGGAAAGGACTTTATTTTGGAGACAGTTGATTTGCATATTTTGGCTTTTATTTCTCTTATAGCTAGGAGGGCACGCTTGCTTAAATGGAAGGATGCTGTTTGGCCTACTCATGCTCAATGGTTATGGGATGTTATGTCATGCTTAAATTTAGAGAAGATCCGATGTTCAGTTTTTGAATCTAGACAAGACTTTTATACATTGTGGGGACCATTTTTGAGTTATTTTCAAAACCTTTGATTTGTTGTAAAAGTATAGATGGTGGCTAATAATATATTTTATTATACAAGGGTTTTTTCCCCTTTTTCTTGCTTTTCCTAACAGCTCTGACTTTAGATTTTTTCCTGTATAGCAAAATTATTATATTTCAATATTATGATTTAATTTAATTTTTATGAATACAGGGTTTGTGATTGTAACTATTTTTAATACAATGTATTTGATACTATTTTATTTTCTTCTTTTGACTTAAGTTATTGTACTCTATATTCCTTTATCCAGAAACTAAATATTGAAAGAGATCTTTCAATTATACATAATTGAAGATTATATGCAAAATGTTTCTCACCTACAAACTCTTCAAGTTTAGAATTCTAGTTTCTAGAAATTAGAAATTAATTTTTTTTTAAAAAAAGAGTACAGCACAAACAATAGACCCAAAACAGTCTATTTTGAATATAGTACTTTAAGAACCAATTCCTTTTCTATGTCAGCTCTACTATCTGTGGACATTCCTTTTCCTTATCAGTTGGAATGATACTGTCAGGGAATTCTATATTCTGGAATTTAAAAATTGATTATTAAAGGAAGTACAGCACAAAACTAGAATCAGTGTCTATTTGAGTGTTGCCCCTACTTTGAGATCCAATTAGGAATCAGAATCAGGTTTAGTATCACTGACATGCCATGAAATTTGTTGTTTTATGGCAGTAGTACAGTGTAATACATTAAAGAATGCTATAGATTAGAATAAGATATATATTTTGAGTAGTGCAAAGTAATAAGTAGGTAGTGCAAAAAGAGAGCATTATCCATTGTAATGAAATGGTTTATGTTGTGTTAGGAATCTCTCCCACAGCTGTCTGGTAAAAATGCTTGACAGTAGCTTTATGATGCTGCCCTGGTTATTTTTGGAGCATAGCAGACATTTAGAAGGGAAGAATCCTTCAATTTTTAACCATGCCCAGTTCTATATAGTTGAGGTTGCAAGTTCATGCATACCTCCTTCTGTATTAAAGCAACTTTGGACAAGTTTTAAAATATACAGAAAATTCTGGAGGTCAGAATCAGGTCAGGCAGCATCTGTGGAGAGGAATAAACAGTTACTGAGCCCCTTCATCAACAGAATATCTTGTGGTAATAAAATATGGTTGGCTTTGTTGTTTGGTTCAGGTAGATGATGGGCAACTACGACACAAAAGGTGGGCTACATTGAACAACAGGAAATGAGGACTTTGGATGTGGGACTGTTATTTTATAAATTGAGTTCCTCTGACTTGCTGCATTGGCTAACAGGAGCAAATGAGGCTAGTAGTAGGTAATGTTCTGAACGTGCTTGGAGCAGGTAATTAAGGGTATAGTTGGTTTGGACCAAGGTCTTCATACATGTGGAACTTGGATTCAAGCCTAATTCAGGGTGAAAAATGCTTGCCTTTGGCTACAAAGTTCTATATGGTATATAAAATTGTTTGGGACATACAGTGGCATGCAAAATCTTGGGCACCCTTGGTCAAAATTTCTGTTACTGTGAATAGCTAAGCAAGTAAAAGATGACCGGATTTTCAAAAGGCATAAAGTTAAAGATGACACATTTCTTTAATATTTTAAACAAGATTACTTCTTTATTTCCCTCTTTTACAGTTTCAATAACAAGGAAGGACAAGTGCCCAAAGCAAAAGTTTGGGCACCCTGCATGGTCAGTACTTAGTAACACCCCCTTTGGCAAGTATCACAGCTTGTAAATGCTTTCCGTAGCCAGCCAAGAGTCTTTCAATTCTTGTTCGGGGGATTTTTGCCTATTCTTCCTTGCAAAAGGCTCTACCTCTGAGATTCTTGGGCTGTCTTGTATGCACTGCTCTTTTGAGATCTATTCACAGATTTTTGATGATGTTTAGGTCAGGGTACTGTGAGGGAAAAACCTTCAGCTTGCGCCTCTTGAGGTAGTCCATTGTGGATTTTGAGGTGTTTAGGATCATTAAACTGTTGTAGAAGCCATCCTCTTTTCATCTTCAGCTCTCTTACAGACGGTGTGATGTTTGCTTCCAGAATTTGCTGGTATTTAATTGAATTCATTCTTCCCTCTACCAGTGAAATGTTCCCCAGGCCACTGGCTGCAACACTAGCCCAAAGCATGATCGATCCACCCCTATGCTTAACAGTTGGAGAGGTGTTCTTTTCATGAAATTCTGCACCCTTTTTCTCCAAACATACCTTTGCTCATTGCAGCCAAAAAGTTCTGTTTTAACTTCATCAGTCGACAGGACTTGTTTCCAAAATGCATCAGGCTTGTTTAGATGTTCCTTTGCAAACTTCTGACGCTGAATTTTGTGGTGAGGACACAGGAAAGGTTTTCTTTTGATGACTCTTCCATGGAAGTCATATTTGTGCAGGTGTCACTGCATAGTAGAACAGTGCACCACCACTCCAGAGTTTGCTAAATCTTCTTGAAGGTCTTTTGCAGTCAAACGGGGGTTTTGATTTGCCTTTCTAGCAATCCTACGAGCAGTTCTCTTGGTCTTCCAGACCTCAACTTGACCTCCACCGTTCCTGTTAATTGCCATTTCTTAATTACATTATAAACTGAGGAAACAGCTACCTAAAAATGTTTTGCTATCTTCTTTTAGCCTTCTCTTGCTTTGTGGGCATCATTTATTTTAATTTTCAGAGTGCTAGGCAGCTGCTTAGAGGAGCCCATGGCTGCTGATTGTTGGGACAAGGTTTGAGGAGTCAGGGTATTTATAAAGCTTTGAAATTTGCATCACCTGACCTTTCCTAACGATGGCTGTGAACAAGTCATAGCCCTAACAAGCTAATTAAGGTCTGAGACCTTGGTAAAAGTTAACTGAGAGCTCAAGTTCTTGGGGTGCCCAAACTTTTGCATTGTACTCCTTTCCTTTTTTCACTCTAAAATTGTACAAAACAAAAATAATACACTAATCTTGCTTAAAATGTTGAAAAAAAAAGTTTCATCTTTAACTTTGACTTTTGGAGATCAGTTCATCTTCTACTCACTTAACTATTCACAGTAACAGAAATTTTGCCCAAACTTTTGCATGCCACTGTAAATGGAGTGAATGTGCATAGTCTTCTTCCCAGGTTGGGGAATCAAGACCTTAAGACGTAGGTACAGACTTACGTCATTTGGCCCATTGAGTCTTCATCGCCATTCCATCATGGCTGATTTATTATCCTTCTCAACCCCATTCTCCTGCCTTCTCCTCATAACTGTTGACATTCTGAAGCTGACATCCTGACATCAAGAACCTGTCAACCTCCGCTACAAATATATCCGTGACTTGGCCACCAAGAACCAGAGGGCATAGGTTTATGGTCAGAGGGGAGAGATTTACTAGGAAATTCTGGGGCAACTTTTTCATCCAGAAAATGGTCAGTACATGGAATGAGCTGCCAGAGGATGTGGTGGAGGCAGGGTACTGCACATTAACAATATTGAAAAAGGTATTTGGGCAGGTACACATGGATAAAAGTTTTTGAAGGATATGGGCTAAATGTGGCAAATGGGAGTAGAGTAGATGGAGATCTAGGTCATTATGAATCAGTTGGGCCAAAGGGCCTGTTTCCATGCTGAATAACTGACTGTTCTAGATGAATTTCACCCCAGGTGATGTGGTCCCATTCAGTTAAACTGTAAGCCACAGGACAAACATTACCAAGATTAGGATTGGGTAAGAGTTGTGCCATCTTTACTCTGTCTCCCAGTTGTGCTGCATCTGGCATCAGTGATGATACTACCGAAACAAAGCTGATAAAATCCTATATGCACACATTTGTCACACTGGACATAACAAATTCACCTGAAATACGTATATCTCAGGAGTTCCCAAACAGGGTTCCACAGACCCCTTGCTTAATGGGATTGCTCCATGGCATAAAAGGTTGGGAACCCCTGGTATATTTGCTTTTGCTTTTCTCATCAATTAGAATTCCACAGTATAGGTATAATAGGACCAATTATTTTATTCATTTCCATATAGATTTACAGTTTGCATTTTAAGTTCCTTACAGTGGCAGGTCACAATGTTGGCCTTTTCCAAAGGTTGCACTTCATTGTAACTATGATAATGGAAGAAAAATGTATTTGTCTGAAGTAAACTATCTCATAGAATTTTTAAAATATATTCATCAATGTTTAATTCAGATTTATTTATCACATGTACATCAAAACACAGTGAAATGTGTCATTTTAGTTAACAACCACCATGACCAGGGATGTGCTGCAGGTAGCTTGCAAGTAATGCTGCACATTCTGGTGCTAACATAGCAGCCCAACCAACAATACAGAACATACCAAGCAACAACAGCAAAACAAACCCCACTCCTCCCTCCCAAATTTTGTTGTAGTGTATTAGTTAGTTTACCACTGCTATGAACTCTGGTGGCTCAGTGAGATCGGCTGGTGGCGCAGTGAGGTCAGCGCTGGGCTCGAGAACGGAGGTTCCCAAGTTCAACCCAGTGACAGACCGCTCCCGAGCGCACTCTCCATCTGTGCCCGGTTGATAGCAAGCTCGCAACTTGATCTCATTAAAAAAAAATCACTGCCACCTCCAGTTTAAATATAACATGGAATATTGTGGAGGATCAAATTCCCAAACCCAAACTCAATTTACAAAACACTTACCATTGTAACCTAATAAAGTGGCTGCCAAATGTCTTCTGCTGCTGTAGCCCACCCTCTTCAAGGTTTAACGTGCTGTGCATTCAGAGATGTTCTTCAGTACAACATTGTTGTAACATGTTGTTATTTGAGTTACTGTCACCTTCTTGTCCCCTTGAACCAGTCTGGTCAGTCTCTTCTGATTTCTTATTAACAAGGCATTTTCACTCACAGAACAGCCATGGATGCTTTTTGTTTCTTGTGACATTCTTTGTGAACTCCAGAGACTGTTGTGCGTTAAAATTCCATAAGATCAGTAGGTTCTGACATACTCAAACCACCCTGTCAGGCACCACAATCATTCTACAGTGGAAGTCACCTAGATCACATTTCTTCTCAGCTCTGATGTTTGGTCTGAACAGCAACTGAATTGTTTGACTGTGACTGTATGTTTTTATGCATTGAGTTTCTTCCACATAATTGGCTGATTAGATATTTGTACTAACGATCAGGTGTACCTAATAAAGTGGCCACTGAGTTCTTTGTTAATATACCTCACAACTGTCTGACATCCTGTGAAAAGAGTGAATGTAAAACAGCTGTGATTCAATAAGCACTTTAAGGAACATACTATCTGTAATTAACAGACCAAAGCAACATTCAATAGGAATATCATGTCATATCATTCTGAGAACTTTTGTATAATCCCAATTAGCCTGTGGAAGGATTATCTAGTAACTGAAATTATTTTGAACAATTATGAACTTAATAGTTTTCCACAAGCATCATTTGATTAACTAATGGTTTGCGCAGTATACCATAAATGATCTTTTCCTTTGTTAAAATTTGTTGCAACATTTTACCTTAGATAAGATATGAAGGAACATGGATAAGCTAGCTCCTTTCTGAATTGGAGTTTGCTATCTGAACTTTGGGAATAGTAGGTGAGAATTTTAAACTCAAAATAAAATCACGTTTGTAGATTGTATTTTAGAACAAAATGAAACATTGAGACCCCTCACCTGGTCTCTCCTGTATATATTCCATCCCCACCTCCCACCTTCTTATTCTGGCTTCTTCCTCCTCTTCTGATGAAGGGTCTCAGCCAGAAATGTCAACCGTTTATTCATTTCCATAGATGCTGCCTGACCTGCTGAGTTGCTCCAGCATTTTGTGTGTGTTTAAATGAAACTCTTATCTGGTGAAGTTTTCTCTAGGGACTGTCTGCAGATGTATTGTAAATAGAAAGTTTATAAAATGTGGTAATAACAGGCGCCTGATTTTACTAATTAACTGCACATCCAGTCAAAAGGCTAGAGTTTGAATAAATACCTGTTTGAATTTTATGCCCTAATATGGAATTGTGTTCAATTTTAGCTGGGGTTGCTAAACTAGTTTAAGATTGATGGGTGGGATTGAGTGCAGGAATACAAAGCAGGCTGGATGGGTACAATAACCCTTTTAATTTGTTTTCAACAGTATTGTTGAAGTGTTATCAAAAGCTTGTGTGGTGCAGATGACATTTATATAAATTAATAATGATTGAACACCACTGGAACTATATGTAGTTTTCCAATGGCTGCACAGTCTAGCGTAATTTTTTGTAGTTGGAGAAGAAGGGCTGGAAGCAGAATTCTGCTAGTTATTTCATAGGGTAATACAGCCACAAAACAGTCCCAGTGGCCCAACTGGTCCATGCCAACCATGCTAACAGCATCCTTTTGTTAGTCCCAGTTCCCGCATTCAGCCCATAACTCTCCAAGCTCTTAAATTGCTCTCGGACCTGGGCCATGCCATTTCAATATGCTCTCAGGCCCGGAACTCGCCACCTTGATTTGACCCGGTGCTTAAATCGGTCAAAATTCAGCTTGTTCCTCGCTCTCAGGCCTGGGCCTTCCTCCTCAACTCTGCCTCAAACCGGCTCAAAGTCTGCTCCACCAGTGGTCAAACATTGGCTCATTCCCTGCTCTTGGGCCTGGGCCCTGACGCCTCGATTCGGCCCCATACCTGCCATGCAGCAGCTGTTATTCTCCTATGCTGCAATCTCCTACGGTCCAGGAAATAAAATCGAGCATGGCCCCTTAACTCAGATCCTCTAATCCAGGAAGCATTCTTGTAAATCTCTTCTGCATCCCCTCCAGCTTGACAATGTCTTTCCTATAACAGGGTAGCCAAAACTGTACACCATATTCCAAATATGGTCTCACCAGTGACTTGTGTAACTGCAGCATTAAGTCTCTATGCCTAAACTCAATGCCCTGACTGATGTGTTACAAAGTGTGAAATTTAACAAAGTGCAACACACAAAATGCAGGAGGGCCTCTGCAACTCGGGCAGCATCATGGAGAGGAATAAACAATTGATGTTTCAGGCTGAGACCCTTCATCAGGATTTAGCATAATGTCTGGGACAAGTGCCTCTGTAGAAATTGCAAAGCAACTTTTTTTTCTGGTCTTGTGTTTAATGTTAAGACATTCCATCTAAAATACAAATCTCTCAACCTATTTTGTTTCTCAAAAGTAAAAATAGGCCAATCTGTATACAAAGATTATATTTTTAAATTGCTGCAAACTTAGTGCTAAAATATTGCCAAAGCTCCACATGTGCTTAACCATAGAGGGCACTGCATTATTACCTTGGCTCTGCCAATCAAGTTGTGTGTGTACTAATAGCTACCGTGATGAGTACAGGGAGCATAAACTCACATCCCACGTGCAGACCTCTTTGACTTGGAAATACAATTGTTACTGCACCGTTATAGAGTCAAGATCCTGGAATTCTACCTTAGACTAATGTGAAACAGGAGTTTAGTTTCTCTAGGAGCAACACCATCAATAAATGTGAATGTTATATTTGTAACTCAATTGATTAAGGCGGCAACAAGTTAAGGTAACTTAATAGAGAGCAAAGAAGTTTTGGCTAGACCTGTTAGGAGGCATATTCATGGGCTATGCTATTCAGAGTAAGAATTGGTATCTATCTATCTATCTATCCATATCTATCAATAGTTGCAATTACCTAGCTTTCTGCATTAATTACTCATAAACTGTGTTTTGATCTTCATCTAAGTCACAATAATAGACAAACATAATCTGCCTATACTAATAGCACACAAACAATGGTACTTTTCATGTCTTTATTGAACACATTGTTTAATCATTCACAGACTAGGCTGGAAAAAGTATGTGAACCCTTGCATTTAATAACTGGGAGAACTTCCTTTCACAGCAATAGCCTCCACCAAATGTTTCCTTAGTTGCTAAACAGATTTACACAATGGCAAGGAGGAATTTTAGACTATACAAAACTGTTCCAGTTCATCAATATTTCTGGGATACCTTGCATGAACAGCCCTCTTCAGGTCAAATCAGAGCATCTCAGTTGGGTTAAGGTCTGAATTCTAACTTGGCCATTCCACTTCTGTTCAAACCATTCTGTTGTTGATTTATTCTTGTGTTTCGGATCATTGTCTTGTTGCATCATCTGATTTCTGTTAAGCTTCAGGTGACTGACCACTACCCTGACATATTCCTGTAATATGTCCTGATGCAATTTTGAATTCGTTGTTTCTTCAATGATTACAAGCTGTCCAGGCCCTGAGGCAGCAAAGCAGCCCTAAACCATGATGTTCCATCCACCATGCTTCACAGTTTAGATGAGGTTTTGGTGTTGGTGTGCAGCCTTTTTCCCTTCAAATATAGCAATGTGCATTTCTGCCAAAATGTTCAACTTTTGTCTCATCTGGCAACAGAACATTGTCACAGAAACCTTATGGAACGTCCAGGTGGTCTTTTGTAAACTTGAGATGTGTAGTTTTTTGGAGAGCAGTGGTTTCCTCCATGGTGTCCTTCCATGAACACCATTCTTGTTCAGTGTTTTTCTTATTGTATACACATAAACAGAAACTTGAGCAAGTTTGAGAGATTTCTGAGGTCTTTTACTGTTACCCTTGGGTTCTTTTTTCACCTTCAGCAATGCATGTTGTGCTCTTGGTGCGATCTTTGCAGTGTGCTCACTCCTAGGTAGAGTAGCAATGGTACTGAATTTCTTCCATTTGTAGACAATTTCTTTTACTGTGAACTGATGAACACTCAGGTCTTTAGAAATACTTTTGTAGCCTTTTCCAGCTCATGCATCTCTACACTTCTAAGATTCTCTGCAAGTTGTTTTGATCAAGGCATGATGCACATAAACAGATCTTTTTTGAGAAGAGAGGCTCTGTCAGTAACCTGACTTTGTGTGTCTTTTTTATAGGGCAGGGCACCTCGACAATCCTCATCTCCTTGATTGGAACACCTGACTCCAACTAGCTTTTGTAGAAGGCGTTACTCCAGAGATTCACATACCTAGACGGTGATTGTTTAAATGGCCATAGGATTGACTTTGACAACATAAATGGCTGTGCCGATGGCTTTTGGGGCTGCCTGGTAAAGGAAACTATTGAAATAAAGCTAGATGAAGATCTTGCTCTAAGTAAGAACTGGAATTCTATTGTAAGCAAGGTGGGAGAGTGGAAACCTGATTGAATGTGGACTAACCAATCAGGAGGGACGGACTACAGGGCTATAAATACCACCAGACTAGACGTGCCCAGGCATCATCCCCGATGAAGATGGCAGAGTTTGTCATTGAAACATCAGTTATAATTGATACTTGTACATGCTGGAAGCCTGAGAAGAGTATTTGCCATATATGCTGGGAGAGCACTAGATTCTTTTTCTAGACTGATTGTTTAAATGGTGTACTCAGTATTGACGAGAAGAAGCACAATTGTTTGTGTGTTAGTAGTTTAGGCAGATTTTGTTCGTCTATTATTGTGACTTAGACAAAGATCAGACCACATTTTGTGAATAATTAATGCAGAAAACAAGATCATTGTGAAGGGCTCAAAAACCTTTTTTTTGCAACTGTATATTTATCTCTCTCTCGTGCAAAAGAGATTTTAAAAAAAAAGTAGTGAGGGATTGTTCATGGGTTCAACAAACCCATTCAGAAATCTGATGACAGAGGGGAAGAGCCGTTGAGTGTATGCTTCAGTACCTTCCTGATAGTGGTAATAAGAAGAGGGCATGTCCTGGATGATGGATGCTGCATATTTGACGAATGCTCCTTGAAGATGTCCTGGATGTTGGGGAGACTAGTGTCTATGATGGAGCT
The DNA here is from genome assembly GCF_048418815.1 of Hemitrygon akajei. Lineage (NCBI taxonomy): Eukaryota > Metazoa > Chordata > Chondrichthyes > Myliobatiformes > Dasyatidae > Hemitrygon > Hemitrygon akajei. Next base: position 41,017,232 of record NC_133152.1, on the reverse strand, counting down.
GACTGAGTTTGCAACTCTCTGCAGCTTATTTTGATCCTGTGCAGTAGCCCCCTATACCAGACGGTGATGCAGCCAGTTTGAATGCTCTCCACAGTACATCTGTAGAAATTTGTGAGTATCTTTGGTGACATACCAAATCTCTTCAATCTCCTAAAGAAATATAGCTGCTGTTGTGCCTTCTTTGTAACAGAGTCAATATGTTGAGCCCAGAATAGATCCTCAGAAATGTTGACACCCAGGAACTTGAAACTGCTCACTCTTTCCACTTCTGATCCCTCAGTGAGGACTGTTGTGTGTTCCCTCAACTTCCCCTTTCTGAAGTCCACAGTCAGTTCCTTGGTCTTACTGACGTTGAGTTCAAGGTCATTGCTGCAATACCACCCAGCCAGCTGATTTATCTTCCTCCTGTACACCTTCTCGTCATCAGCTCTTTTGATTGCTGTAAACATCGTCTTGGATTTAATGCATTTCCCTTTTAGCTTTCTTGCTCAGCAATCCACCAAATGCTAAAGTGTGGCCTCTCAGAAGTACTTCTTACATTACAATTTTCAGATGTGAGCTTGAAAGTTGTCTCTATTATAATTGAGATGAAAACTGCTGATGTGGTATGTATTTGTTCAAAGTAAATTTATTATCCAAGTACACAAGTGTCACCATTAATTTTCTTGCAGGCATTCACAGTAAATACAAAGAAACAAATAGAATCAATGAAAAATTGCATGCAAAGATGGACAAAGAACTAATGTGTAAAAGACAATAATGAAAAAACTAATAATAATAATAAATAATTAAGTAATAAATATTGAGAACATGAGTTTGTTGCCGAGTCCTTGAAAGTGAGGATGTAGGTTGTGGAATCTTATTGGGGTGAATGAAGTTATCCACTCTGGTTCAGTCTGCTTGTGGTATTAGTCTCATTAGTGTTTTGTTAATTATGACAGAAGATTTAGAATGCCTTCAAAATGTATCTTCAGTGTTTGCCTTTGCTCTTGCTAACACAGTGTTGTTATTATAATCACTTCTTCACCATGTCATATCTTCATGTTGGGAGTAGTAAATCTCAACAATAGGAATGAAATTTTACATAGGTAGATATTGTAGCATGGGGAGGGGTTGAGAAACAAATGCATTGATTTGGTGAATTACTTACAGATGTGTTTATATTCAGGACTGAAATGGATGCTGTCACAAGCAGCGTGTGTTTGGAGTCAAAGAGCAATACAGCATGGATATGGGCCCTACATCCCAACAACTCCATGTAAAATTTGGTACTCATCTAGCTAGACCCAGCTTCCTGTAGTTGGCCCATTTACCCCCAACTCCCACCTCTTTGTATACCTGTCCAGGAGCTTTTTAAATGATACTGTTGTACCTGACGCAACCACTTCCTTGGGTAGCTCATTCCATAAACTTACCACCATCTATATGAAAAGGCATCAGGTTGCCTTTAAATCTTTCCTCCTCACCATAAACATGTGCCCACCTAATTTTAGACACTAGGGAAAAGACTGTTACCATACCAATGCTTCCCATTATTTTAAACAATTCTCTAAGGTTGTTCCACGTTTTCCTACATTGCAAGGAATAAAAGACCTTGTTTGGCATTTTGCTAAACTAGTAAGTATTGGTAGCAACCTTTTGGAAAAACCCTTAGCTATTCTATTCATTTTATACCAGTTTTTGATTTTGCCTGCGCTACAGTTCGAGAGGACTAGCATACAAAAGCAAGGATGTTCTGCTGAGGCCTTATGAGGCTTTTTAAGGCTTTGGTCAGACTGCACAGAGCACGCATGCATTTTTGGGCCTGTTATGTGAGAAAAGATGTGCTGACGTTGGAGAGAGTCCCAAAGAGGTTCATGAGAATGATCCCAGGAATGAAAGGGTTAACACACTTGGAGCATTTGATAGCTCTGGATGTGTCTTTGCTGGTGTTTTGAAGAATAAGGGGGTTCTCATTACAACCTATTGAATATTGAAAGGCTGATGTGGAGAGGATGTTTCCTATAGTTGGGGAGTCAAGGACCAGAGGGCACAGTCTCAGAATAGAGGGACGTCCATTTGGAACAAAGATGAAGAAAAATTTCTTTAGCCAGAGGCTGGTGAATCTGGAATTCATTGCTACAGATGTCTGTTCAGACCATGTCATTGGGTATATTTAAGGTGGAGGTTGATGGATTCTTGATTAATCAGGATGTCAGAGGTTACAGGGAGAAGGTAGGAGAATGGTGTTGAGAAGGAGAATAAATCAGTTATGATGGAATGGCAGGGAAGACTCAACAGGCCAGATGGCCCAAATTCACTCCCCGATGCCTTTTATCTTGTTGTTACCATTAGGTGGTGCTATTGTGCCATGCGAGTTATGTATTACGCAGACTGGAAGTTAAACTGGAAAGATGAAGTACCAAATTTTTTAAATTAAGTGATAACTTGGATCTTGATAGCAACATATTTACTTCAATATGTGGTGTAAACTGCAAAATAAACATCACAAAAGGAGTTTAAAACACAAGTGTATTATGATTGATTTTTTTAAAGCACAAAATTATTATTCCCTTTCACATGTTGTAAATACATGTTTAATAAATAAAGAACACTTTTTTGTGATCCCTTTAAAGCCGTGTATTTTAAAAACTCTAATAATATTAGAAGAGCCAAAGATGTATCTATTCAATTTAGTTTGGTATGTTTATATAAAAGAACAACCTGGATAACAAAAGTAGTTCCAATTCTTTTGAATAATAATTTAGAATTTGGGTCAGTCAGTTAAATGTCCTTAATGCATTTTGTTAAAATTGCAGAATCTTTAAAATGCCCACCAGCTACAGATAGTTTGAGAGGTTTTTTTCATAAGCAAAACTTCCATCATAATTATTTGATTGTAAAGATGACATCTCAACTTTTTCCAGTCGTAATGAAAAGTCTCAGCCTAAAACGTCGACTGTTTACTCTCTTCCACAGATGCTGCCTGACCTGCTGGGTGTGTGCATTTTGTGTGTATTACTTGGATTCCCAGCATCTGCAGATTTTCTCTGGTTAATATTTATTGGATGCTTGCTTCAATTCTGTTATCATTCATAAACTGAAGTTTATCCTCCATGTAGTTTCAATTCCTGATAACCCCTAATCTTGACCATTTCCTGGTTAATTGTTGTCCATTGACAGGGTACTAATACGCAGTAAAGCAACAAGAGGTCAAGGGCACCACAGTAGTGTAAAAGTTAGCGCAATGCTGTTATAGCTCAAGGCGTTCTAGAATTCAGAGTTCAATTCTAGTGCCGTCTGTAAGGAGTTTGTACGTTCTCCCTGTGATCCTTGTGAGTTTCCTTCGGGGGCTTTAGTTTTTTCCCACAGTCCAAAGACGTACTGGTTGTTAGGTTACTAATATTAGGTCATTGTAAGTTGTCTTGTAATCAGGGTGGGGTTAAGTAGGCTGTTGCGACTTGTTGGGCCTGAAGGCCCTCTCCGCACTGGATCTCTAAATAAATACATAAATTACATTCCAGGGATTGATGTCAAATAAAGAGAGTTTATCCTGTCTCTTGTCAAATCACAACCTTTATGCTTGCTGGTTATGAACTCTTTCTTTTAAGAACTGTGCCTGTGAACATCGTAAATGTTTGGCACTGGAAGAAGGTTTGGTTTTGAAGCTGTTTTGGCATCCTCTTGGGAGTTGATAGTAAGTTTTCTCATGTTAATTTATTTACGTGCTCTCCTGCAGTAGATGATATCTGTTTATACCTGGAGATTCCCATGGTGAATTAGAACCATGCTGCAGAAACACTCCACTCTGTAATTATTTCATATCAGATGTTGACTTGAATGGCAACAACTGCCTGGGTGGTTATTAGTGAGAGTGAAAAATGATTAACACTGTGATAGTGATATTCTTTCAAGGAGTAAAGCCTTCACGTCCAAAAGGTATAAGATCACTCCTTAAATACAACTGTGAGCATCAATAGACATGGGAACAGAATTAGGCCATTTGATCCAACTAGTCTGATTTGCCATTCCATCATGGCTGATTTATTCCTCTCAACCCTATTCTCCTGCCTTCATCTTTGACACCCTTACTAATCAAAAACCTATGAACCCCCACTTTAAATATACCCAATGTCTTGGCCTCCACAGCTCTCTGCAAATCAGAATCAGGTTTTATATCACCGGCATATGTCATGAAATTTATTAACTTAGCAATACAATGCAGTACATGATACGTGTAGAAAAAAATGTCAATTACATTATGCATATATGTATATTAAATACTAAATTAAAAGTAGTTCAAAAACCTTTTTGAGGCACTGCTCCTTGAAAATGTCTTGGATACTATGGAGGCTAGTACCTGTGATGGAGCTGACTAATTTTACAACTTTCTGCAGCTTCTTTCGATCCTGTGCAGTAGCCCGCCCATACCAGACAGTGATGCAGCCTGTCAGAATGCTCTCCACGGTACACAGATTTACCCTCTGGCTAAAGAAATTCCTCCTCTTAATGCTCAGTACTTAACAGCACAGTAAAAAAATTGCAGCTGAATAGTACCATTTCAATTAAAAATGAATACCTACCTCACATTTTTAATGTTTAGTATTTCTGTTTTTCACACAATTTTTTAATCTATTCAATATACATCTGCTGTAATTGATTGATTTATTTATTATTATCATTATTTTGTTTTTTTCTTCTATATTATGGATTGCATTGAACTGCCGCTGCTTAGTTAACAAATTTCGTGTCACATGCCGGTGATAATAAACTTGATTCTGATTCTGAATATGATTTTTTTATTGCAATGTAAGTTTGTCAACTTTCTTTAGAATGTGAATGTTGTTTCAGCTTTTTTCAGTCAGTCCAGGTAGATAGATAGATAGATAGATACTTTATTCATCCCCATGGGGAAATTCAACATTTTTTCCAATGTCCCATACACTTGTTGTAGCAAAAACTCATTACATACAATACTTAACTCAGTAATAATATGATATGCATCTAAATCACTAACTCAAAAAGCATTAATAATAGCTTTAAAAAAAAAAGTTCTTAAGTCCTGGCAGTTGAATTGTAAAGCCTAATGGCATTGGGGAGTATTGACCTCTTCATCCTGTCTGAGGAGCATTGCATCGACAGTAACCTGTCGCTGAAACTGAAAGGTAGAGTTGATGCTTTGTTCTTTTGCTGGTTGATATTGTGCTGTGGGCTCCTTGGCAGAGAGGAAACCGTTAGTAGATATTGAAGGTTGAAACCAATTGGCATTTCCCAGAGAACTCGAGTGGTTAATGCCCAGAGCCATCATACAGTAGTTGACTCACGTATTATATTCACTGGCCACTTTATTAGGTAGCTCATGTGCCTAATAAAGTGGCTACTGAGTATATGTTTGTGGTCTTCTGCAGCTGTAGGCTGTCAAGTTCAAGGTTCAATATGTTGTACATTCAAAGATACTCATCTGCACGCCACTGCTGTAATGCATGGTTTCATAGAAACATAAAAAACCTACAGCACAATACAGGCCCTTCGGCCCACAATGCTGTGCCGAACATGTACTTACTTTAGAAATTACCTTGGGTTACTCATAGCCCTCTGTTATGGTTATTTGAGTTACTTTTGCTTTCCTGTCGGCTTGAACCAGTCTGGCCAATCTCCCATGACCTTTCTCATTAACAAGACATTTTCACCCACAGAACTGCTGCACACTGAATGTTTCTTCTTTTTAACACCATGCTCTGCAAACTCGGGAGACTGTTGTGCATGAAAATCCCAGGATATTAGCAGTTTCTGAGATACTCAAACCACCCACCTGGAACCAACAATCATTCCACCGTCAAAGTCACTTAGATCACAATTCTTCCCCATTCCTATGTTTGCTGTGAACAACAACTGAACCTTATGACCATGCCTGCATGCTTTGAGTTGTTGCCACATGGCTGGCTGATTTGATATTTCAGATTCAGATTCAGTTTATTGTCATTTAGAAACCACAAATGCAATGCAGTTAAAAAATGAGACAACGTTCCTCCAGAATGTTATCACAAAAACACACGACAAAACAGACTACACTAGAAAATCCACATAACGTTTGGCAATCCCCAATCCAGAGTCCAGAGAGGCTGCTGCGTATTAATATCGCGCTACCATCTTAGCGCGTTCCCCGGAAAGGAGCTCCAATCCCACCAGACAAACAAGACTAAAAGCTAAAGCTACAAGACCTGCACAAAACCATATAGTTACAACAGTGCAAACAATAGCATAATTGATAAAAAAAAACACCATGGGCACAGTAAAAATAGTCCAATGTTAAAAGACTATATATTTGCATTAATGAACAGGTATACCTAATAAAGTGGCCACTGAGAGTATGCAACTGTGTTTTGTGATTTGGCTTTAACATTCCTTTTTTTGCTACAAGGACTGTGGTTTTGTCCTTCATCTATTTTGTTTTAAAATATTTTAATTGTAACCTGATTTCCAAGTAAATGTAACTAGAGTTCTAGGTCAAGAAATGAATGATTTTTAATATTGCCAAGTCTTTCCACTGCTTTTAACGTGAAACTTATTTATAATACATTATCGAAGTTGGATTATGTTCTAATGTGGCTTTTAAGGAAAAATCTATATTAAGCGAGTCAGAGTCTTTATACGGTAGAACCAATATCTGACAATTTAACATCTGATATTCAGTGGTTCAAATAGACGATGAAAAAGAGCAATGGCATCTCTGAAATGTAGTCCCTGTTTTTACATGCCTGCCATTAGTTGGCAAGCACTATGCAAAAATAGTCTCCCAATTTTCTTCAAATTAAAATATCTCATGAAGGTATTTTTGTATATGCACAATGACTTAATATCCAGAAGGCCCACGATGAGTTTGAAGAATCTGACTGAACCAGGGGTTCCCAACCTTTTTTTTTTGCCATGGACCAATACCATTAAGTAAGGGGTCTGTGGACCCCAGGTTGGGAACTCCTGATCTAAACTATAGTGAAATAACTGATACTTTGCTGTTTGTTGTTCCTTTCCGTGCCTTGTGGTACATCGGCGGCAACGTTCCTGTTTCTTTAGCATTTTTGTCTGTTTTTTAACCAGGCTGAGTTGCTAGCTTGACGCTCAACCCAGCGTGTAAGGAGCTGGCTGGATTTGAACCCAAAACCACTCGCCTTGAAGTCCAGTTTGGTGCAATGAAAGACGTACCGGTACATAGTATCATATAAGCAGCATACACAAACACAGAACATAAATCATACCCAATTTTTACCAGAAAGAACACAAGCGGAACTAAAATAAAACAGCCCATTTTGGTGCAAAGTGATTAAAGTGTTTATAATGTTGCATTGATTAGGGTTGTGCCAGTTGGTTCAAGAAGTACAGTCGGCTCTCCTTATCCGCGGGTTTCGCGTGCGTGGATTTAACCAACTGCGGATTGGAAAAACCCAGAAGTTCTTTCTCCAGCACTTGTTGTTTGAGCACGTACGGACTTTATTTTCTTGTCATTATTCCCTAAACAACACAGTATAACAACTATTTACATAGCATTTACATTGCATTAGGTATTATAAGTAATCTAGAGATGATTTAAAGTATACGGGAGGATGTGCATAGGTTACCGTGGATCGGGAATCGAAAAAAAAACGGAAGTTCTCTAAGTTGGAACAAGTATATCCGGTATTATTTAGCATCAGTCAAACGTTTGTCTTAGTATATAGTATATATTTTACCTTTCTATGCATATAAAACTCTTAAACATATGTATTTTAATAATTAAACCACTGCGTTGCTTAGTAATAATTGTAGCTTTCATCGGGGCAGGGCCTTCACATGCTCCATTATTCTCATTTTATCCTTTAATATTGTTCCGATCGTTGATCGTTAGTAGCCTAACACTTCCAATGACCGATGGCATTTCACTTCTTTCTGATCGTTTTATTATTTCCACTTTATTTTCAATTGTGGTCGTTCTCTGGAAACAGAAACACTGCGGGCGGCGGGTCCTGAGCTCCACCAGGTCCTGAAGTCCACCGCACTGAGACAGGTTAAATAAGGTCTGGGGCTCCGCCAGGTCCGAAAGTCCACCGACTTCAGCATCCGCGTTTTTTGGTATCTGTGGGAGGTCCCGGAACCAATCCCCCGTGGATAAGGAGGACCGACTGTAGCTGTTCTTAAACCTGCTGGCATTGGGACTTCAAGTTTCTGTACCTCCTGCCTGATAATAGCTGTAGGATAATGGGAGTATTTGATGATGGATGTTGCCTTCTTAGTTATTGCCTGTTATGCCACTGGTTTTTAAGGTGGTAATGAAGGTCCTCCATTTCTGTCTGCCCATGGCCATCTTCTCTATTGTGTCCCATGTGGGGTTTAGGGTCCTCATTCCTGCCTTTACGGTTTGGCACCAAGTTGTCTTTGGTCTTCTGTCCGCCCTTCAGGGTTCCAGTGACTTGATGATGGAGTTGGCCCCCTTCTCATTCTGTACCACATGTCGCTTTCTTGATTCAGGGGAAATTAGCAAGTTATTCTAAACAGCAAAATTGACTGTTACAATCTTCTTTATTTCCTTTACGTTACAAGTGAACAAAATAGAAAAAGGATGTGTTATAAGACCAGACTACTAGGAATAACAATTGCAAGTTCAGATTGTGTTTTTTTTTAAAAGCTTGGGCAATAGTTGCTTTGCGCCTGGAAGTGTAGTACTGTGAATGTACTTTTTTAACTGTACTTGTTAGATTGTTGTCATCGGTTCCAGATGGTGTAACTGTGTCTGTATTTCACAATAGAATTCATTGTTCTGTCTTGTTTTAGTTAATGGTATGGCTCACGAAGGCTAAAGATACAGTCGTTGCACATGTTGTACAATGATGCAATTTCCCGTCCTGCTTTATTCCAGAATACCTAAATAATATATACTGGGCAATTGTGTATCTAAAAGATTAGGTAAAACAGGGGTTCCCAACCTGGGTCCATTGACCCCTTAATGGTATTGGTCCTGTTTTCAGAGGACAGCCTCAGAATAGACAGGCATCCTTTTAGGATGGAGATGAAGAGGAATTTCTTTAGCCATAGAGTGGTGAATCGGTGGAATTTATTGCCACAGGTAGCTGTGGAGGACAAGTCTTTATATAAATTTAAGGCAGAATTTGTTAGATTCATGATTGGTCAGGGCATGAAGGGATACGGGGGGGGGGGGGGGAAGCAGGAGATTGGGGCAGAGAGGAAAAATGGATCAGTCATGATGAAATGGCAGAGCAGACTCGATGGGCCAAATGGCCTAATTCTGCTCCTATATCTTATGGTCTTATTAAAAAAAAAGGAACTGCTGAGTTAAAAGGTTTTATTCTCATAGAATGCTATAGATAGATCAACTGGAATTGAAGAATTAGGGTCTGATGTCACATAGAAAGAGCATAAACACACGAGATTTTACAGATGCTGGAAATCTTGAACAACATTTTGTGTGTGTGTTCACACAGAAAGAGGCCATTTGGTATGTAAGTTCTATGACTATTACAAGTGCAATTCAGTTGGTATAATTTCCATATCCTTTCCTTGTCACTTTCATTGTTTTCCTTTGCAGGTATTTGTCCAATTATCTTTTGAAGGCTCTTAATGAATCTGCATCCTTCATCGGATTGTAAAATAAATTGTTTCACAAATCCTGACCAATTACCTAATTAAAAAGAACTTTATATCATATATATCATATTGCATGCTTATTGTCTTATACCGCTGGCGTTTGGGGCAGCATTGAAGATCCTCCATCTCTGATGATGTTCAGGGCTTCCTTGAGCTTTTCACTACTGTCAGTCATGCAAGTCCCGGGTGGAGACTCAGGAATACTGTCACACACAGATGTAGAAGGATTCTTCATTACTCTCTCTGTAACTATTTTTTTCCAATCAGGGTTGTTAGCCCTGAACTGAACCCTGAACCTGGAGGACCAGTGGACCACTCTTAGTCTGGCCTCTACCCTTTGACATTTTGGCATGGGCGACTCTACCAAGAGCCAAAGCATAAAGCCCTGACTCCAGTCAAAATTGAGGTAAGCAAGCCTCCGAACCCTACAACAAGGTTGTCCCCTTGGAAGATCATATTATAAAGATAGGGAAATTTGCTGCAATATGTGTGGAAAGATCAGTGGTATGTTAAAAGAAATTGCTGTTGACATTGTTTTAAAGTATCTTGAGGAAGTAAGAATCATGGTCCTGTAAGAGTTTTATGGGGAAATACTTGAAGAATGGGTGGGTTGTATGATTAAATATCCTGTGCAGGCTAGTGGATACATTGATGCCCGTCTATTCACAGACCTGAGGACTACCCACAAGAATTAAGTCCCACCGATTGACTTTAAGTGCCAACATGTCAGATCTTCTGCGTGAAATTACGCCTAAATTATACCTGAATCCCTAGTTGGCTTTGCAACTGTACTCACTTTGCTTCAATGTAAATGTAATGAAATAAAAAAAATTTGAAAACCAGTCAAAATACATTGCTCTGAACTAAATGTGCTAAGTCATTGATGGGGAGCAGCCAATTGAATGTGTTCCACATTTTTGAACTTGGCTCACTAACTGTAAGTAATTACTCCATTTGGTTGATGTTTAGAGGGGCCTCTTAAATTCTCATATGTTGCATTGTGCTACAGGACAGTTGATCTATACATATTTTTGTCATTTTTTGAGGCCTCACAGAATAATCTCTTGCTGTAAATCTCAAATTATACCACAATCTTTCTATTGCCTATTTTTCATATCAACTTGTTCAATATTGTTTTGCAAAGCCTTCTGTGTAACAATCAGAAATTCCAGAAGTTTAGACATTGCAAGAAATTGCCTCTGGACATTAGTAGTGTTGACACTGAGCAAAAATTGTTGATTATTTGGCATTAAAATCTTAGACTAATTGGTATGCAGAATTTTCATTTCAACACTAGTGGATTTTGGCAGGTTGTTGCAACCACTAAATGGCAAAGCACTGGAAATATTCTTGTGCTGAGATGACTTGGGCAACAGTTGAGTTGTGGTAAAGGTCTGTACTTGCTGGAATTTAGAAGAATCAGGGGAGGGCTGGATCTCAATGAAAACTTTCCAATGTTGAAAGGCCTAGACAGAATAAATGTGTGAGGCTACATCCACACTACGCCGGATAAATCCGTAACCGAAGCTTTTTCTCTTCGTTTTTACCCTCTGTCCACACTAAAACGGTGTTTTCGTCCCCCGAAACCAGAGCTTTTCAGAAATGCTTTCCAGGGTGGGTAATTTTGAAAACGCTGCTTGGGCAGATCAGTGTGGATGGGGTAACCAGAGACTTTTGAAAACGCTGGCAGATGGCAGCGCGCTATTTCATTGTTTTCTTGAACGCAACCTAACAGTTTCAGAACAGATGGCAAAGAGGCTGAAGCCAGAAGAGTTAGAAATGTACTCACTAAATACTTTGACCAATAACTTACTGAATAAATAAGTATACTGTACTCACTTTGCCCTGTTTTCTGTCCTTGCTCGTATGAAGGTGGTTTACCAATTTATGCAAGTACTTCTCTGACAATAGATGTGTAACAGCCTAATATAACATTGTATGGAAATACAAGATAACACTGATGCAGACATGTTTTATACATTTAACAAGGTGTTTTATTAATGCAACAGAGTTAGTCAGTTTTTCAGTGTTCGTCGTCAGCCGGGTCAATCCGTCCGTGAACTCCCTGTTGGTTGCTGCCGTACGCTCCAGTATTTGTGTTATTTTAATTTTAAGTTCTCCTGTGTGAGAGCCAACAGCTGTCCGTCGTTTTAAGTTTTTCTAGTCTGTAACTACACAAACGCGCACTTTTACGGCGAGATTCGACACCAAACATGTCGCTTGTTTTTGGTAGATGTGTCCTGCGCATGTGCAGGAGGAGGAGATTCACCGAAATCTCCGTTTCAATGTGGATAGAGATATTTTCAAAAACGCATAGTGTGGACGCCTATCATTTTTACGCGTAACTGGCGTTTTCAAAATTATCCGGTCTAGTGTGGATATAGTCTAAGGGATGTTTCCCATGGTGGGGGTGTCTAGGACAAGAGGGCACAGCCTCAGGATAGAGGGGCATCCATTTAAAACAGAAGATGGTAAATTTGTGGAATTTATTACCACAGGCAGTTGTGGAGGCCAGGCCATTGGGAGAATTTAAGGCAGAGCCTGATAGGTTCTTGATTGGACACGGCATCAAAGGTTACAGGGAGAAGGTTGGGGAGTAGGGCTGAGGAGGGGACAAAGAGGATCAGCCATGATTGAATGGCAGAGCTGACTTGATGGGCCAAATGGCCTAGTTCTGCTTCTGGGGCAGGTGACGAGATTATGTAAATAAGAGTTTAGCACAGTTTAGATGGGCTGAAGGGCCTGTTTCTGCTGTATAGACTGTAAACATGGTTAGTAGTAGCAGCTAGAGGGAGATAACATAGTTGAGAGAATGTATAAGTAGCAAAAATCTGAATAAGAATTTGTGCCTGGCTGGTCAGGTGGGGCATCTCCTCGTTTCCCTTGTGCCTTACATAAGGATTCTAGGTATAGTAAACATAGAAACATAGAAAACTTACGGCACAATACAGGCCCTTCGCCCCACAATGCTGTGCCGAACATGTACTTACTTTAGAAATTACCTAGGGTTACCCATAGCCCTCTATTTTTCTAGGCTCCACATCCTATCTAGGAGTCTCTTAAAAGACCCTATTGTATCTGCCTCCACCATCGTTGCCGGCAGCCCATTCCACGCACTCACCACTCTCTGCATAAAAAAACTTACCTCTGACATCTCCTCTGTACCTACTTCCAAGCACCTTAAAACTGTGCCCTCTCGTGTTAGCCATTTCAGCCCTGAGAAAAAGCATCTGACTATCCACATGATCAATGCCTCTCATCATCTTATACTCCTCTATCAGGTCAGCTCTCATCCTCTGTCGCTGCAAGGAGAAAAGGCTGAGTTCACTCAACCTATTCTCGTAAGGCATGCTCCCCAATCCAGGCAACAACCATGTAAATGTCCTCTGCACTCTTTCAATAGTTTCCGCATTCTTCCTGTAGTGAAGTGACCGGAACTGAGCACAGTACTCCAACTGGGGTCTGACTAAGGTCCTATATAGCTGTAACATTACCTCTTGACTCTTGAACTCAATCCCACAGTTGATGAAGGCCCACCGTATGCCTCCTTAACCACACAGTCAACCTACGCAGCACCTTTGAGTGTGCTATGGACTCGGACCCCAAGATCCCTCTGATCCTCCGCACTGCCAAGAGTCTTAACATTAATACTATATTCTGACATCATATTTGACCTACCAAAATGAACCACCTCACACTTATCTAGGTTGAACTCCATCTGCCACTTCTCAGCCTAGTTTTGCATCCTATCGATGTCCCGCTGTAACCTCTGACAGCCCTCCACACTATCCACAACACCCCCAACCTTTGTGTCATCAGCAAATTTACTAACCCATTCCTCCACTTCCTCATCCAGGTCATTTATAAAAATCACAAAGAGAAGGGGTCCCAGAACAGATCCCTGTGGCACACCAACCTCCCGTTTACAACTATTCTTTGCCTTCTGTGGTCAAGCCAATTCTGGATCCACAAAGCAAGGTCCCCTTGGATCCCATGCTTCCTTACTTTCTCAATAAGCTTTGCATGGGGTACCTTATCAAATGCTTTGCTGAAATCCATATGCACTACATCTACTGCTCTACCTTCATCAATGTGTTTAGTCACATCATTAAAAAATTCAATCAGGCTCGTCAGGCACGACCTGCCTTTGACAGAGCCATGCTGACTAATCCTAATTATATGATTACTAATCATAAATGTTCATAAATCCTGCCTCTCAGGATCTTCTCCATCAGCTTACCAACCACTGAAGTAAAACTCACTGGTCTATAATTTCCTGTGCTATTTCTACTCCCTTTCTTGAATAAGGGAACAACATCTGCAACCCTTCAATCCTGTGGAATCTATCCCGTCCCCATTGATGATGGAAAGATCATTGCCAGAGGCTCAGCAATCTCCTTACTTGCCTTACACAGTAGCCTTGGGTATATCTCGTCCGGTCCCGGTGACTTATCCAACTTGATGCTTTCCAAAAATTCCAGCACATCCTCCTGTTTCTTAATGTCTATATGCTCAAGCTTTTCAATCCGCTGTAAGTCATCCCTACAATCGCCAAGGTCCTTTTCTGTAGTGAATATTGAAGTAAAGTATTCATTAATACCTCCGCTATCTCCTCCAGTTCCATACACACTTTTCCACTGTCATACTTGATTGGTCCTATTCTCTCATGTCTTATCCTCTTGCTCTTAACATACTTGTAGAAGAGCTTAGTGTTTAACGCCAATTCCAATTGCCCTTAAGGTGGTAGTGGTGAGCTGCTGCCTTGAGCCACTAATCAGTCCAACCACTAATATTTTGCGTTCTGGAACTATAGATTTTATTTTCACTGAAGATATTGCCAGTTTTCTTTGAAATAATTAGTGTGCAGTGCTATGAAATGCCTGTATTAGTTGACTCAGGTGGTCAAATATTTAGTTTTCTGTCAATTAAAATACTTGATCCAATGGAAAAATGCCATTTTTAATGGCTTCATTATAATATGATCTATGTAAATTTTAGCAACTGCGTCTGGCATCTAAGCTTGACTTACTTTGTAGAAGGGTAGTGGAAACTGGAGCATTGCATTCAATTCTGATCACTCTATTACAGGAAGTATGTGGAGTCTTTGGAGAGGATGCAAAAGAGGTTTGTTAAGCTGCTACTTGGATTAGAGGGCATGTGCAAAGAGGGGTGGTTGGACAAACTTGGGTTATTTTCACTAGAATGGCAGAGGCTGAGGGGACTCCTAATTGAGATTTATAATGTTATGAGATGCTTAGATAGAATAGACAGCTGGTAGTACACACAAAATTCGGCAAGAACTCAGCAGGTCAGGCATCTATGGAGAGGACTAAAGAGTCGACATTTCAGGTTGAGACCCTTCATCAGGATGAGATAGATGCCGCTGGACCTGCTGGAGCTCCTTCAGCATTTTGTGTGTGTGTTACTGTGGATCTTTAGTTTCTGCTGAGGTTGAAATGTCTGACACTAGAGAGCACGCATGAGAGGGTGTACGTTCAAAGGAGATGTGCAGGGTAAGTTTTCTTTTAAAAAAGGGGTGGGTCTCTGAAATACACTACCAGGATTGGTAGTAGGGGCAACAGTGATGGAGACATGCAAGGGACTCTTAAGATGGGCACATGAATGTGCAGAGAATGGAAAGATATAGATAGTGTGTAGGCAGAAGGGATTATATTAGTTAGGTATTTAATTACTTGTTTAATTAGTTTGGTACAACATCGTGGGCCGGGGTCCTGTTGCTGTGCTATATACTATGTTCAAATTGTCATGCTTGTACCGAATAGTGTGCAGTATTAGAATACCCTGAAAGGTTCCCTCTTTCCCGGTAGGTCAATACTTGTTGATCACAAGGTTTGGGATCAGCTTCCCCAGAACCCTTGCTAATTTTGGTAAAGAAGATAATCGCACTGCGCTTGGTTTTAAACCCAGTTTATCCGCTCAGCTAAATTGAAAAGGATTTCCTTTTTAAATGGTAATTACTAATTTATAAAATAAACATTAAATATTTAGACAAAAATAAAAATTTGATGACTTTAATATGTTAATAAATTCAACTAAATCTGAAAGCATTTTTAAACCAATTTAAGCTCTATAGTACTGCATGGAATAATTTCTTCTCTTACAGCTTAAAATATGATACGACCATATTGGTTGCACATAAATACTCTAGAAGTCCCCAGAATTGATCAGTAAATTTTAAAAAAGGCCTTAGATCAGCTATCAGTAATCTAGTTGGGTTAGCACTAATGTATTTTACCTGTCAGTATTAATATATGTGATAGGTAAACCACTGAAGCAGTTTGTCACATTTAAACAAATATGAATTCCCTAATGTGTAAAGTTCAAAAGATAACAGAGAATTCTAATATTATGTAATTAATTAATAATTGTCAATAGGGCTGCAGCTGGTAGTAAAATTCTCCTGCCTGTTCTAATGAATGTGCATATTAATTGCACATTTTTTGACTATTCAATAAAACCCTTGGTTCTGAAATGCTGAATGTTTTCTACCCCTTTTGTTGCTTTTCTTGTATTCTGTAAAAGCCAAAGTTTTATTTGAGTTTTTATTTTATTTAGAGATGTGGTGCGGAACAGGTGCTTCCAGCCCAACGAGCCCATGCCGCCCAGCAACCCACCTATTTAACACTAACCTAATCACAGGACAATTTACAATGATCGATTAACCTACTAATCAGACTTTGGAATATGGGAGGAAACCTACATAGTCGTGGAGAGAACTTACAAACTCCTTACAGATGATGCCAGAACTGAACTGCAGACTCTGATGTCTTGAGCTGTAATAGTGTTGTGCTGACTGCTATGCTCCTGTGGCGCCCCCATGTCTGTTCTGTTGTTACTTTTGTGGTTCCCTAGGTACTAGTAGAAACAGAGAAGTTTGATTGCTTCAGAAATGATTCCAGGCAGCAGGGTATTTGATCCTCTAGATGTGATCAAATGTTGTATTGTGGAATTAAAAAAAAACAAAATACTAGAAATATTCAGGAGGTTAAGCAGCATCTGTGAAGGGAGAAGCAAGGTTGATATTTTGGCTTGAAAGCCTTACATCCAGCCTACCTGCCATCAAGGATGTACATCCAGAAAAGGGCCAGTAACATCATGAAAGATCCCATGGACTTCTCATGGGCTGTCTGTCCCACTTCCATCAGGGAGGACGCTATGTAGTATCCACACCAGGACCACCAGACTCAAAAACATTTTCTTTCCCCGAGCAGTAAGGCTGATCAACACCTCCACCCACTAACCCACCCCTCCACACCCCCAACCACCACTACTTCATCATTTCCTGTTAGTCACTTTATATACAGACACTCGTAAACCTAGCGTCACTTTATGGACATATAGTCAATTATGTACTATGTAAGCTATGTTATGTATTTGTGTTTATTGTGTTCTTTATTGTCTTTTTTTGTGCTGCATCAGATCTGGAGTAACGATTCACACTTGTGTACTGGAAATCACATTAAGCAATCTTGAATCATGAGTCAGTATTGTGTATGCTAGAACTAACTAGTTGCCTGAGGACTAAAAGCTGTAGCATTGTTCTTATTAACTACATTGGAGATATAAATTTGTTTATTTTATTCAGCTGTGCTGCCCCAGCAACGTCTGACAACCCTGATTTAACCCTAACCTAATCACAAGACAATTTACAATGACCAATTAACCTACCTGTATGTCTTTGGCCTGGAGCATTGAGGGGAAACCCACACATTCCATAGGGAGAACGTACAGAGTACAGAGACTCTTATAGAGGACGATAGGACTGAACTCCCGATTGTGAACTCAGGTGCATAGATTTCTAATGCTATATTCATTTTATTTAAAGATTGGTTTTATATGTCACATGTTCATTGGAACATACAGTGAAATGCTGTGCTTGCGTTCAGACCTACACAGTTTGAATGCGTGCTGGGAGCAGCCACAAATATCACCACATTTCTGGCACCAACAAGCAATGGCCAGACCTTTCTAACCCTAGCCCCTATGCCTTTGGAGTGTGGGAAGAAACTGGAGCACCCGAGGAAACCAATGTGGTCACGGGGAGAACATACAAACTCCTTACAGACAATGATAGTGATTAGCTTGAACCTTGATTGCTGGCGCTGTAATAGCCAGCTATGCTGGTGTGAGCTCTAAAATTGCTGAAATCAAATAGAACATTTTCAAAAACATAATTTATGCATCAATTTTCCTACTTTGCATCAATAAATCCTGCATCCCTTGAGTAAGAATATAATACCTGGCTTGAAAAGCAAGTTGCAGAAACAGGTATTGTCAACTATTTTCTGAGGGATTGAATGAGTTGGGGTGGGAAAAGTGTACCTCGTATACTTGAGAAAATATTGACCATTATCTATGATCCCTGACCAGAATAATTTTGAGGAACATTGTTTATAGAATATAGAACATTACAGTGCATTACAGGCCCTTTGGCTCATGATGTTGTACCGACCTTTTAACACAATCTGAGATCAATCCACCCTTACTTCACTCATAGCCCCCCTCATTTCAACCCTATCCTAGTACACATCGAAGAATCTCCCAAATGCCTGTAATGCATCTGCCTCCTCCACCAGCCCTGGCAAGGCTCTCCACGCACCCACCCCTCTCTGTGCAAAGAACCTATCTATCTCTGATATTCCTCCTGTACTTTCCTCCAAGCACCTAAAAAATTTTGCCCTTCCGTATCAGATATTTCCACCCTGGGAGAGAGGCATAGGCTGTCCACTAGATCTATGCCTTCTATCGTCTTGTGCACACTGTCAAGTCACCTCATTCTGCTTCACTCCCAAAAGCTACTCAATCTGTGGAATGTATGGATTTTCCCTGGGTTCTTTGGTTTCTTCCCATGGTCCAGAAGTACTGGGTAGGTTAAATGGTCATTGTAAATTGTCCCATGATTAGGTTAGGGTTAAATCATGGTTGTTTGGGGTTGCTGGGCGGTGCTGGAAGGGCCTGTTCTGCACTGTATCTCTAAGTAAATAAATAAAAATCCCCATTTACCTGGATGAGGACTGCATCCTTCTATGTCTTGCCTTTTTGAGCTCACAAGGTTAATCCTGGGTCCAATATATTGATACAATTACAAAAAAGCTGCAGTTTAACATCGGCTATATTTCATCAGTAGTTTGTGGAGACTTGATATGTCACCTAAGACACACAAATTTCTACATATGTACCATGGAGAGCGTTCTAACTGGCTGCATTATGTCTGGTATGGAGGGGCTACTGCACAGGATCAGAAAAAGCTGCAGGAAGTTGCCAACTCAGTCAGCTCTGCCATGGGCAGTGACCTCCCCAGCATCAAGGACATCTTCACAAGGCTATGCCTGAAAAGGCGGCATACATCATTAAGGACCACCATCACCCAGGACATGCCCTCTTCTCATTGCTACCATCAAGGAGGAGGTTCAGGTGCTTGAAGACACACACTCATTGTTTTAAGAACACTTCTTCCCCTCCACCATCAGATTTCTGAATGAACAATGAACCCTTGAACACTACCCCAGTATTTTTATTATTATATTAGAAGGGTCTCGGCCCGAAACGTTGATAGCGCTTCTCCCTATAGATGCTGTCTGGCTTGCTGCGTTCCACCAGCATTTTGTGTGTTGCTTGAATTTCCAGCATCTGCAGATTTCCTCGTGTTTGCCCAGTATTTTTTGCTCTCTTTTTGCATTACTTAATTTAATTTTTTTAATATATAAATTTCTTATTCTAATTTATAGTAATTATGTATTACAATGTACTATTGCTGCAAAACAACATATTTCATGACTTACGCCAGTGACATTAAACCTGATTTTGAATGCACTAAGTGTATCAAAGTCTTCCAGCTTCTCTGGCAGTGCACCCCAGATATCAACTACACTGTGTGAACAAAAATATTTGCCCTTCGGATCACCTTTAAGTTTCTCCAAGGACTTCAAGTTCCTCAGCTACTGTAAAAGAGAAATATTACATTAAGCATGTTACTTCTTGGTTTTGGCACTTGTATTGCAGTTGGTTTAGAGGCAGTCAGTTGTGGCAGACTACCATTGACAGAGATGCATATGAAGGACATTAATCCAATTATTTTGCGAGAAAATCTTTTAAAAGCTGTGCAGTTCCAGTTAGTGAAAGAAAAATAGTTTTTCTTTCTTATCCCCACAAGACGGTTCTAAAAGCAAATTGATATTTCCTAACAGAGTTGCAGCTTATTCAGTATTAATGTTTCAACAATGCTACATGAGCCAATACAGACCTCAGCAATGCCAAGTGCATTCAGTTCCTGCTATGGTGAATTAATGGCCTGTTTGCCATAAAATGTTAGGCCCTAATTAGGAATATTCACTTAATAGGGAGCACATAATAGAGCATTAGCACTATTTCCAGGAATATTCTATCTTCCAACTGTTTGAGCTTTTATAACACACTTTACCGACCTGCAATAGTACAGCATTCAACCCACACCCCAGCCACTTTTCCTCCACATCCCCCCACCCCCCCTCCTCTGGTCACATCTGCACCATGTGTAAAACAAATTGAATGATATTGATTATTTGAAAGTTTGCAGGTAAGCTGATAAAGCATGATTTGAAATAGCTAATTTAAATCTTGTGTACTTTAATTTTAAACCATTTTAAATATTGAATTTTTTTCCCACTCAAGGCCAAACCATTCAAATGAAAAAGTGGAATGACCTCTTAGTGTTGCTGTCTTATTTTTTTTATGTAGAGGAAGGTTTAGATTAATCAATGAATCAGACTCTGAATCACTAAATCATTTCACTATCTTAATAAATTCTTGAATCTGAGAGCATATTTCTAGGATATTGATATGATTCATAAAACTGTATTTCCTTTAGTGCTAAAATAGTGTTGTCACGTTGGGTACTTCTGGGCAATAAACTAGCTGAAATACACCCAGTAGCCACTTTATTAGGTTACAGGAATGAAACCCAGTGGGTCACTTCATGGCTTGATATGTTGTGCGATCAGAGGTGCTCTTCTGCACATTGCTGTTGTATCGTGTGGTTATTTGAGTTGCTGTCACACTCCTGTCAACAGGAAATAGTGGATGTATTAGTGATAAATTTTCAAAACTCCTTAGATTCTGGATTAGTTCCTGAGGATTGCAGGGTGGCTAATGTAACCCCACTTTTTAAAAAATGGAGGGAGAGAGAAACCTGGGAATTATAGACCTGGTTAGCCTGACATCAGTGGTGGGGAAAATGCTAGAGTCGGTTATCAAAGATGAGATAACAGCACATTTGGAAAGAGGTGAAATCATCGGACGAAGTCAGTATAGATTTGTGAAAGGAAAATCATGTCTGACGAATCTTATAGAATCTTTTGAGGATGTAACTAGTAGAGTGGATAGGGGAGAACCAGTGGATGTGGTATATTTGGATTATTCAAAAGGCTTTTGACAAGGTCCCACACAGAAGATTAGTGTGCAAACTTAAAGCACACGGTATTGGGGGTATGGTATTGATGTGGATAGAGAATTGGTTGGCAAACAGGAAGCAAAGAGTGGGAATAAACGGGACCTTTTCAGATTGGGTGACTAGTGGGGTACCGCAAGGCTCAGTGCTGGGACCTCAGTTGTTTATATATTAATGATTTAGACGAGGGAATTAAATGCAGCATCTCCAAGTTTGCGGATGACACGAAGCTGGGCAGCGGTGTTAGCTGTGAGGAGGATGCTAAGAGGATGCAGGGTGACTAGGATAGGTTAGGTGAGTGGGCAAATTCATGGCAGATGCAATGTAATGTGGATAAATGTGAGGTTATCCACTTTGGTTGCAAGAACAGGAAAACAGATTATTATCTGAATGGTGGCCGATTAGGAAAAGGGTAGGTGCAACGAGACCTGGCTGTCATTGTACACCAGTCATTGAAAGTGGGCATGCAGTTACAGCAGGCGGTGAAAAAGGCAAATGGTATGTTGGTATTCATAGCAAGAGGATTCGAGTACAGGAGCAGGGAGGTTCTACTGCAGTTGTACAAGGCCTTGGTGAGACCACAGCTGGAGTATTGTGTGCAGTTTTGGTCCCCTAATCTGAGGAAAGATATTCTTGCCATAGAGGGAGTACAAAGAAGGTTCACCAGATTGATTCCTGGGATGGCAGGACTTTCATATGAAGAAAGACTGGATTGACTAGGCTTATACTCACTGGAATTTAGAAGATTGAGGGGGGATCTTATTGAAACATATAAAATTCTAAAGAGATTGGACAGGCTAGATGCAGGAAGATTGTTTCTGATGTTGGGGGAGTCCAGAATGAGGGGTCACAGTATAAGGATAAAGGGGAAACCTTTTAGGACCGAGATGAAGAAAAACTTCTTCACACAGAGAGTGGTGAATCTGTGGAATTCTTGGAATTCTCTGCCACAGGAAACAGTTGAGGCCAGTTCATTGGCTATATTTGAGGGAGTTAGATATGGCCCTTGTGGCTAAAGGGATCAGAGGGGTATGGAGAGAAAGCAGGTACAGGGTTCTGAGTTGGATGATCAGCCATGATCATACTGAATGACGGTGCAGGCTCGAAGGGCCGAATGGCCTACTCCTGCACCTATTTTCTATGTTTCTATGTTGAACCAGCCTTGTCATTCTCCTCTGACCTCATTATAGCTCACAGAACCATCACATGTTTCTCACACCATTCTCTGTAAACTCTAGAGACTGTTGTGCATGAAAATCCCAGGAGGTCAGCAGTTTCTGAGATGCTTGAACCACCCCATCTGGCACCAACAATCATTCCAATGTCAAAGTTACTTAGATCACATTTCTTCCCCATTCTGATGTTTGGTCTGAACAACAACAACCTCTTGACCATGTCTGCATGCTTTCATGCATTGACTTGCTGCCACATGATTGGCTGACTAGATATTTGCATTAACGAGCGGGTGTACCTAATAAAGTGGCCACTGAACAATTGCTAGTGATAAGTGCTTCCTGTTTTCTGGAATGCACTGTCAGAGAAAATGGCAGCATCAGATACGATTATTGCACTTAAGAGGCATTTAGACTGGTACTAAATTGGGAAGGCACAGAAGAGTTCCCGAATGTAAGCAAATGTAGATGGGGAGAAAATATTGGCATGGATATTACAGGGGCAAACTGAAAGTCCACAGGAGTTGGTGCACCAGGAGACCAGTCAAAGCTGATCTACCTGAGCATGAATTTGGTACAGCTTTTACATTCTCAGTTGACAAGATTACCAGTAAAACTACATTTCGGTAACAGATTGGTGGCTAAAGGAAGACTTAATTATGTAACAAACTAGGTCCTGATTATGGAATAAAATGATTATCCACAGGTCTAGCAGCAAATCCAGTTTTCTGGTACAACAGTGGGTACTCACCATAAGATACAGCACAGAAAATTACTGCCCAGTACAGGCACTTTGGTCCACAATGTTCCACCAAACTTTTAGCCTACTGTAACATCTATCTACATAGCCCTCCATAGACAGAGTGCAAGAATGAGAGAGCAAGGGTGAACCTTCCCACACCACTGGTGTGGCCACAGCTGCAACACTCTGTCCATGTCTTTCCCCCGCACTCTCAGAAAGATGGAACACCTCTAGACAGGTGGCAGGAGCGATTTGACTGAAATGGTCTCTGCAGTGAGGAATTTCATATCTGTGGTGGACTCCAGAAGCTGGCACTGTTCTCCCTGGGAACAGAGAAAGATATAGACAGTGGACAGAGAGAAGCTGTCTAAAGTTCCTGAAACTTGGGTGTCATTACTGCTGTTTATTTCATATTTCTTCTTCTAGGTTTGACTGAGGTTCCCTGTTTCCACATTAGCACAATCTACATCCCTATTTACTGGATATTAACCAAGTTCAAGTTGATTATCATCTGACTGTACATATATACAACCAATGAAGGGGCATTCCTCCGGACCATGGTGCTCCCACAAAACATATCATACACAGCATGTAGAACAAAATATTACCATAGACAAGTTAATAAAATTTAATTCTAAGTACATTTAGTGGGTAGCACAGGTAAACAGCTTGCTGACCTAGTGACAAGACCTCATTGGTGGCAGGGTATTCATTAGTCACACAGCTTGAAGGAAGCTGTTTCCCAGTCTGGTGTTCCTAGTCCTAATGCTTTTGTACTTCCTGACGGTAGTGGGTCAAAGAGATTGTGTGATGGGCGCTAGCCCTCACTGTTCTTTGCTCTACAATAGATACGGTGAGCTGAGGGTCTCATTTCTGCAGAGTATAAGTCTGAATCTATAATGCTTTTTCTCACATGCTGGCACAGGCATTACATTCAGAGCTAAGGGAAGTCTAGTTGCCTATAGTTTTGTACTTAATGAGCAGTGACCTTTAAGACTGGTTATTTTTGTAAATTTGGAATAGCTGCTGGCTACTTGTTTATAAAAGAAGACAAGTTTGTAATACAGGGTTATCAGTAATGCAATGGATTTCACCATTTATCAGAGTCAGATTTATTATCACTGACATATATTGTGAAATTTGTTGTTTTGTGGCAGTAGTTCAGTGCAAGACAAAAAAATTAGTATGTTAAGATAAGTTACAATAACAAATATAAAAATAAATAAGTAGTCAAAAAGAGAGCAAAAATAGTGAGATTGTGTTCATAGGTTTATTGTCTGTTCAGAAATCTGATGGAGGAGGGGAAGAAGCTATTTCTAAAAAGTTGAATGTGTGACTTAAGGCTCCTGTACCTCCTCCTTGATGGTAGTAATAAGAAGAGGGCATGATCTGGATCATGAGGGTCCTTCATAAGATATAAGATCAGAATTGGGCCATTTGGCCCATCAAGTCTGCTCCACCATTTTATCATGGCTGATCCATTTTTCCTCTCAGCCCCAATCTTCAGCCTTCTCCCCGTATCCTTTCATGCCCTGATCTGCGATAAAGCACAAATTCTCAAGGAGAATGGCAATAAAGTAATTGTGTACCTTTGCAAAGTTTCTAGAGGATCCTTTAGACAATTGTTAAACCAACTCATTAAGGTTGAGAAAACCCTGCTAGTTTTGCAAATATTTATGTTTCTGAGTAGGACCATTTCCAGAATGGCAGCTTTGTGTTAGCAAATGATTCATGGGTGGTGGGGACACAATTTGAATTGATGGCTAAAAAGTGCAGGAGATATTGGGAAACATCCTTTTTCTGGCAACCAAGTTGAAAACGAATGAAAATCTTAAAAATGGACATAAATAAAAACAAAATTCAGCAAGTTGTGGATAAACTAGAGTTGCTGTTTTAGGTCAATTGTCCTTCAGAATTTTTGAAAGTAAATTGCAGAGATGTCAAAAGCTAATTTCTGGGGCAGGAATATGGGTCTTAGTGGACTGGTGTACAAGAAGCTAGCATGGACTTGATAAGCCAAAAGGATATTCTGTTCATCTCTGTGTAAATATGCTCTGAAAGTGCACTGCTCTTCCACTTGTAGTGTTGCAGTAAAGTGCCTTCCACTATTTATGCAGTTGCAAACAGATTTACTGGACAAAAAAAAAATCAAGGCTCATGTTATTTGTCTTTTACTATCCTGATAGTTCCATGATGCTATGATAATGGAGTTGTTGACTTGTCATGAAAATCAATATCTTTCAAGTAGTTTACAACTGACCCAGACATGATTCAAGGAATCCTAAAGGTTGGGATATACTCTGGAGATTGTTGATCCAAATTGGTGGGTGATTAGTGAGGCTTGAAGCCAGAAATTTCAGATCACATTTCACTGGAGATGAAGCCTGGAGTTAGGGTAAGGTGGTACCTGGCTGCTGAATTAACCTGGGTCTTCTGTAATTTGGGTTTGAGAGCACACATTAGACTTGACGACAAGGAAGGAGAAAAAGGATAGCTGGAAGAAAAATATTGAGATTTTTTTCTAGGAATGATACTATTTTTAGGAGCAATCCTATGCATAGCATCTTTGTTGTGAAAGTAAGATAGGATGTTAGGGGAGTGTATATGAATGAGTTTTTAAAATCTAGAGCAATTGCGCCAGCACGTCATTATCCTTACCAGAGTATGGATTCAACACAAAGTAATATTTGTTTTACGTGGTAATGGTGACCATAAGTCATAGGAGCAGAATTTGGTCATTTGGCCCATCAAGTCTTCTCCATTATTCAATGATGGCTGATTTATTATCTCTCTCACCCCCATTCTCCTGCCTTCTCCCTGTAACCTTTGACGTCTTTAAGTAGGTGTCAAAGGGGTGTTGGCAGAGGCAGATACATTAGGGCATTTAAGAGACTTAGATAGTCACATAGATCATAGAAATATGAAGGAAGGGTTAGATTGATCTTAGATCAGGTTAAAAGGTCTGCACAATATTGTGGGCTGAAGGCCCTGTACTATGCTATTATATTCTCTGGTGGATGTCCTGACTTAGTTCTTTCAGATTGTTGATCAAAATGGCTAGTCAAATGGAGTCTATAGAGCCACTTACTTCTGGAAAATTGCAGAAAGAATCACAAATTATTCCCTTCCACGAGTTTTCAGGATTAAATTACTTTTTCCTATATCCTTTCTTGATTTGGTAAATAAAGTTTTCTGTGATTCATGAAGGTTTCATTTATAAATTTGGTAACTCTTGGCATTGAATGTTCTTATAGTGGTACAGTCTACTAATATAAGATATCATTGAGATCACACAGATCTTCCTGTTTTAAAATTTGGATGTAATGATCACCTGAATGCAAGACAGAGGGGTAAAATGTAGAGTGCCAATCATATTTCTGCATCAGCTAATGCCTGATATCCTAGCCATTGAAATAAATTGATGGAAAATCTATTGTGAGTTCACTAGTACTCCTGTTTTCTGTAATCCTGAGAATTCTATGCAGTGGATTTGACCTGTGGTGCTGCTGGATGTTAGGGGTGCCCACCAATCTCTGGAGAATGATTGGATTTAATTTGGGATGTAATTAGTTTAGCATCTTCCGAATTGGTGACGTGCTTCACTTGATCTCACCTTTCACTTGCCAGCTTGTTCTCCTCCCCCTCTTCCCACCTTCTTCCTCTGCCTTCTGCCCCCTTCTTTTCCAGTCCTGATGAAAGGATTTAGCCTGAATTGTATACTGTTTATTTCCCTCCATAGATGCTGCCTGACTTTGATAGTTCCAAAAGCATTTTGTATGACGCGCTTTATTTTGTGTCATTTACATCTCAAGTACTTTTGGCTTTCTCTGAAAGATTAGAGTTTTACCTGATCACTCATGGGATATGGACATTGTTGATATGGCCAGTATTTATTATTTATCTCGGATTCACCGTGGAGCTGAATGCCTTGTTCATCTATGTCGGAGGGTAGAGAGCCTAGAGTCACATAGTGCAGGAATGGTAGATTTTGTCTATGAAGATTCTCAGTCGTCCAGGTCATTATATATCAAGCAGTAGTAATCAAGGCAACTGGACTTGCTGTGTTGTCTAGAAGATGTTCACCACTCATCCGAGAGGCTTCTTCAGTTCTAATCCATGGTGGGTAGTTCTCAGATTTATAAACTGAGTTGTTCAAAGGTATAGCAATCACATGAGGGTCATTAAGAGTTGTATAGGTAATGAGAGGGTTATTTGTCTTATCTTTGCATGAATGAAGATATGAACTGTGTGGAGATGTTGTGGTAAAAATGTTTGTAACTGATGGGTGGTGTCTTACCCTACCTACTTTGTTCAGGGATGGGTTTTCCATTTTGATGAAGATGGTTTCCTTAACACCTCTTTCAAACCACTTGTCCTCCCTGTCTAAAATGTGCACATTGTTATCATCGACGGAGTGTTCCTTGTCCTTTAGCTGTGGGTATCCAGCCATGTCTTGACCCGAGGTGTTAGCCCTCCTATGCTGGGTCATCTGTTTGTAAAGTGGTTGTTTTGTATCCACAATATACAGATCTGTGCAGTTCTCTTTGCATTGGATAGCATACATGATATTCTTCTGCTTATGTTTGGGTGTAGGATAAGACTAATGACCCTCTCATTACCTTTACAACTCTTAATGACCCTCATGTGATTGCTATACCTTTGAACAACTCAGTTTATAAACCGGAAAACTGCCCACCATGGATTAGAAGTGAAGAAGCCTCTCGGATGAGTGGTGAAATATCTTTTAGACAACACAGCAAGTCCACTTGCCTTGATTCACTACTGCTAGAATATGGTAAATTTTCTTCCTGACAGACTTCAGTGAATGAAATGGGTATTTGAGATGATTTTGTAGTTTTATTAAGGATCAACTTTATTCACCATCTACATTTACATGTGTTAAGAATTTGATGTGGTGTGTTGGTCAGAGCACAACATGCAATGAAAAACTGCATTCAAGAAGTACATAAAGTTAAAGGTTAATGTGCAGATGTGGAATAAAATGTGTATAAATACACAAATATCAGCATGTATTTACAATGTGAACAGCATTATAAAAAGTGGTTTAAAATCCTTATGTGCAGTGTATTGAAAGGGCTAAGGGATTGGGGTGGAGTTTATTAGAATGGTGGATCAGATTAACTGCCCTAGGGGAAGGAAGTTTTAAGATGGCGTGAGGTTTTTGTTTTAGTAATCCTATAGAGCCCTCCAAAAGGGGAAAAAAAAGGTTTGCAGGGTGGTTTGTGTCCCCTTCTTTGTGCCAGACACATACAAGTCTTGCAGTGATGATAGACTGCAGCCAATGACCTTTTCTTCTGGCCTGATATTTTGCTGTAGTTTTTGTAAATTGTGAGAGAATTCTGCACCAAACCAGACAGTAGTGGCTGATGTGAGAATGCTCTCTATGATGGCAGTGTAGAATTACACTAGTATGTTCTGGGGAAGATTGAACTTTACCGACTGCTGCAAGAAGCTCATGCCTATCATCACCATTTTACGTCGTTCCTTGAATGTAAATTTTCCACTTGCCATGGTCGAATTTAAACTTCTGCTTCTGTGCAAATAGTTCAGGCATACCCTGAGGCCCAGGTGTAAATGGAACCATCCACACATTTTTCAACAGAAATTCATTAATATTTTCAGCTCAAAAACATTATATTTAGCCAAACAGATTCAAGTGGTGTATATGTTCGACATAAGTCTGTCCTTACAGTTCTTTTAATGCTGTCAATGTGATCTTGAATTCCTTATTGAAGTGTTTGTATAGATTCCTCTGCAATAATTTTACAGTATTCACTTTGTGGTGATGAAACTTTCTCCCAAGTTACTATTATTAGTAACTTGGGAGAAATTTAGTGACTTAGATTTGAGATTGTTTAATGCCATTTTCAGCACAGAAATGTAAAGGAGAACAGAATAATTGTTACTCTAAATCTGATGCAGCACAAAAATGCAATAAGATAAAGAACACCATAATAATTAAAATAAACTTTAAATATAAATATGTAAGATAGCTTATATACATGAATTGTACAGTGTATTCCTGAAGCGATGCTAGGCACAGGAGTGTCTGTATATAAAGTGACTGACAAGAAGTGATAAAGTAGAGGTGGTTGCGTGTGTGGAGTGGAGAGTTAGTGAGTTATCTGTAATTAGCTGGGTTAGTGGATTATCTGTGATTGGAAGCTGTTTTTCTTTGTTTTACCAGATCTCTCACAGAGTTCTGCCCTTCTGTTTACTGCAGAGGGGAAACCAGCCTGTTCAATTCTTTTCTGATCAGTTTAACCTGACATATCTGAATTAATTGCAATATCTTCTTGATGTTTTGCACAGACCAGAATTGTACACGTAGCTCCAAATGTAGTTGAAGAAGGGTTCTGTATATATTATAAAGGTTCAGCTTTTCAGTTAGCCCTTCAACATATAGAAATCACTTTGATCTGGGCAGGTTTTAAGTCAAGGGTCAGAGTTGAAAAATCAGTATCTCAAGCATTTCATTTCTATATTATTAAATTAAACCAAAGGCTCAATTGCTTTGTTTCTGGGAAAATATAAGATGCGAGCAAATCTGCTACATTGCCTGCCCTAACTTGTCTTGAAACACTGATTAATGAGTTACCACAGTGGCCTGCTTTTGATAAAAGACTGAAATGTAAGAGCTATTTAGAAAAGAACAATGTGGAACTGTATTTGGAATTGCAGGAAGTTGCATGCTCCTTTCATACAGCCTTAGGTAATTACAGTTGGGCATGGACTAGACGGGCTGAAGGGCATGTTTCTGTTCCGTAGAACTCTTTGATTCTAGTAGATAAAACCAAATATAGTAGAATAAAAGTTGCTAAAGTTTCATTTGGTTTATTTTGGATAATTGGAGAACAATGACATCTGCTATAGGCATGCTTTCTTTGTATTTTTAACAGGAAAATGTTGAGACACAGCTGTCGGTGCTATAATATTTAAATAAAGATGTTTATTCTCACATCTCAAACACTAAAATGTAAATAATGACAGTGCAATGTCTCACTTCAACTCAAACTGTGAGGCCATTCTTTTGTTAAAAGTTTAGTTTTTCTATGATTACAAGATTTTATACTGTATGTAACATTACAAAGTTCAAAGTAAATTTATTATCAAAGTACCTATATGTGACCATATAAAACCCTGAAATTTTTTTTCTTGCGGGAATACTCAATAAATCCAGTGACTGTAATAGAATCAGTGAAAAAATGCACCAACAAGTGCATTCAACCAGTGTGCAAAAGACAACAAACTGTGCAAATATAAAATGAAAGAAAAAATAATAATGATAATAACAAATAAGCAGTAAGTATTAAGAATACGAGATGAAGAATCCTTGAAAGTGAGTCCATAGGTAACGGGAACAGTTCAGGGATGGGGCAAGTGAAGTTGACTGAATCCTTTGGTTCCAGACCCTGATGGCTGAAGGGTAATAACTGTTCCTGATTGTGGTTGTGTGAGCCCTAAAGCTCTTGTACCTTCCTGATGGCAGCAGTGAGAAGAGACCGTGACCTGGGTGGTGAAGGGCTCTGATGATGAATGCTACTTTCCTATGACAATACTTCATGTAGGTATGCTCAATGGTGGAGAGGGCTTTACTCGTGATGGACTAGGCTAACTTTTTGTCGGATTTTTCATTCAAGAGCATTAGTGTTTCTATACCAGGCTGTGATGCAGCCAGCCAGTTGATATACTCTCCACCACACATCTATAGAAGTTGGTCAAAGTTATAGATGTCATACCAATTCTTTGCAAACTCCTAAGGAAGTGGAAACGCTGCTGTGCTTTCTTTGTAATTGCATTTTAGGTGATGTTTTAGACAGTTCATAGCAGCTTTCAATAGCAAATTGAAATTCAGCTCCCATTTCTGAAATAGGTTCAATAAACGGTTCAGAGAATGGGGGTGGGAAGGCTCTTTTTACAAACCCCACATTCGGGCGCCATTGGACTCCCTCTCCCACACCAGCCCGCAGGCAGTGACCTTCACCCCAGTTCATCAAAGTATTCATATCAAAATATCATAAAGTATCAGTTTTCTCTGTACATTGCAGTCATGGAACAACATGACATAACTTGTAAACACAAGAGATTCTTCAGATGCTGGGGATCCAGAAAAAACATACATAAAATGCTGGAGGAACTCAGCAGGTCATGCTCCTACTATGGAGAGAAATGAAAAATCGACGTTTTGGTCTGGGAACCTTCAGCAGGCCCAGAAGGAAGGGGGAAGAACCCAGAAAAAGAAGATGGGGGGGGGGGGGAGGGAGGGAATACACACTGGCAGGTGATAGGTGAGACCAGGTGAGGGGGAATGTGGATGGGAGAGGGGGTTGAAGTAAGAAGCTGAGAGGTGATAGGTGGAAAAAGCTAAAGGGCTGAGAAGGAAAGAATATGAAAGGAGAGGAGAGTGGACCATAGGATTTTTCTTTCCCTGTCTCCTATCAGATTCCTCCTCATTCAACCCTTTACCTTTTCCACCTATCACCTCCTGGCTTCTCACTTCATCACTCCCCACCCCACCCACTGGCTTCACCTCTCACCTGTTTGCTTGCACTCTGCTCCCTCCTCTTCCTGCCTTCTTATTCTGGCTCCTTCCTCCTTTCTCTCTAGTCCTGGTGAAAAGTTTTGGTCCAAAACGTCGACTCTTTATTCCTTTCCATAGATAAACTTGCTCAGTTCCTCCAGCATTGTGCGTGCGTGCGTGTGTGTGTGTGTGTTCCTTCAGGGAGGGAATCTGTAATTGGATACAACTGTTCCACAGGGACATCAGTTGCACATTCTAACTAAATGGGTTGGAGATGAAGCTTCCCTCTAAACCTATAGTCAGACAAGGCCAGCCCACTCTCCAGCCTTTTCTCCATGTTGTATTAAAATCCCACCAAGATGGACATGAGTATAAGTGGGGTGATGATCCCTGGTAGCAGAGATACTCCCATCAGAGCTTCCCTGTACAGGCTTTCCCCGGCTTATGAACACTGACCTTCGGAAACCCCAGCAGATTCATGAACTCCCATAATATTAAATATAAAAGTCCAAGGTATGCATAGATGTTCATTCTACAAGAGGCAGAACAATTACTAAAAGTGAAGATTTTCCTGTGACTTTCCTCTTTTATCGCTGGCCGGTGGTGTAGTGGCATCAGCACTGGACTTCGAGGCGAGTGGTCCCGGGTTCGAATCCGACCGGCTCCTTGCATGCTTTCCATCCTTGCTGGGTTGAGCATCAAGCTAGCACACTCGGCCTCGTAAAAAAGCAGACAAGATGCTACAGAAAGAGCAAGGTTGCTGCCTGATGTGCCACAAAATGCAGAGAGTTTTTAACAAACTCCACTTTTTGTAACTATTCTTGCTTAGAAGTTTCTTATGTGTTTTTCATGGAATTCATTACAATATTGTGGAAGTTACCATATTGAGTGATTTTTAAGTATTTTCTGACTTATGGGTTCCTGTACCTATTCATTATCTGGGGATGGCCTGTATGGACGAGATAAGTATCTTGCACAGATTGCCGAAGAGGAAGTAGCAGTTTGCGAGGTGGTGGGTTCCTACGTCCTCCTAATAAAGATTCAGTAAAAAAAAATTAGCACATACATTCACAACACGCTGGAGGAAGTCAGCAGGTCAGACAGCATCTATGGAAAGAAGTAACGAGTTGATATTTTAGACTGAAATGCTTCATCAGAACTTCCTTCACCCTTCATCCAACATTTTGTGTGTGCCAGTGGATTTCCAGCATCTGTAGATCTACTTGTGTTTGAAATAACAGAGAAAAGCTGTCTCACTTTGAGAGATCATGGGGCTTGGATTCCACCTGTCACTGGAGATACTTGACATTTATAAAAGGAAGTGGTAAATTATTGGATTGGCAGGAGGTTCATTTCCTTTGCTCACACAATAATTTATTGCCACGATAAAGCTTGAAGCAGGAAGCCTGTCTTCAAGTTTCTGATGTTGGGCATGCAAACGACATGGCCTGTCCGTTGGAGCCAGATGATTGTAATTACAGTCTTGTTGAGAGGAAGGAGTAAATACCATGCCTCATGCTCTTTAGTAAAACACACATTACAAAAGCTTTGTTGAATTTGATAGATGGATATTAGGCAAGAAGTGGAAGATTCCTTTAAGCATTTTAATAGGGTAAAGCGAGGTTGGGGAGGTATAGTCTTTCGAGAGCTTGGGAATCATTAGCTAAAGGCTCAGTCACGAAGTAACTCAGGAATATTCAGAATGAGTTTAATATTACAGACATATGTCATGAAATTTGTTGTTTTGTGGAACAGTGTAGTGCAATACAAAAAATAATGAAAATTACAATAGAAATATATATAAAAATTAAATTAATTAGACGTGTAAAAATAGTGAGGTAGTGTTCATGGATCCATTAACCATTCAGAAATCTGATGGTCAAGTCAAGTTTATTTATATAGCACATTTAAAAACAATCCAAGTTGACCAAAGTGCTGTACAGATCAGAGCAGATAGCTAAAATCACAAATACAAGAAACACAGACATAGCCAACAAGGCAAACAGCTCATAGGCACAGGAAAAACAACACAAGGGCCTAGGCACGAGCCAAAAATCAGCCACATCAGGAGGATTCAAACGCTAGTGACTAAAAGTAGGTTTTGAGCCTGGATTTAAAAGAGTCGATGGAGGGGGCAGATCTGTTAGGGAGGGGAATGCTGTTCCACAGTCTAGGGGCTACAATAGGCGCGGTCACCGCTGAGCTTAAGTTTAGTTCACGGGACAGCCAGGAGTCCCAAGTCAGCTGACCTGGGGGACCTGGAAGTAGAATAAGGGGTTAGAAGGTCTGTGATGGTGGAGGGGTAGAAGCTGGTTCTGAAACATCGAGTGTGTTTGTACCTCCTCTCTGATATTAGTTATAAGAAGAGGGCATGTCCTGGGTGGTGGGGGTCATTTTTGATGGATGCCACCTTTTTAAGGCATCTCCTCCTGAATATGTCCTCGATGCTGGGAAGGTTGAGTTTGCAATCCTCTGCAGCTTTTCCCTCTCCTGTGCAATGGCTCCTCCATATCAGGGCACAAAGGTCAAGAGGAGGTAACAAGTGGAATGCATTGGAAAGCAAGAATTTGAATAGTTAAACTGGGAACCAATGTGCAGCAGGTGAATGGGACTGGGGAGAATTAAAATAGAGGCAGCTGAGTTTTGGTTGACCTCGAGTTTATGGAAGCTAGAATGTGGGACGCCAGCCAGCTACAGACTAACACTCTGGATATTAAATGAAGTCTTGTGGGGTTTGAATAAATAATGAGCTTACATTTATATTGTGCCTTTCATATTCCAAAGCACTTCACAGCCAATGAATTTATATTTCTCGTGCAATTGCCGTTTATGTAGGCAAACAGCCAGCTCCAGCACAACGTATAAGTGAAATTAGTTGATCTTTTTTTGTGGCCTTGTTTTGAGGGAAGTCAAGAACCTAGGAGAACTCCTTGCCATTCGACATACTCAGTGGGACCTTTTTCATCCAGCTTAATCTTAATACAAACAGAATTTTATATTTTAATTATAAAGTGGCAGACCTGAATGTAGCATTTGCCCCACACAGCATTGAATTAGAAAATGTATTTGGGCCTTCAAGTATATCTTGGAAATACACTCACCGACTCATATGAGATAGTTACCCATAAAGAAAACTAAAACTGGAGTTAATAGGAAAATTTACTTTAAACTTCTATGTCTCATGAATTTCCGTACCTAAGCTATAAATTTAAAACCACATTTCTTATTATATACATGCAGTGGCCATTTTATTAGGTATCTCTGTACACCTGCCTGATAATGCAAATAACTAATCAGCTCATCATGTTTTATTTTATGTAGAGATATAGCATGGAACAGGCCCTTCTGGACCAATGAGCCACGCCACCCAGCAACCCACTGATTTAACCGACCCCTAATCACAGGACAATTTACAATGACCCATTAACTTACTAGCCGGTACTCTTTGGACTGTGGGAGGAAATGCACATACACACAAGAAGGACGTATAAGCTTTCTTAGAGATTGAATTCTGAACTCCGTTGACCTGAGCTAAAATGGTGTTGCTCTAAGCACTACGCTAAGGTGGCATCCCATGTCGCAGCAACACAGTGCATAAAAGCATGCAGACATGGTCAAGAGGTTCAGTTGCTGTTCAGACTAAACATCAGAATGGGGAAGAAATGTGATCTAACTGACTTTGTGAATGATT
This sequence comes from Hemitrygon akajei, assembly GCF_048418815.1. Classification (NCBI taxonomy): domain Eukaryota; kingdom Metazoa; phylum Chordata; class Chondrichthyes; order Myliobatiformes; family Dasyatidae; genus Hemitrygon; species Hemitrygon akajei. Next base: position 40,982,024 of record NC_133152.1, on the reverse strand, counting down.
GTTGGTGCCAGATGGGATGGTTTGAGTATCTCAGAAAGTGCTGATCTCCTGGGATTTTCACGCGCAACAGTATCCAGAGTTTACAGAGAATGGTGCGAGAAACAAAAAAAAAATCCAGTGACTGGCAATTGTGTGAGTGTGAATGCCTTGTTAATGAAAGCGATCAGAAGAGAATGGGCAGACTGGTTCAAACTGACAGGAAGGTGATAGTAACTCAAGTAGCCTCGTGTTACAACAGTGGTGTGCAGAAGAGCATCTCTGAATGCACAACACATTGAACCTTGAAGTGGAGAGGCTACTGCAGCAGAAGATCACACCGGGTTCCACTCTTGTACTTAATAAATTGGCCACTGAGTGTAAATCTCTCCTTACCAGAAAGTAGTCTCTAACTGTATTCCATTTTAGGCTCATGACTAACCAGCCGCCTTTTTACACCATGCTGGTACTTGTAAAGTAAATTATCACATTAAGAAAGGAAATGACATTGAAGCTTTACTGTAGTCATGCTAAATAAAATTTAGGAATTAAATTTGTTTATTCTGGTTATAATTAAAGAGTGTAACTTAAAGATTTTATAATAATCCTGCAGCTGGAATTACTGAACAGCTGAATAACTTCACAGTGATAGTATTATTGTGGAGCTCTCCAAGTCCTGTTCATCGCAAGGATGGAGCGGAGGAGTGGAGGTGGATTGAAATTAATGGTTGGAAAGTTATAAGAATGAAATGATGGAACAATAATGAATCAGCTCATTGATATATCCAGAGCAGAGAAACACAGTGCACCATTGTTGATTGAAGCGTCAGACTATAAATTCCAATGTGAGCCCTTCATAATGTTTTAATTTTGAGCAAGTTATAAAGCACCAAATTAGTAATAGCATCAGAAAATCAAAGTTATATAATTTTGAGCTTTAAATTGTAATCTTTTGCAGCTATGTGCTTTCATATATGTTCATAACTTTCTAGTTAGGCACTTATTTGTCAAAGGAACAGTGGAGGAATTTTGCCTCCCATCCTGCACCAGACCCAGTTCACACAGAAATAAAACACAGTTTTACTTTCCTTGTTTTTATGAGGTTGAGTTGCTTTAAGTATCTATCTGACTTTAGATATATTTCAGTAGGTTATTGCTGTCTTGTCTCTCTGGAGTCTGTGCAGCAGTAATCAGCTGGCCAGAACTGGAATTTTGCATTAACTGCATGTCCCATTGTAATGAACAGTGGTGATTAATTCTTTCTAGGGGTGGTTTGTGCTATTGTTGTACTGGCAGTACTGCGAATTTGATCTTGATCGTTATAGCAAATTGCAAAGGCCTTTGTTAAGATGCACTTTTTATTTGCAGCTATATCACAAAATATGTTTTCACCATAAGACATAGGATCAGAGTTAGGCCATTTGGCTGAAGAAATTCCTCCTCTTCTCTGTTCTGAAGGGATGTTCTTCTTTCCTGAGGCCGTGCCCTTTGGTGCCAGACTCCCCTACTACAGAAAACTGCCTCTTCACATTCACTCGATCTAGGCATTTCAATATTCAATTGGCTTTTGCGATCCCCCCCCCCCCCCCCAACTCTTTCTTCTAAACTCCAGCAAGTATAGGCCAAGAGCCCTCAAACGCTCATCGTGCATTTGGAACATTTGGAGCTTGGCTTTGAAAACCTAAAGTATCTGAAGAGGTATGTTACAGAGGGTATGATTAAAAGTGAGGTTTTTTTTCGTAGAAAATTCTTAATTTTTTTGCTATAATTTCAGCCCAGTTTGCATTGATTCTGCTATAAGTGAAACTTAATTTTAATTGTAACATTCAAGGTGATTGACGATATCTTCAAATTGTTCATAGTTCCTAACTTGTTGAAGTAGTGAAATTGTTCCATTTTCAGCTCCAGCTGTGTCTGGCATCTCCACGTCTGAATGCCTCAAACCGTAGTGACCAAAACAGTTCTGAATTGTCTTAGTGTTTCTTACTCACCAACTATCAGTGACAAAAATCACTGCTTTTTTAACGCAGAATTGCAAGTGACGCTATTTAAAAACCTCGCTCTAAGCACTGTGTAGTGTCTTAATGGCCACGTGATGTACACGCAACTGATGCTAGTTAGAAACTGCTTGGCAACAGTCTCCTGCCCCATTTAAACAGCATAGAGTCCCAAATACATAAAGGGAATCCCAGCTGTTTTCTCGATTTGGTTTTGTTCTTGAAGAATTGTCCCAAACAAGTGGCTGCTCCGGGCCAACGGCCCTATTAACCAGAATTCACTGTTTGTTCCAAAAGTCTCCAAACTCCCAACTACAGTATGTAATCTATTGATGAAATAAAAACATACGAGTCCAACTCTAAAAGCATGTGGGATGTTTTAGTAATTTACCTGGTTAATAGTTTTATAAATATTATGCCTGATATAAAAAATGTACCTTTTAAATTTTGCAGCTGGACTAGACAAAGTATTTTACGTGGCTTTCCCTTCATATAGACCCTTTACAATGGAAAGACCCCAGGGTAACTCCAATATAGATTTTCTGTACTACTTGTTTTGCTTTTAATTTTGGAACAGTTTCTATGCTGGGTTTTTAATCTATAAGGGGATTATTTGTTCTCTTCACTTGTTGCAATAAAGTGAATTATTTTGTAGATCTTGCAATGTGCTGTAATGGAAAATCTTTGCTGTTGTATGAACAGCAGAATTGCTGTTGTTTTCAAGTATACATTTGGTTGTTCTCCAATTTTCAGATTGCTTTGTCAGGGTTACGTGGAACATGAGTGAAGGGAAATGATTCATAACTACATATTTTACAATTAATTTGTAAAAGTACAATAGATATTTTGAATAATAATTTTAGAGATAACATTGCATTTTGACCCTTTCATTTCCTGACTTAGGAGCAGAATTTGGCCATTTAGCCCATTGAGTCTGGCTTTGTGGCTGTGGACTCGTGTTCATGAACTTCAGTTTTGAATTTTATTTGCTTATTTTTATTGTTTGTACATATTTTTTGCACCTTGGGTGTTTGATGATCGCCATTTTTAATGAGTTCTTTTGGGATTCTTTGTTTTGTGGCTGCCTGTAAAGAGACGATTCTCAAGGTTGTATATAATATACATACTTGGATAATAAATGCATTTTGAACTCTGCTCCATCATTCTTTTATGGCTGAGTTATTATCTTTCTCAACCCCATTTCTCCTGCCTTCTCTCCATAACTTTTGAAGCCCTTACTAATGAAGAAACTTATATTTTAAATACATCCAGTGTCTTGGACTCTACAGCTGATCTATGGTAATGAATTCCACAGATTCACCGTCCTCTAGCTAAAGAAATTCATCTCCATCTCTGTTCTAAAGGGACATAATTCTATTCTGAAGCTGTGCTCTCAGGTGCTAGCCTCCCCCAGTATAGGAGACCACCTCTCCATTTTCATTGATCTAGGTCTTTCGATATTGGATACCTTTCATTGAGATACCCCCATTTTTCTAAACTCCAGCGAGTACAAGCCCAGAGTCATCAGACACTCCTTATATGTTAACTGTTCCATTCTCAGAATCATTCTCATGGACCCACTTTAGACTCCCTCCAATGCCAGCACATCCTTTCTTGGACAAGGTTACTTAAGGATATGCAACATAGTAGTCTGATGCACCAGCTTTTTAGGTCACTACTACTGTGATGTGAATACTGGTGCATAGTCTGTAGTGACGAAACTTGTTCAGAGTTGGTCCTGCCTGTACAAGTTTGAGGATGAGTAGGAGTGTTATGGAACACTAAAGCGGAAGGAAATAACTTTGAACTTTTAGTTCTTCATTATTATAATAATTATTTACTATCAGAACATTCTGATTCCTCCATCACTGTTTTATGATGATGTTTGTTTAATATAAACTGTTTCAGCTGAGTTGACAAGGCTCTACAGGGAAGGGGTGAACGAGTAAAAGATTTTTAAGCCTTGTTTTTGCAAGTAATGACTACAAAATGCTCCCAGTGCAAATAAGCATATTACTGTTTTACTCATGATAATAGATTATTAGTTTCTGTTCTACTGTAATTCCAATCTGCTCATAAAGTTGTAATAATATTTGAACTTCAGTGCTCTCCAGTGAAAAGTTCTGTTCTATACAACTTGTCATGATGTCAGTTCTGCATTGTTAACTTGTCTGTGGAGTTGGCTGACTGACCTGCTGTATATTAGCATCGTATTCTATTCACTTCTATATTAATGTGTAGGAGGATTATGTAATGGGCCATCATGTGCTGTGAAGGGGTATCTTAATACCTCTCCTATTATTTAGATTTCCCTGCTTGTTTTTCGTTCTATTTTTTTTGTTCTGCTGAAAAGCAAGAGGTGATTTTTGTCCCACTGAGGGCAGACCATCAGCTCGGCCCTGAGTGAGAGGGAAAGCAGCAGATTAAAGAAAGTTTTAAAATATATTTACGATTAGCTTTATTTGTCACATGTACATCGAAACATACACTGAAATGTGTCATTTGCACCAGTAATCAACACAGTTTGAGGATTGTGCTGGGGGCAGCTCGCAAGTGAATCAAAACCAAGTTTAATGTCACTGACACGTCATGAAATTTGTTGTTATGCAATAGCAGTACATAATAATAAAAACTATAAATTACAATAAGAAATGTGTATGTGTATGCAAAAGGAGAGGAAGAAAATACTGAGGAGGTAGTGTTCATGGGTTCATTGTCCATTCAGAAATCTGATGGCGGAGGAGAAGAAGCCCTTCCTGAATCATTGAGTGTGTGCCCTCAGCCTGTGCCTCTTTCTTGATGGTAACAATGAGAAGAGGGCAGGTCCTGTGTGATGGGCATCCTTAATGATGGATGCTGCCTTTTTGAGCATTGCCTTTTGAATGTGTCCTGGATACTGGGGATGCTAGTACCCATGATGGAGCCGGCTGAATTTACAACTTCCTGCAGCTTGTTCTGAACCTGTGCAGTGGCCCCTCCATACCAGATGGTGGTGCAACCAGATAAAATGCTCTCCATGATACATCTGTAGAAATTTGTAGTGACTTTGGTGACGTACTAATTCTCCTCAAACTCTTAATGAAATATGGCCGCTGACATACCTACTTTGTAATTGCATCAATATGTTGGGCCCAGGATAGATCTTCAGAGATGTTGACACCCAGGAACTTGAAACTACTCACCTTTTTCACTTCTGATCCCTCAATGTGGACTAGTGTGTGTTCCCTCAATTTCCCCTTCCTATAGACCGCGGTCATTTCCTTGGTCTTGCTGAGGTTGAATGCAAGATTGTTGCTGCAACTCCATTCAACCAGCAGGTCTATCTCACTCCTGTGCACTTCCTCATCACCATCTGAAAATTCAGCCAGCCATAGTTGTGTCGTTGGCAAATTTGTAGATTCTTTGCCACAGACAGCTGTGGAAGCCAAGTCTATGCATATTTAAGGCAGAGGTTGATAGATTCTTGATTAGTCAGGGCATGGAAGGATACGGGGAGAAGGCACGAGATTGGGGCTCAGAGGAAAGATGAATCAGTCATGATGAAATGGTGGAGCAACTCGATGGGCCAAATGGCCTAATTTTGTTCCTATATCTTGTTGTCTTAATTGAGCTGTGCCTAGCCACACAATCAGTACGAGAGTAGAGCAGTGGGCTAAGCATGCATCCTTGAGGTGCACCAGTGATGATTGTCAGTCCAGAGGAGATGTTGTTTGTGATCCACACATATTGTGGTCTCCCAATGAAGAAGTCAGCGATACAGTCACAGAGGGAGGTACAGAAGCCTCGGTTTTGGAGCTTGTTGATTAGAACTGAGGGTATGATTGTGCTGAATGCTGAGCCATAGTCAATAAATGGCAGTCTGACATAGTAATGCTATTGTCCAGGTGACTCAAGGCTGAGTGGAGAGCCAGTGAGATTGCATCTACTGTAGACCTACTGTGGCCATTGGTAAATTGTAACAAGTCCAAGTCCTTACTTAGGCAGGAGCTCATTCTAGCCATGACCAACCTCTCAAAGCACTTTATCACAGTAAATGCGAATGCCACTGGGTGATAGTTGTTGAGGAAGCTCACCTTGCTTTTCATGGGCATGATTGTCACCCTTTGAAATGTCACTATGTTTCTGGCATCATCATAGTATGTCCACAACTTAGTAACCTTAACCTGTACACTTTTGAAATGTGGGAGGAAACTCACACAGTATTGGGGAGAACATACAAACTCCTTACAGAGAGCAGTGGAAATTAACTCCCAATTGCAACTATGCTACCATGCCACCCATGTAACAACCAGGTCTAAAACTGAATAAAGTCTTAGAAAAGTACAACACAGAAACAGACCTTTCAGCCCATCTAGTCTATATCGAAACCTTTTAACCTGCCGAAGTAGGCAGGTTGATGGAAGTACATCAACCTGTATCGAGATCATAGCCCTCCACACCCCTACCATCCATGTACCTATCCAAACTTCACTTAAACATTGAAATCAAACTCACATGTACCTCTTGTGCTGGTAGTCTGTTCCACACTCTCACGACCCTCTGAGTGAAGAAGTAACCCCTCCTGTTCCCTTAAACCTTTCACCTTTCACTCTTGACCCATGACCTCTGATTGTAGTCCCACCCAACTTCTGTGGAAAAAGCCTGCTTGTATTTACCCTATCTATACTCCTCATAATGTTGAATACCTCTATTAAATGTCCGCTCAATCTTCTATGTTCTGAGGAATAGAGTCCTAACCTACTCAATCTTTCCTTGTGTGAATGTGTGAATCGGTTTTCAAAGAGGAGATAAGAATTAGACTAAGATTGAGGAAAAGACAATTACATTCCTTTCAAATTAAACCCCAAAAAAAGTCTCTCTTTCTGTGCAGGTTAATTTTTAACTCCAAGATGTATATATTGGTTTTAATTGATAATTAGCAAACATTTAAAGAATATCTGGCAGCTAATCTTAGCTTAATTAAATATGTTTTCTATTGGTTCATATAAGATTCTACGAGGGATCTCTGGTCTGTTAGAAAATATTGTAAAGTTGGTCGTAACATTTTAGAGAGAGGGAGAGATTAGGAAAAGAACACTGGCTAGAGGTTGCATTGCTTATCACTTACATGACTTGGAATGTCAGTGGATGGTCATGTAAAAATGCAAAGTTCTGAAGTAAAGCTATTTTTCTCCATACCTACACAAGGAAGTCTTTCAATAATAGATACCAAAACTCTTTCACATTGCAGTATTTTGAAGCGTAAGAATTGTTTTGATACAGGAAATGCAGATTGCAAATGATGTGCACCGATCTATCAGTGATTTTCCGATATTAGTTGAGAGATGAGAATTAGCCAAGAAGCTGGGGATTATTCCCTCTGTTCAAAATTGTACCATATTTGTAAAAGGAACTAGTGCTTTCCCGGTGTTGTGAGGAATAAACTCTTTCGGACTTGGCAGAGTTTGTCATCGAAACGTTGGTTAAAATCAATACCTGTACCTGGCTGGAAGCCGGAGAAGTCTATTCGTTGTACCTTGTTTGTATGTCTCTCTGAGAGAACAGAAGGTCTTCAGTTTAACATTCTTTATGAAGGACAGCACCTCTGAAATCTCAGCTCTCTGAGTCTTAGCTTATATTTTGTCCTTTAGTTTCTGGGGTGGGACATGAATCTGAGATTGCCACTAGGAGATGAGAATACCACTAACGGAACCATGGCTACCATGGCTTTCCAGAAGTTCATTGTTTTACAGTGTGTGATATGACATCCATAATGTTTACTAACAAGTGGCTGTGGAGTTTTTAATTTTATCCCAGTTATAACTTCATTAGAGGGGAACAGGACCCCATCAATTATACACACCTATGAAGCAGGAGTAGGTCACTTTGGCCTTCTGGCTCACTCCACCATTCAACAAGATCATGATTGATATGCTGTAACCCCATGCCATTCAGTTCCTTGCTTACAAAGAATCTGACTATCTCCGCCTTAGTCTACTTCTACCGTACTTTGAAGATAATGGTCCCAAAAGCTCATGACCCTAAGGGAAAAAAATCATCTAATCTCTGATTCAAATAGGTGCTCTTTATTTTTAAACTGGATTCTAGATTCTCCCTACAAGTGGAAATGTACTCACCATAGAACAACACAGCACAGTAGAGGCCCTTCAGATTATAATGTTGTGCTGCTCTTTTTAACCTGCTCCAAGGTAATGCTTTCCTCCTACATAGCCCTGTATTTTTTTCTTTCATCCATGTAACTATCTAAGAGTCTCTTAAATGTTCCTAAAATGTATCTGCCTCTACCATCACCCCTGGCAGTGTGTTCCTTTCACCCTCCATTCTGATTTTTTAAAAAAACTAGCTCTGACATCCTGCCTATATCTTCCTTGTTAAAATTATATCCTCTTGTAATGCATCCTGGGGGTAAAATGTGTCATTGTCTCTTATCATCTTGTTCACCTCTATCAAGCCACGTCTCCTCCTCATTTGCTCCAAAGAGAAAAGCCCCAGCTCACTCAACCTCTCCTCATAAGAGATGCTCTGTAATCCAGGCAGCATCTTGATAAATCTCCTCTGCACCCTGTCTAAAGCTTCCATATCCTTCCTATCATGAGATAACTAGAACTGAATGTAATACTCCAAAACACAAAAGGTTCTGCAGATTTTAGAAATCCAGAACAACACACGCATAATGCTGGAGGAACTCAGCAGGTCAGGCAGCATCTACGAAGAGGAATAAGTAGTGGACATTTCGGACTGAGACCTCTCGGCCTGAAATATCGACTGTTTATTCCTCTCCATAGATGTTGCCTGATCCGCTATACTTTCAAGTGTGGTCTAACCAAACTTTGATAGAGCTTTCATCCTGCTAAGACCCCTCAGGATCTTACGTTTCAATCATATTTTCACTTCAGTGGAGACACAAAGCCTGTCCAACCTATTCTTCTTAAGCACTTGTCTAGCAATTCTTCTCTGAACTGTTTTCAATGAAACAGTAGCCTGCCTTGAATAAGAATAATACTGAACATGGTACTCCAGATGTAGTCTCATTAATGTCCCATTTGATTGAAGCATAATCCTCCTATTTATGTACAGGTGGGTGCCACTTAATGTCCATTCAGACAATGTCCGATCGCGTATACGTCCGTAGTCCTGATTGGAGAATGTGATGTAGTGGACGTAACCAATTCCGCGTCTCTTGAGTGTAGTAGTGTTACCCCTTTGTTTAATTTTCTTTCGAAAATATTACCATAAAGTGCATCATGGCTTCCAAACACAGCAAAACCACTCCTAGTGACAGCAGCAGCGAGAGGCAAAGGAAAAGTATTGATTTGGAAGTGAAACAACAGGTTATTAAACAATAGGAAGGTGGAAAACCAGTGAATGCTATTGCTCGGGATTTAGGCAAGTCGCACTCGACAATCACGACGATCCTGAAAACGAAAGAAAAAATTCTCGAAGCTGTTAAAGGATCGGCTTCACTGAAAACTACAAGGCTCACAAAAATGTGAGAGGGACCTATATTGGATATGGAGAAATTGCTAAGTGTATAATATAGTGTTGGCGCAACATCCAAATCACATAACGTCCGATTTCACAGAACATATTGTGGACGTTAAGCGACGCATACCTGTATTCAGTTTCCCTAGGAATAAGTAATGCCATTTATTAGCTTCCATAATTACTTCCCATATCGCCATACTTGCTGTAGCTGGCTGGTGGTGTAGAGGCATCAGCAATGGACTTTGAGGTGAATGGTCCTGGGTTCAAATCCAGCCAACTCCTTGCACACTTCCCATCTGTGGGTTGAGTGTCAAGCTAGCATCTGGACTTCATAAAAAAAACAGATAAATGCTAAAGTTGCCTCCCAATGCACCAGAAGGTGTGGAGAGGAACAGTTCATGCCTTCCTATGCATGTTAGACTGTCTTGTTTTCTTCTTTCTGTCTCTCTTTCTGAATGAAGGGGTTACATTCATTTTTTCCCCAGTCTAATCAATATTCCAGTCCAATTTAGATTATATCTCTATCTTTGTGATTATGATACTTCTTGTAGTCTCGTTTCTTTTATAAAAGTAGATTCTTAGAGCTATTGTCATAGAATACTACAGCACAGAAACAGGTCTTTTGGCCCATCTAGTCCATGTTGAAATATTAATCTGTTCAGTCTCATCAGCCATAGCCCTCCGTATCCCTCTCATTTATATACTTATCCAAATTTCTCTTAAATACTGGAATCAAACCCGCATCCACCACTTCCGCTGGCAGCTCGTTCCACACTCTCACCACCCTCTGAGTGGAGAAGTTCCTCTTAATACTCCCCTTAAAACATTTTACCTTCCACCCTTAAGCCATGATTTCTAGTTCTGATCTCATCCAGCTTCAGTGGAAAAAGCCTGCCTGCATTTACCCTACTATACCCCTCTAATTTTGTATAGCTCTAGCAAATCTCTCCTCATTCTCCTACACTCCAGAGAATAAAGTCCTAACCTATTCAACCTTTCCTATAACTCAGGTCCTCAGGTCCTAGTAACAACCTTGTAATTTTTTTTCCTGCACTCTTTCAATCTTATTGATAAAATTGAATAATTGTACTAAGTGTTGCATCTGGAGTCCACTTGATATCCAGTTGAACAGGGAACTGAAGTGGCTGAAAAGGGATATATAAACTTAAGGCCAAAATATGCCACAACTGGTCAAGGTAGCATGTCTGCCCCATAGTCCTGTGAAGTTGAAGTTTGAGGTTTTCTTTCTTAAACAGAGAGCATTTTTTTCTTCGATTGGCTCTTCAACTGTTCGTTATGACTAGCATCAATGTCAACTCTCGATTTGCTGGAACAGGCTTGCCAAATATGTTGGTTTAAATTAAACAAATTCTAAGATACTTGTCAGTGTGTTTTAGGACTCTGTACATTGAAATGTTTACAGTACCACTGATGTATAGAGCTATTATAAATTAAATTTTAAAAGCTACAGAACAAGGTGGGGAAGAAAGGTTGTGTGGCTGTAATGTTTTGCCAATGTCACTAAACTGTTTCAGAAAGCCAGTTTTTATTTTGAAGTAATTTTTAAAATTGTTGTCTTGACAAGATTGTTAACGATTTAATGAAACTAACCATAGAGCAGCCATATCTCCATATTAGACTACAGGACAATTTGGAAAAACAGATTATTAAAATGAATGATATTAATTAGTTAATGTTGACTTTAGCCAGGCAAGTTACATTAAATAAGAGTGTGAAGTAGCTTGGCATTGCTACATACATCCTTATATGTAGATATAAAGTATATTTATTATATACAGCACTTGGGGACAGCTACTGGATTGTTTTAGACAAGGATTACAAAACCAGAATAAGCTGGTGCAATCTTTTATTAAAACTGCTCAATGTAGAATAAATTGGTAAGCCCTTTTTCATAAAGGGTTGTGGAAATTTTCCAAAAGACTTTATATTTATTAACTAAAGTTGTTGCATTTTTCATGAAATATAAATCATTGTATCACTGACATTTGTAGTAGATGGAGCTGCGATATGGGTTAGCCTTGATCGAAATAAACGGCAGAAGAGGCTTGAAGAAGGAAAATGCCCGTACCTTTCCTGTGTTATAGTTAGAGTTGATTTGCTAGACTTGTTGTCTCTGCTATGTTGGTCTGTCTCGTTCCCCTTCTCTCCACCCTGATAGCATTCGCCAAATCCATTCCTCTTTCAGTTCCTTGCTCACATTTCAGAATCAGAATTAGGTTAATTATCACTGACATATGTCGTGAACTTCGCTGTTTTGAAGCAGCAGTACAATGCAATGCACAAAACATACTTTGAAATAGTAAAATAGTGTCCTTGGTTTATTTGAGTGCTCAGAAATCTCATGGCGGAGGGAAGAGGCGGTTCTGAAAATGCTTAGCTTGTGTCTTCAGGCTCTTGTATCTCCTCTTTGATGGTGGTAATGAGAAGAGGGCATGTCCTGGGTGGTGGGGGTCCCTAATGATGGATAATGTGTTTTGAATACGTCTTCATTGGTGGGGTGGCTAGTGTCAATGATAGAGCTGGCTGAGTTTTCAACCTTCTGCAGCTTTTTCTGATCCTGTGCACTGGCCTCTCCATACTAGACAGTGATACACCAGTTAGAATGCTCTCCACAGTACATCTGTAGAAATTTGCTAGTCTTTGGTGACATCTTCCTTCCTTTCTCTCTCTCTCTGTCCTTTCCCTATTTTCTATCTCTGTCTCTCTCTCTCTTTAGCCTGTCTGGTCCTATCTTTCACTCCCTCCCTCTCCTTTTCTATGACATTCACACCCTTTTCTCTGCTTCTGATCCACCAGCTCACTCGCTGTCCCTTCCCCTAGATTGCTCTACCTGTGCTATTCTCAATCACCCCGGCCCCTCGATCAGTCTCCCCAAACCTTCTCATTTTATCTATTGTATTTTCTCATCCACTCTCTCTTTTCCACCCCCTCTGCCCTGTCCTCCTCTCCTTTGCCAACCTTTCTCTTCACTGCCACCTCAGAATCAGGTTTACAATCACTGGCATATGCCACTGTGAAATATGTTGTTTTGTGGCAGCAGTCCCTTCAATACATAATTTTAAAAACTGTAAATTACAAAAAAAATATATATACAGTATATAAATTTGAATATGTAGTGCAAAAAGAACAAAAAAAGTGAGGTAGTGTGCATCGTTTCATTGTAAATTCAGAAATTTGATGGCAGTGAGGAAGAAGGTTTTCCTAAAACGTTGAGTGTGTCTTCAGGTTCCTGTACCACCTCCTTGATGGTAGCAATGGGAAGAGGGCATTTCCTGGGTGATGGGGGTCCTTAATAACAGATTATTTTTTGAGGCATCACATTTTGAAGATATCCTTGACACCTCTCTATTATTCCTCCTCTTCACCAACTCCACCTTCCCATCTTTACTCCTGCATTATAGAGTCGCAGAGAAATGCAACACGAAAGTAGGCCAGAGTCCATATTGACTGTCAGCCACTCATTTACAATAATCCTACATTAATCCTTATGTTTATTTTTCTCACATATCCATTAACTCTCCAGCCCTTGATCTTTCCCAACCACTTGACTTCACCTATCACCTTCCAGCTAGCCTTCTTCCCCTCCTCCCACCTTTTTAATCTGGCTTCTTCCCCCTTCCTTCTCAGACCTGAAGAAGGGTTTCAGCCCGAAACATCAACTGTTTATTCATTTCCATGGATGTTGCTTGACCTGTTGAGTTCCTACAGCATCTTGTGTGTGTGTGTTCATTAATCTTGCCCAGATTTTACCACTTACCTACACAATAAGGGAAAATTACAGTGGTCAATTAATTCAATAATTTGCACATCGTTGGGATGTGGAAGGCAACCAGAGCAGTTGGAGAAAGCCCATGTGGTCACCAGGAAAATATACAAACTGCACACAGATACCACCCAAGCTCAGAGTTGAACCCGGGTCTCCGGCATTGTGGGGCAGCGGTTCTACTAGCTGTGCCAGTGTGCCAATATTTATTCAGTCTCACAGCAGCATAACTTCTTGTTAGAACCTTAAATGTTGTGCTTATTCTGTAAAAGTTAATTTGAATAGGAAGCATGTTTTCAGTTGCCAGGATCTGGTATAACCTGTAAAATACAAAGTGTATTTAATAATGGGACCTTGCAGTAAAATAAACGTGATTGCATCCTCCAGGGTATGGCCATAACATCTTTTCAGATGAATTTTTAATGATGTCAATCATTATATTAGAAAAATATCTCGGGCTCCTGATTTGATCGATGGATCTCATTGTTACTTTTGGACTGACTACTTTTGTGCTATTCTGTAGCCTTGATTTGGCTCTCAGTCCTCAAATGTGTCATCCTCATCCCCTCCAAATACGCATTGATCCCCCTCGTCCACCTTAATCTTTAGAAATAGCCATTTAGATTCAAGACCAGAAACATGGCAAATTTGGTTATCAATAATGATTAAAAGTAGCCTATGAAAAGTGCGGACATAGGCCAGTCTATCACAAGCAAAGCCCTCCCCACCACTAAGCACTAAAGTGGCATAAGGAAGCAGCATCCATGATCAAGGGTTCCTGCCATCCAGGCCATGCTCTCTTCTCAGGAAGGTGGTACAGGAGCCTTAGGTCCTACACCAGCAGATTCAGGAACAGCTATTATCCGTCAACCAGCAAGCTTCTGAACCAGAGTGGGTAACTTCACTCACCTCAACTCTGAACGAATTCCACAACCTTTGGACTCACTTTTAAGGACTCTGCAACTCATGTTCTCAGTATTATCTATCTATCTATCATTATTTATTTATTTTTGCACAGATGATCTTATTTTGCGCATTGGTTGTTTGTCAGTCTTTGTGTGTACATTTTCATTGATTCTATTGTATTCCTCTGTGTTGTGAATGCCTACAAGAAAAGAAATTTCAAGGTAGTGAATGGTGACATATATGCACTTTGATAATAAATTCATTTTGAACTCTAAATTATTGAGGAATATAAACATATTTTGAGAAAGTCTGATTCCTTTTATACTAGTGCTTGTGGATAAAGCGAGGGAATTTTTTTTAGGGTTTCACCCATTTTCTCCATTTGGCACCATAAGATGGTGTATGTGTAGCTGCAGTGAGTTAGGAAGAAGTGGCTTGATGCTCCTTTCCCTTTATGCTTTGTAATCTATGCAAAATATCCTTTTTGGTAAATATAAAATGTTTGCATGAAATACGTACTTAGAGGGCATTGAGTTATTCATGTGACAATTTTACTGATTCAAGTTTTTGTATTGTATGCAATTAGATCAACATCAGTTTTATAAATTAATGTCAGTCATAACTTTGGCTGCAAATGTGGATGTAGACATGAGGAACTATTAAGATCTTTTGCAAAATGCTGACAGGATTAACCAACCCCAAAGAAGTGTTTGAAAATGTGTAGTTTTGTTATATAAGCACTGCACTGTTGATGTAGCTTATGATTAAGGAGGAGAGGATGCATTCAGTTTACTTGCAAATATATTTAAAAAGAACAGAATTGAGCTCTTCAGTGGAGGATTTGACAAACCATCACAAAAACTTCTCCTTGCTAAGTGTACAATATTCATATATTAGAGCTGAACCCTTTTAAAGCTCTTAAAGTCATCTGTTTTCTGATTTTTACTGGGAGTTTTTTTTAAGTTTGAAGAAACAAAATCAAGCAGTTTTCTGTAATTACTGGTTCTAATGGAAAGGCCTACAAAAAGTGGTGCATACAGTCCAAAAGAAATGCACTCCTCACCAAGAAAGCCACATCCATTATCAAGGACCCCAATCATTCATGGTATGCTCTCTTGTCAGTTACTATCCAACAATCATCAGGCTCCTGAACTAGTTTGGATAACTTCACTCACCACAACACTGAACTTATAGACTCACACCATAACCTATGAACTCGCTTTCGAGGACTCTACCTCATGTTCTCAATATTATCTATATCTGTTTATTTTTTGTATTTGCACAGATTGTCTTTTGCCCATTAGTCTTTTGTCAATGTTTGTGTGTAGTTTTTTGTTAATCCTATTGTCTTTATTTGTTCTATTGTGAATGCTTGCAAGAAAATGAATCTCAGAGTAATATGGTGCGTTTATAATGAATGTACTTTGAATTTTGTGTTTTGTTGATGGAGGGACCAAGTATATTTTGACTAGATTTGTCGATGATGCAAAAATTGCAAGTTGTGAGGTGGACCAAAAGAGCGTGCAAAGGAATATGGACAGCCCCAGTCAGTGGGTAAGAAGTTATCAGCTGGAGAATATAATGCCAGAAAATGTGACCTTATCCACTTTGCAACGAGGAATGAGAAAACAAATATTTATTGAATTGGAAATGGGCTGATGAAATGTGTAAAGGGATCTGGGGTGTGTATTGCATGAAGAAACAGAAGGAAGGTACAGCAAGCAATTAGGAAGTGTAGTAATAAAATACTTTTTTATTGCAAGCGGTATGGAGTATGAAAGTAGAGAAGTTTTGATGCAGATTGACAGGGTGTTGGAAAGACTGAACTCTGGAATATTGGCCACTGTTTTAGTCTCAGTATCCAAGGACTAATATGCCTGCATTGGAAGCAGAGCAGTGATGGTGCATGAAAATGATTCCTGATTATGAAAAGCTTGTTGAATGAAGGGAGATTGAGCAGGTAGGGCTGTACTTATTGGAGTGCAGAAAAATCTGAAGTGGTCTTGTTGAAAGCTTCCAAGGGGAGTCGATAGGATGGTTGCTGACAGGTTGATTCTCCTGGTGGGAATGATGAGAATGAGGAGTCATTGCCCATTTTTGCACAGGAGAAAGTAGGAACTTCTATCAGAGGTTTGTGAACCATTGCTATCCTCTTGCCTCAGAGAGCTGATTTCACTTAACTGATTATTGGATTGGCATGTTTGCCATATGATGAGACTAAATCTGTATTCTTTAAAGTTGGTACCCTTGATTATATTCAAGGCAAAACCTGACAGATATTTGAGCTCCAGTCAGATTCAAATTCATTTATTTATCACACATACATTGAAATATGCAGTGAAATGCATTGTTTACCTTAACCAACGCAACCAAAGATGTGCCTGCAAGTATTGCCACATATTCTGACACCAACATAGCATGTCCATAATGCTTGGCAGAACAACATAGCACACATCAGAACAGAATACAATGAGCAACAAAACAACAACAGCAAAACAAGCCCCTTTCCTCCCTTCCACCTGCCTATACACATGGACATTCCTCCAACCCTTAGACAGGCCTCTGGGCCTCCAGTCTCCAGGCTTCCAATGGACCTTCGGGCTTGCCAGCTCACCAGCCCTCATGACTCCTACTGGCATGGATGTCCGATCCTGGAGCCTATCTATTTGGATCATCCCAACATCCATGGATGTCAAAGTTCAGAGTAAATTTATTATCAAAGTACATATACAGTACTGTGCAAAATTCTTAGGCACCCTAGATTTTATTATATGATTTCTGATGATATGGCCTCCACAGAACCCTGATCTCAACATCATCGAGGCTGTCCGGGATTACCTCAAGAGGCAGAAACAGGTGAGAAAGCCAAAATCTACAGAAAAATTGTGGCAAGTTCTCCAAGATACTTGGAGCAACCTACTAGCCGACTTTCTTAAAAAAACCGCACATGAGTGTACCCAAGAGAATTAACTGCTGTTTAAAAGCAAAGGGAGGCCACACCAAATATTGATTTGATTTAGTTTTTTTTTACTGTTTACTGCTCTTTATAGTATTCTTTTTATGTTTAGAAACTTTTAATTTCATTACTTTTGAAAGCATCTTCTCTTTACAGTATTTTTTTACACGTGCCATTTGCACAGTATTTGTCACCATGCACAGCCCAGAGATTCATTTCCTTGTAGGCATACTCAATAAATCCAATAACGGTAATAGGATTAATGAAAGACCACACCAACTTGGGCATACAACCAGTGTGCAAAGGACAATAAACTGTGCAAATACAAAAAGAAACTAATAATAATAAATTAATTATTAATATCGAAGATGTGTAGGGTAATGTAATGGTGACAGATGACGCATATTGTTCATAATAGAAACTGTCCCACATAATTCACTATCATCGTCATTGAGTTGTTGTGTTCACTTTAAGAGATGGTGTCTGATGCAATGACGTCAGTGTAAGGTGTCTGCTTTCGTTTTGTTGCTGTTAGAAGTAAACTTACTGTGGACTGAGCAAGAGATTCTGTACAAATCTGATGGATTAAAGAATTATTGATGACAGCACCTCCACACTAAATAAGTGGATGACTAAAATTCAGTGAGAGATGAGAATGGTGACACTGTCAACTTGCATTATTTTCCCCAGTGATGTGATATGTCACGACTTACCCTCACATAGCTGAAAATTAACCCTTCATTTTATTTCCTTCCTCATCGCTGCAGGAATCCATTGATTCTATTTGGTGATTTAGGCATTTTGTCTTCAAGAAGCCAAGTATTGCAACCTGATTTGAAAGTTGGGGGTAAGCATTAGTAGAACCATAAACACAAGGGTTTCTGCCAATGCTGGAAACCCAGAGCAACACACACACAAAATACTGGAGGAACTCAGCAGGTCAAGCAGCGTCTATAGAAAGAAATAAACAGTAGACATTTTGGGTCGAGACTTCATCAGGACGGGAGAGGAAAGGGGAAGAAGCTAGAATGAGAAAGGTGGGAAGGGGAAGGAGTAGAAGCTGAAAGGTGATGGGTGAAGCCTGTGGGTGAGGTGGGGGGGCGTCATTTGATTTAACAACCAACACAAGCAAAGATGTGCTGGGAGAGGTAAGAGGAGTAAGCAGTCTGTGCAGGGTTACCCAGTGACCATTCCTCTTAGCAACAAGGGCAGTGGAATGGAGAATGACCCATCAGGGTTACCCAGTGACCATTCCTCCTAGCAACAAGGGCAGTGGAATGGAGAATGACCCATCAGGGTTACCCAGTGACCATTCCTCCTAGCAACAAGGGCAGTGGAATGGAGAATGACCCATCAGGGTTACCCAGTGACCATTCCTCCTAGCAACAAGGGCAGTGGAATGGAGAATGACCCATCAGGGCACAGCAGCAGTGACCAGACCAGTAGCACTTTGGCTGCCTCAAAGGCTGATCTGGCACGGTAAAGTTAAGCAGAGTGATAGCGATAGGAGACTTGATAGTCAGAGGGACAGATAGTGGATTTTGTTACTGCAAAGAGAAACCAGGATGGTATGTTGCCTCCCAGGTGCTAGGGTCCAGGATGTCTCAGACTAGCTGCAGAAAATTCTCGAAAGGGAAGGTGAGCAGCCAGAGGACGTAGTGCACATTGGTACCAATGACATTGGCAGAAAGAGGAATGGTGTCTTGCACAGTGAGTACAGGGAGTTAGGGAGGAGGTTGGAGAGCAATACCTCCAAGGTAGTGATCTGTGGATTACTTCTAGTACCATGTGCTCATCGGGGCAGGAATAGGATGACAGTACAGATCAATGAGGGGCTGAGGAAGTGGTGCAGGGGGGCATGGTTTCAGATTTATGGATGATTGTGATCTCTTTTGGTGAAGGTATGACTTGTACAAAAAGGATGGGTTACGTCTGTACCTGAGGGGGCCAATATCCTTGTGGGCAGGTTTGCTAGAGCTGCCGGGGAGGGGTTTAAACTAACTTGGCAGAGGGATGGGAACTGGAGAGTAGGGCTGAGGGTGGATCACTTGGTATACAAGTCAATGTCGTGTGTAGTGAGACTGTGAGGAAGGACAGGGAGATGTTAGAGCAAAGTTGAAGTCTGTGGGATGAGTTGAAGTTTAACAGGCAAAATTGAAAAAGGTGATAAGTACAGGACTGAAGCTGTTACGTTTGAATGCATGCAGTATATGGAATAAGGCAGGTAATCTTGTTGCACAGTTAGAGATTGGCAGCTACGTGAGCAATGTTATATTTCGTAACTCCAAAACATGAAACTAATCCACATAAGAATACGGAGCTGGGAATAATGTGTCTGACTTGTTTTCACTTTAAGTGGGGCATGCTCATATGATGTATGCCATTCACGTACTTTCACATATAACCTGTAATTAATTATTTAAACAAATAAGAATGCTTAATTAAACAATATATTTACAATATTACTCAAATATTACTGAAATATTAAATACAGAACACTCCTCCCTGCTTAGCTATAAACTCTTAGCTCAATATAGAATGCATCTCAACTATATACACAGTGTACTATATAATACAACTCCTGTGGGATAACGTCTTTCCTGACAAGGGGGATCATTCTGCTTGGCCCGTGAGACCTGTGGCTGTCGAACAATCTCGGGAAGTGGTTCTGACGGCTCTGGACACCTTTCTTCTCTAACAATTGATCCTGCTCTCTTCAACTGATTGTGTTGTATTCAGATGATACCAGACACAATCTCCATTGTGTAGGAGAGTGGTCCAGTTCTGTCCTTAATTTTCTGAGTACCCACTTTTGATCACCTCTGTAGTCCCTCACCATGACTGCTAGTCCAGGATCTGCTTTCAGTACTGGGCTGATAGTGACCTTATAATCACCATGATCCTGATAGACCCATTCTTCTTGGCTAGTGGGACACTGGCTTTGCCCATGGGCTGCACTCAACCTTGGGTCTATGTGGTCTAGCTCACAGTCTATTTATCATGGATGGTATAAGGAACTGGATATGCTTTGTAAACTTGGGTATGGCATTTTTATTTAACGCTATTTCACCCTTGATATGTTTGAGTTGACCACTGCCTTCCTGAACACTGCTATGGCAACGTCCAATACCTTTCCTAATTTGCTTGTTGACTCCATTGCAGGGAATGGGATATGCAAATAGTGGATGGATCTCCAATCAAGTTGTTGTCGCAGCCAATCAACCTCACAATGTTGGCCCTCCTATTTTTACCACATACAAGCCCAACGTGGCTTGTTGGTTGTTGTATTTCAATGTTACAAATGCCATTCCCACAGGAGTTAACTGTTCTCCAGTATAAGTTCATAGTTAGATTTCTGCAGGCTTCAGTTCAGTATCTTAGAAATGCTGTTCAAACTCATTTTGTAGAATGACTAAAACAGTCGAGCCAGTCTCCAATTAAGTTTTAATTAATTTGCCATTCATTTCTGGTGTAAACCGTATTGCTTGTCTCTTGTTAGTTTTCACATTGAAAATCTCAAGGCTACTCAGTCCTGTGTCACTCTCATCATTATCAGATTTTTCATCAACAACAGGCAGATTAGTGCTCTTTTTGAAACTGCAACTTGACTTTTTAATCTTTTTCTCTCCCCTGTGCAGTCCATTTATTTTTGTTTGTCCGACGTGCTCTTTGTATGTGTCGTACATTGTTGTATATTCTTCAAGTTTTACCTTTAATCCTGCATTGGTCTGGTGTATGTGAGCCCTTGCTACAATGGTAACAGAATTTGTTCAGCCAGCCAGCTTTCTCTTTAAATGTTGCAACTTTGTTCATACTCACTTTCATTCCTATCTGCAGCTCATTGTGTCTCTGGCTGCTGTTACCATTCATACAACGACTTCAACTGTTCTTATAAATATGAGCTGTACTTTAGTTAAGAGCCATTTTTGAATGCTTTCTTGTAAGGTTCCATAAACTAGATGATCTCTCATTGCATCATTAAGCCCAACACTGAACGGCCAATGATCAGACAATCTCTTCAATTCAGCCACGTACACTGAAATGGACTCCCCTTCCTTTTGATTCTGTTTATGAAACCTAAAGCATTTTGCAGTCAACAATGGTGTCTCTTCTAAATCGCCCTGCATTACAGAATCAGGTTTATTATCACCGGCATGTGACATGAAATTTGTTAACTTAGCAGCAGCTGTTCAATGCAATACATAATCTAGCAGACAGAGAAAAAAATAATAAATAAAATAAAACATAATAATAAATAAACAAGTAAATCAATTGCATATATTTAATAGATTATTAAAAAATGTGCAAAAACAGAAATAACTGTATATTTAAAAAAAAGTGAGGTAGTGTCCAAAGCTTCAAAGTCCAGTTAGGAATCGGATGGCAGAGGGGAAGAAGCTGTTCCTTAATCGCTGAGTGTGTTCCTTCAGACTTCTGTATCTTCTACCTAGTGAGAAAAGGGCGTGCCCTGGGTGCTGGAGGTCTTTAATAATGGACACTGCCTTTCTGAGACACTACTCCCTGAAAATATCCTGGGTACTTTGTAGGCTAGTACCCAAGATGGAGCTGACTAGATTTACAACCTTCTGCAGCTTCTTTTGGTCCTATGCAGTAGCCTCTCCATACCAGACAGTGATGCAGCCTGTCAGAATGCTTTCCACAGTATAACTATAGAAGTTTTTGAGTGTATTTGTTGACATGCCAAATTGCTTCAAACTCCTAATAAAGTATAGCCACTGTCTTGCCTTCTTTATGGCTACATCAATATATTGGGACCAGGTTAGATCTTCAGTCCTGACGAAGGATCTCGGCCCGAAACGTCGACAGTGCTTCTCCTTATAGATGCTGCCTGGCCTGCAGTGTTCCACCAGCATTTTGTGTGTGTTGTTTAGATCTTTCCACTCCTGATCCTTTTATGAGGATTGGTATGTGTTCCTTTGAATACCCTTCCTGAAGTCCACAATCAGCTCTTTCGTCTTACTGACGTTGAGTGCCAGGTTGTTGCTGTGGCACCATTCCACTAGTTGGCATATCTCACTCCTGTACACTCTCTTGTCACCACCTGAGATTCTACCAACAATGGTTGTATTGTCAGCAAATTTGGTGATGGTATTTGAGCTATGCCTAGCCACACACTCACGTGTATACAGAGAGTAGAGCAGTGCGCTAAGCACACACTCCTGAGGTGCGCCGTGTTGATAGTCAGCGAAGAGGATATGTTATCACCAATCCGCACAGACTGTGGTCTTCTGGTTAGGAAGTCGAGGATCCAATTACAGAGGGAGGTATAGAGGCCCAGGTTCTTCAACTTCTCAATCAGGATTGTCGAAATGATGGTATTAAATGCGGAGCTATAGTCGATGAACAGCATCCTGACATAGGTGTTTGTGTTGTCTACGTGGTCTAAAGCCATGTGAAGAGCCATTGAGATTGCATCTGCCATTGACCTATTGTGACGATAGGCAAATTGCAGTGGGTCCAGGTCCTTGCTGAGGCAGAAGTTCAGTCTAGTCATAACCAACCTCTCAAAGCATTTCCTCACTGTCGATGTGAGTGCTACCGGATGATAGTCGCTAAGGCAGCCCACATTATTCTTTTTTGGCACTGGTATAATTGTTGCCTTTTTGAACCAAGTGGGCAGTGAGAGGTTGAAAGTATCCTTGAATACTCCTGCTAGTTGGTTGGCACAGGTTTTCAGAGCCTTACCAGGTACTCCATTGGGACCTTCTGCTGTGCGAGGATTTCATCTCTTTAAAGGCAGTCTACCATAGGCCTCTGAGACAGAGATCACAGGGTCATCAGGTGCAGCAGGGATCTTCACAGCTGTAGTTGTGTTCTCCCTTTCAAAACGTTACTTTCATGATATCAGCAAAGCTCATTTCAGCTGGTTTGGCCGGAGCAATCAAACTTCCAAGCAAACTGTATGCTTTTCCACCTAATGCACTCAGCAAAACTGGCACTCACTTTTCATTGGCTATTTCATTTGCTTCAAAGTACTTCTCAATTCGCTCAGTCTAAATGGTAAAAAATTAAATCAAATCATTTGAAAGAGGTGACATGCGATCAGAAGATCCAGTTATCTTTTATGCAATCAAATGTCTCTATCTTTCCGATGTACCCAACCATTTTGGCTTTTATCTGTTTATTTACTTATTTGCTACTATCAACCAGTACTCGCTGTTGATGAACCCGTGAATTTGTCTGCTTTTTGCCTTTTTAAAAAAAACTTGACTGTCTCTGCCCCTTCCTGAAGAAGCACGTGGTGCGCTTTATTTTAACTTGAATGTCTTGCTGAGCTTTGACAGGTAGCTAGTCATCTTGGGTTTGTTTAAAATTTCCTCGTCACTACTGTTATGTTTTGTATTACGAAATCAATCGAAATAAAAACACGGAGCTAGGAACAACATGTCTAACTTCGAATTTACTTTAAGCGAGACACATGCATATGATGCGGTGGCATGATGATGTATGCCATTCACATACTTTTACATATAATCTGTAATGAATAATTTAAACTCACAAGAATGCTTAATTAAGCAATATATTTATAATATTACTCACATATTACTGAATATTAAATACACAACAGTCATCACTGAGTTGTGGGTGAAAGAAGATTGTAGTTGGGAGTTTAACATCCAAGGATACACCTTGTATTGAAAGGGCAGGCAGGTAGGCAGAGAGAGTGGGGTGCTCTGTTGTTAAAAAAATTAAATCAAATTATCCGAAAGAGGTGACATGCAATCAGCAGAGTAGAATCCTGTGGGTAGAGTTAAGAAACTGCAAAGGTAAAAAGACCCTTGTGGGAGTAAGATACAGGCCCCTGAAGAGTAGCCAGGATGTAGGATATTAATTTCAATGGACAATAGAAAAGGCATGTAATAAGGGAAATGTTACGATAGTCATGAGAGATTTCAATATGCATTTATATTGAGAAAATCAGGTTGATGCTGAGTCTCGAGAGGGAATTGGTAGAATGCCTATGAGATGGCTTTTTAGAACAGTTTGTGGTTGAGCTCACTAGGGGAATGGCGGTTCTGAATTGGGTGTTGTGTAGTGAACCAGATTTGATCAGAGAGCCTAAGGTAATAGTGATATTAGTAAACCTTTGTGATCATAATATCACAAACCCTGCAGTTAAGAGAGTGAGAAGATGATCAGACTTATCAGTATTACAGTGGAATAAAGGGAATTACGGAGGCATGAGGGAGGAGCTGACCAAAGTTGATCGGAAGGGGACACTATCAGGTATGCTGGCAGAACAACAATGACTGGAGTATCTGGGGGCAATTTGGAAGGCGCGGGATAGATATGGTGCCTATAAGAAGTATTCACTCCCTTTGGAAGTTTGGTGTTTTACAACATTGAATCACAGTGGATTTAATTTGGCTTTTTTGACACTGATCAACAGAAAAAGACTCTTTACTGTCAGCGTGAAAACAGATCTCTGCAAAGTGATCTTAATTATTTACAAATATAAAACAAAATAATTGATTGCATATTCACCCACTTTAATGTGATGCACCAAATCACCACTGGTGCAGCCAATTGGTTTTAGAAGTCACATAACTAGTTAAATGGGGATCACCCATGTAGTAAAAATACACTTGTATCCGGAAGGCCAAACTGCTGGTGAGTCAGTATCCTGGCAAAAATTATACCACAAAGACAAAAGAACACTCTAAGCAACTCTGCAAAAAGGTTATTGAAAAGTACAAG
Source organism: Hemitrygon akajei (assembly GCF_048418815.1). NCBI lineage: Eukaryota > Metazoa > Chordata > Chondrichthyes > Myliobatiformes > Dasyatidae > Hemitrygon > Hemitrygon akajei. The sequence continues at coordinate 40,957,201 of NC_133152.1, read as the reverse complement.
CAAAGAAAAGGATACAAGAATATTTCCAAGTCACTGACTATCCCTTATAGTACAGTTAAGTCAATTATCAAGAGCAGGCTATCCTCAAAAATTGAGTGACCGTACAAGAAGGGGACCAGTGAGGGAGGCAACCAATTCTGGAGGAGTTACAGGCTTCCGTGGCTGAGATGGAAGAGACTGTGCGTACAACAACTGTTGCCTGGGTGCTTTGCCAGTCACAGCTTTATGGGAGAGTCGCAAAGGAAAAACCTCACATGAAATCTCAGCTAGAGTTTGCCAGAAGGCATGTAAGAGACTCTGAGGTCAGCTGGGAGAAGGTTCTATTGTCTGATGAAACCAAAATTGAGCTTTTCAACCATCAAAATGCTATTATATAAGCCAAAAACCACACATCATTAAAAACACACCATCCCTACTGTGAAGCATGTTGGTGGCTGCATCGTGCTTTGGGGATGCTTCACTGCAGTGGGCCTTGGAAGGCTTGTGAAGGTAGGGGGTAAAACGGATACAGCAAAATACAGGGAAATCCTGGAGGAAAACACAATGCAATCTGCAAGATAACTGTGACTTGGGAGAAGATTTGTTTTCCAGCAGGACAATGACCCCAAGTATAAAGCCAAAGTTACACAGGAATGGCTTAAAAACAACAAAGTTAATATTCTCGAGTAGCCAAGTCAGAGTCCAGACCTCAATCTAATTGAGAATTTGTGGCAGGACTTGAAAAAGGGGTGTTCATTCACAATCCCATGCAATCTGACAGAGCTTGAGCAGTTTTGTAAAGAAGAATGAGGAAACATTGCAGTGTCCAGATGTGCAAAGCTGATAGAGGCCTATCCACACAGATCCAAGGCTGTAATTGCTGCCAGTGGTGCATCTACTAAATACTGACTTGAAGGGGGTGAGTAATTATGCAATCAATTATTTTGTGTTTAATAATTACAATAAAGTTAGACCAGTTTGTAGAAATTTGTTTTAATCTTGATTAGAAACAGTATTTCCTGTTGATCAGTATCAGAAAAGCCAAATTAAATCCACTGTGATTCAATGTTGTAAAACAATAAAACATAAAAACTTCCAAGGGGATGAAAACTTTTTATAGGCACTGTACATCCCAAAGGGAAAATTTGTGAACCCTGTAGAATTTTCTCTATTTCTGCATAAATGTGACCTAAAATGTGATCAGATATTCACACAAGTTCTAAAACTAAATAAAGAGAACGTAATTAAATAAATAACACAAAAATTATATTTGTTTATTTATTGAGATAAATGATCCAATGTTCTATGTATTTGTTGGAAAAAGTATGTGAACCTCTGGGGCAGTGCCTTCTACATAAGCTATTTGAAGTCAGGTGTTCCAATCAATGAAATGAGATTGAAGGCATGGTTTGTAGAGGTTGCTTGCCCTATAAAAAAGACATACAAAGTCCAGTTATTGACAACCTGCCCTTCTCAAGAAAGATCTGTTTATGTGGACCATGCCTCAATCAAAACAGCTTTCAGAAGACCTTAGAAGAAGAATTGTAGAGATACATGAAGTTGGAAAAGGCTACAAAAACGTTTCTAAAGACCTGAGTGTTCATCAGTCCACAGTAAGAGAAATTGTCTACAAATGGAGGAAACTCAGTACTGTTGTTACTCTCCCTAGGAGTGGGCCTCCTGCAAAGATCACACCAAGAGCACAGCATGCAATGCTGATGGAGCTGAAAAAGAACCCATGGGGAACAACAAAAGACCTGCAGAAATCTCTAGAACTTGCTAAAGTCTCTGTTCATATGTCCAATATAAGAAAAGCACAGAACAAGAATGGTATTCATAGAAAGACACAACAGAGGAAACCACTGCTCCCAAAAAAAGAAAATTGTTTCCCGTCGTGTTTGCAAAAAGTCACCTGGATGTTCCATAAGGCTTCTGAGTCAATGTTCTGTGGACAGATGAGACAGAAGCTGAACTTGGCAGAAATGCGCATTGCTGTGTTTGGCAGAAAAAGGACTCTGCACACCAGACACTAAAATCTCATCCCAACAGTGAAGCATGGTGGAAGGAGCATCATAGTTTTGGGCTGTTTTGCTGCCTCAGGGCCTGGACAGCTTGCAATCATTGGGGGAAACAATGAATTCAAAAAATTTTACAGGAAAATGTCAGGGTAGCAGACTGTCACCTGAATCTTAATAGAAGTTGGATAATGCAACAAGGCAATGATCTGAAAGCTGAGAGTAAATCAGCACCAGAATGGTTTAAAAAGAAGAAAATCTGTGTTTTGGAATGGCTAAGTCAAAGTCCTGACCTTAATCCTATAGAAATGTTGTGGAAGGACCTGAAGGAAGCAGTTCAAGTAAGGAAACCCACCAACATCCATAGATGAAGTAGTTTTGTAAGGAGGAATGACCTAAAATTCCTCCAAGCCAACGTGCAGATCTGATCAACAGTTACCTGAAATGTTTGGTTCTAGTTATTGCTGTACATGGGGGTCACACCAGTTACTGAAAACAAAGATTCACATACTTTTTCCAACGAGTACATGTAATATTGGATCATTTTCTCAATAAATAAATGAACAAGTATAATGCTTTTTGTATTATTTATTTATTTGGGTTCTCTTTATCTAGTTTTAGGAGTTACCTCTTCTGAAAGAGGTAGTTGAAAATTATTGTGGAGGCATTAATAATGTTCTTTCAAGAATCACTAAATTCTGGAATGACTCTGGAGGACTGGAAAGTTGCAAATGTCATTCCATTCTTTAAGAGGCAGAAGGAAGGACACTATAGGCCAGTTAGCCTGACTTTAGTGGTTGGGATGATGTTGGAGTCATTTATTAAGGATGAGATGTTGGGGTGCTTGATAAAGTAGGCCAAAGTCAGCATGGTTTCCTTAAAGGGAAATCTTGTCTGACAAATCTGTTGGATTCTTTGAGGAAATAACCAACAGGATAGACAAAGGGACTCACTCAGTGGATGTTTATTCACTTTGACATTCAGAAGGTCTTTCACAAGGTGCTGCACATGAGATTACTAAACAAGATAAGAGCCCATGGTATTACAAGAAAAATGCTAGCATGTCAGCGATTTGTATAACTGAATTGATGGCTTTGTAGCCAAGTTTGCAGTCGATATAAAGATAGGTGGAGAGTCAGGTAATGTTGCAGAAGCAGGGAGTCTGCAGAGGAATTTCAACATTGAGAATGGGCAAAGAAGTGGCAAATGGAGAATAGTGTACGGAGGTGTATGGTTTTGCATTTTGGTAGAAGGAACAAAAGCATAGACTATTTTCTAAAAGGTTAGCAAATTCAGAAATCAAAGGTGTAAAGGGACTTGCAAGTGCTCTTGCTGGATTTCCTAAAGGTTAAGTTGGAGGTAAGGAAGGCAAATGCAATGTTAGCATTCTTTTCAAAAGGACTAGAATATATGAAAAAGCATGTGATGCTGGGACTTTTTGGTCAGTCAGTGCTTGGAGCATTGTGAGCTGTTTTTGGCCCCTTATCTCAGAAAGGATGAGCTGGCATTCGAGAGGGTCCAGAGGAGCTTCACGAGAATGATTCTAGGAATGAAAGGCACGGGGAGCATTTGATGGCTTTGGACCTGTACTCGCTGGAGTTTAGATGAATGAGGGGGATCTCATGGAAACATATTAAATATTGAAAGTCCTAGATAAAGTAGATGTGGGGAAGATGTTTCCTATAGTGGGCGAGTCTTGGACCAGAGGGCACATTCTTAGAATAGAGGGATGTCCTTTATTTCTTTAGCCAGAGTTGGCAAATCTGTGGAATTCATCGCCACGGATAGCTGTGGAGGCCTTCATTGAGTATATTTAAAGTGGCAGTTGATAGTTTCTTGATTAGTCAGGGTGCAAAGTTTAGAGTGAGCAGGCAGGAGAACTGGGTTGAGAGGATAATAAACAAGGCATGATGGAATGAGGAGCAGTCTTGATAGGCTGAGTGACATATTTCTGCTTCCACGTCTTATGGGATGAAGAAAGAAGCTTGGAGGTGATAGGTGGAAAAGGACCTACTTCATTTTAAGTGTGCACAATAATAAGCTTGGTTTTTGCAAAATTATATAACTAGTTAAAATGCTTCCTCAGTTTGTATTAATGCTTTATTTGTTATTGAGTTTTCAAGGTGTCTTCATTGTCTATTCCTAATGGGCCTTGAAGGTGCTGGTTAAAGCATTTCTACAGTGTTGTTGAGGAAGGACAGTGAAAATAGAGAAATACTTACAAGAAGGACACCCCTTTAGAACAGAGATGGGGAGGAATTACTTTAGCCGAAAGGTGGTAAATCTGTGGAATTCATTGCCATAGATGGCTGTGGAAGCCAAACCATTAAGTATCTCTAAAGCAGAGGTTAATATGCTTTTGATTAGCCAGGGAGTCATAGATTATTGGGAGAAGGCAGGAGAATAGGGTTAATAGGGATAAATAATCAGTCAGGATGGAATGTCAGAGCAGACTTGATTAGCCAAATGGCCTAATGCTGCTTCTACATCTTATGATGTAAAGTCAGCATGGTGAGTGTCTTGGACGTATTTATAGTCTCGTGGCAGCTTAGCGTTTAGTGTAATCACTTTATTGGGCTAGCGATCACCGATCAGAGTTCAATTCCCACCCCTACCTCTAAGGAGTTTGTGTATTCTCCCCGTGACTGTGTGGGTTTCCTCCAGGTGCTCTGGTTTCCTCCCACATTCCAAACTTGAACAGGTTTGGGGTAATATGTTATGGACATGCTCTGTTGGTGCTGGAAGCATGGCAACACCTGTGGGCTGCCCCCAGCACAATCCTCACTGATTTGATTTGACGCAGGCATTACATCCCACTGCCTGTTTTGATGTCTAATTGTACATGTGACAAATAAAGCTAATTTAATCTACCTCTGTCTATCCATGTCCCTGAGCCCTTGTCTTCCTCTGGTAATAGAACTTGTCGGCTGGGTAGGTGCTGTTAGACTAGCCTAGGTGAGTAACTTCAGTGCCGGGAGTTGATGGCACACACCACATATTTAGGATCTGGCCATTGATAGTCCATCAGGTATTGTCTGAGAAGATAGTAGTGAGACATTTTCTTGAACCATTTTTTTGACTTTCTGGTGAAGTGCCCCCCCCATAGTGCTGAGTGTGCAGAATGTGGATGGAGCCTCATCTTCCTAATTATGGACTGCACTTCCATTGCAACCTTTGAAATGGTGCACTATCCAAATCATTAACGTGCATCAAAACCAGTCTAAAAGAACAGTAAATTCCACTGTACAGCATTATCCAACTTGGAGGAACAGCAGTTCACCACAACGTTTTTTTTGTCCATTGGGTAGCTTTGCAACAATGCTTCAAGACTGAACCCAGTACTTTAAATTTGCTGACAAACCTAAGAAGTGCTACTTATCAATGACAGTGTTCCATTTCTGTATAAAAAATACTCAGCTAATTTAGTATAAACAGAATTTGTCCAGGATAAACCTGTGAAAATTCTTCATTAATATCTTTCTGCATGTGGCTGTGAACTGCCTTCCAGATGATCAATTCTAAAGGTTTCCCAGCTGAGAGGCCTTTAATGGCCTGGTTTATTCATCGATTTCTCGAATTACCTGGTAATGCCCCCCACCTTCACCATTCCACATTTCCATTTCCCTCTTACTTTATCTCCTTACCAGCTTATCACTGTCCCCCTTTTCTTTCTTCCATGGCCTTCTGTCTTCTAACAGATTCCCCCTTCTTCAGCCCTCTATCTCTTTCACTAATCAATTTCCCAGCTCTTTATTTCACTCCTCCCCCTTCCCAGTTTCACATACCACCTTGTGGTTCTTCCTCCCCTCCCTCCACTTTCTTGCTCTGAATCCTCATCTTTTTTTCCACTCCCGATGAAGGGTCTTGGCCCGAAAAGTCGACTATACTGTTTTCCATCGATGCTGCCTGGCTTGCCGAGTTCCTCCAGCATTTTGTGTGTGTTGTTTGCAATTCCAGCATCTGCAGACTTTCTCACTTTTATTCACCTTCCCATTTTTGAACAACTGTGTGTCGTTTCCAGTCTCAGTTATTTGTTGTCATCCAGAAAATGTAGGCATAGAATCAGGCAATTCAGCCCATTGAATCTGCTCTGCCATTCAATCATGGCTAATTAATTTCCTTCTCAATCCTATTGTCCCTGTAACCTTTGACAACCTTGCTAATCAAGTATCTATCAATGTGCACTTTAAATATATCCAGTGTCTTGGTCCTCACAGCCATCCATGGCAATGAATATCTTTGCAATTTCTTTACTTCCCTTTTAAGGCAAGAAATGCATCTCATCTGAAATGGGTGATTAAACCTCTTTAAGTACTACTGTTCCAGTACTTTGTCGTTGTCTGTTTTTACACCATCGTGAATGCAGACAGCCTAGTTTACCATAGTGAGCACCTTTGTAGCTGGAAACTATTAGTTGATGCAATGGAGCCTTTAATCCTATTGTCTCCAATCTGTGACAATTATTGTACAAGGAAGGATCTGGTGGGTTTTGAATCAGTGGACCGTGTAGCCAATGTATGGTTCTAGAAAGGTGTAAAGGGGGAAATAGCTGGCACGCTCAACTATTGCCTCCCTTTGGTTCTAGTGAGAGCATCGATTATTGGGGATGTGCATAATTGCCATTAGAAGATGAGGCTATTAGCTAAATGCTTTTTTGATACGAAAAGAATTGTTAATTTTCTTCCCACCTCATTGCTGAAACGAACCACATATGGGGCTAAGGGAAGGAGATGGATAATTTCAGAAGCACGCCTTGTTTTCTGTATTAGTGCCTGCTCGACATGGAATGTAGGTTTGTTTTAACAGTAAATAATATACTGAATAATAAAAGTCTCTTATCAATTCCTAATATAATGAAATCTGTGGTTACAATTCTATGAGCTGAAGTAATTTACCTGTCACACTTTTTTTCTTAAATTTAAGACATCAGCTTTCACGTGATAAGATGATGAAAACATTTTACTGAATTCAGGTTAAACAGATGGTAGTTGGTCTTTGGCACATTTTACAGTTCTTTTTTAGAGCAGATCTGGAGCGGATGACTTTGATTTGATTGTCTTTTATTATCTGATTATCTTGATTAGTTTTATTTGTCACATGTACATTGAAACATTCAGTGAAATGCGTCATTTGTGTCAAATCCACAAGAATTATGCTGGGCAAGGGTCACTATGCTTCCGGCAGCAACATAAAATGTGCACAACTCATGAACTCTTAACTACACAACTTTGGAATGTGGAAGGAAATCAGAGCACTCAGAGGAAGCCCACGTGGTTACGGGAAGAACGTACAATCTCCTTACAGGCAGCGGTGAAAATCGAACTCCAATCTTACAGCGAATTGAAAGGATGTGCTAACCACTTTAGTATGATGCTGCCCTTTATGTTAATAATTTAGCTCTTACATATTGTCATTTATTCCCTTTTAATCCCCAATTTAAAAGAGTGGTTACCTGCTTTGCAACCTTTATACATAATCAACAACGCTTTAGCTAATATCAACAGTGCTGCTGTGTAAGTCATGTTATAGTCATAGAAGACTACAGCACAGAAACAGGCTTTTTGGCCCATCTACTCCATGCCGAACTATTATCCGGCCAAGTCCCATCATCTTGCACCCGGACCATAACACTCCATACCCCTCTATGGATCTATCCAAATTTCATATAAATATTGATGTCGCACCTGCATCCACCTGTGATGCCCTGCTTAAGAGTTTTACTGCTATGCTGTAGGTATTTCATTTTAGCAGTTCTGTAAGAGCAGTCTGTTCTGCTTTCAGCCTGTTGGATTTGAGCTGATGTAAGAAGGGGCTTTGTTGTTCAACTTATGAATGCGGTGTCTGCCAATCAGGATAGTGGGATGGGGAGAAGGTTCTGAAGAACACTGGTGTGGGGAGGATTTTTTTCCAGTAGAAGTGGTAGAGGCAGGTTCGGTATTGTCATTTAAAGTAAAATTGGATAGGTATATGGACAGGAAAGGAATGGAGTGTTATGGGCTGAGTGCAGGTTGGTGGGACTAGGTGAGAGTGAGCGTTCGGCACGGACCAGAAGGGCCAAGATGGCCTGTTTCTGTGCTGTAATTGTTATATGGGAGAATTCAGGAGGGAAGGTGGCTGAGGGTGCTGTCCCTGTTGCACAAGGTGCCTTGTGTAGATGAATGGCTTCAAGGAGGAAGGACCAGTACTCCTGTGGGAGACCTGTTTGTTCAAGGTGGATTCCAAACGACGTTCAGAAGGTGGTGTGTGCTTTCACGCAGACCGAGATTCCAGCGCGTGAGTGACACACAGGTTCAAGATGATCTCCAACTTAAGTGCACATTTGACTGTTTAAGGATAATGGGTCCTATTTGTTTTTTTTCTTTCTTTCCTTTAATAAGTTTGCTTAAGTTAACTAAACTTTTTAATAATTGTATGCAGCATACAATCTGTTATTTCTTGCAACAGGCAATTGCCAGGGGCAGTAAATCACACAGCATTTACCCAAACTGGGGTTTGTATGGGCAAGACATCCCAACTAAAGGGATTTGGTGGGACCAAAGTCATATACACCCTAGACGTACGAAGCCTGAGAAAGTTGGGTTTCTCGCTGCAGAGTCCATGGGCTAATGAGCGGCATTTCCAGAGACACCCAATAAAAAGGGGTTTCACACCACTTGCACTGGCAGCTTGTTCCACACTCTCACGACCCTCTGAGTTCCCCTTAAACATTCGCCTTTCACCTTTAACCCATGACCTTGAGTCCTATTTATTCATTCATTCATTCATTCATTCATTCAGATACTCTGCGGAATAGGCCTTTCTGGCCCTCCAAGCCGTGCCGCCCAGCAATCCCCTGATTTAATCCGAGTCTAATCATGTGACAATTTACCCTACCAACCTCACCTAGACTTGTAGTTTCAGCCAATCTCAGTAGAAGCAAATTTGTTGTTAATAACATACCAGAGATCAAACAACTGGCCAGGAAGTCCTCTGAGCAAGAGAGTTTTGACAGTAGGAATACACCTGGTGTGAATATCAGTGAGGATAGAATGCAGAATGCTCTTTCGTGAATGCTATAATATATAAGAATGTAAGTACCATAGCGTACTGGTAACACTTGGTGACCCAAGCTGCAGTTATGGGACTCTTAGGTGAAGTTGCATTTTCAAGTTAGTGCCTTAACTGTATCTATTTTGTCAGAAAACATTATTTTCAAAAAATGATTAGAATTGCCTGTTGTGTGTTAATTGCATTAGGAATAATTTAGTTTTTAATGTATTGCAGGATATTCTGAGTCCTAAGTGAAGAATGTATAATCAAGTTATGTATGTGGCTGATCTCATATTCCAGAAAACCTGCAAGTCATTGAAATCAGAAACCAACAATAACAGGACATATACGGATGATGTAATTTATTAAAATCTCTTTTAGGTTGGTACATGCAGGTTGAAATATTCTTCGCAAATTCTGCGTATTGTAATTGGCCTGGGGCAGAAAGGTTGAAGTGTAGAACAGACAATCACATGTCACAACTAAGAGCGAAAAGAAATATCTTGTTACATTAAATGTGTTCGAGCTGCACACTTCATGTATCCATATCCCATCAAGCTGAAAGCATTCAAGCAACTACTGCTGTTATCAAATCACTCATGAATCTTGCTAATTAAAATAGAGCTTCATTTTTTTAAACCGTTATTTGACAGGAACCTGAGACTGGCGTAACAAGGTTTAGACATGTTATAAACCTTCATTGCATAAAAGATATTTTTCTATGAATGTGTAAAATGAATTGATCTCCAGGCTGAATTTTGTACTTGTTCATGATTTTTATCTTTCTACTTGAAGTGGCTATGTAATAGCAGCTAAAGTGATTTTTTTTTGATTAATGAATTAACCAAGCAGCCTGCAGCTTTGGAAATGCCATTGATGTCATGTTTTTAAACATCCATGCTGTAACTCAAAGATACAATCAAAATCAACTGGAGGACCAGGGTGGCATGGTAGCGTAGCTGTTAGTGTAATGCTGTCCAGACCTGCGACAGGGTTCAATTCCCACCACTGTCTGCAAGAAGGTTGTACGTTCTCCCCATGACAGTATGGGTTTCCTCCCCGTGCTGTGGTCCCTCCTGCAGTCCAAAGACATACCGGTTAGTAGGTTATTAGATCACATGGGTGTAATTAGGCAGCACAGGCTCAATGGGCCAGGAGGACCTGTTACCGTTCTGTATCTCTAAATAAATAATTTTTAAAAAATGAAATATTGTAATTGGTTATTACAGATGATAGAGTACAACATTGAGCAAACTTCAAGACTATGCTATTTCAAAAACGTCGCTTAAGTTTTAACTTGCAGATTTTGGCTCGTACTCTTGCTTTGATTGAAGAACTTCCAGTGTTAAACTTAGATTAGCTTTATAGTTGAACAGAAGGAGCCTCTTTGGCTTATTGTGCCAATGCAAGGCATTCCAATTAGTGCCACTCTTGATTTCATCCCCACCCAAAAATAGCCCTGCGATGTTTTCTGTTTCAAATATACATCCAATTCTGTTTTGAATGTTACAATGGAATCTGTGTCCAGCACCACTTGTCTGAATTCTATTCCATGTTAATTCATTGGCTGAAGTAATATCTCCTGTCTTCCCACTACTAGCATAACACATTATTAGTGACCCTTTGCTGTCTATAAGGAATTTGTACATTCTCCCTGTGATGACGTGAGTCTTTTCTGGGTACTCTGGTTTCCTCTCATTTTCCAAAGACAGGCAGGTTAGGGTTAGTTGGTTGTGGACATGCTATATTGGTGCTAGAAACATGGCAACACTTGGGACTGCCCAGCACATTTTCAGACTGTGTTGGTCATTGCGCATTTGTACATTTCACAGTTTGCTTCACTGTACATGTAATAAATAAAGCTAATCTCTTCTTTGTTATTTCTCACTGATTTTACCAAAATTTTTCATGTAAACCTCGATTTAAACTTCCCTATAATCTGCTGTAAGGCCTCGTCAGTCTGTTCATGTGACAGATGTCTCTTTAGTGAATCCTTTCAAGAGGTTTTTCTAAAGTGTATATTCTTTACATTCCATCTTTAATTATATTTAATAATAAATAAGTATTTTTGTTCTATCAAGTATGCATAAAGGATAGCATAGTGGTTAGCACAATGCTTTACAGTACATGTGACCCAGGTTCAATTCCTGCTGCTGTCTGCAAGAAATCTGTATGTTCTCCCCATGACTGCGTGGGTTTCCTCAGGCTGCTGTGGTTTCCTCCGGCAGTCCAAAGACTTACCGATTGGTAGGTTAATTGGTCATTGTAAATTGTACCATGATTAGGCTCAGTTTAAATTGAGGGTTTACTGGGTGGCGTGGCTCGAAGGACTGGAAGGGCCTACTCCACACTGTATCTCAATAAATGAAATAAATAAATGTAATTAAAGCTTCCATTCATTGCTTGTTTTATTCTTTGATCATTCAGTTATTAACAAGTTGGCTTCATCCATGAGGAGTTTCTTATTTGGGAGATTATGGGGAAAGTGAATGTAAAGAATGTCCTGACGAAGGGTCTCGGCCTGAAACGTTGACAGCGCTTCTCCCACAGCCTGCTGTGTTCTACCAGCATTTTGTGTGTGTTGAGTAAAGAATGCCCAGTTGTGTTCGATCTTCATACTTTTGGCACTGGAAGCTTTCTCAACCTTCTCTTTATTTACCACATAACACTCATAATCGTTCCTGGAATTTGCTCAGGAAGCGAAGAGTAAAATATAAACTTTAACTACATCATATGCTGGTGAGATAGGAGAAATAGATTTTTTTCTTTAACATATTTTGCTCTTTGATAGACCTGCTGTAGTTCCATTGTATTCTGTCATTATTTCCATGCTGCAAAATACCATCTGTATGAAAAGTTGAGAAAGGTAGTTTTGTTTTAAATAATTGGTACATATTAGAGGAACTCAGTAGGTTAGGCAGCATCTATGGAACTGAATGGGCAGGAAGGGGGAAGATGCCAAAATCCGTAAAGTTTTTGTCCCAATCAGCTTACAATAGAAACACCTTGTGTATTGCATTGAAAGTTATGTAAATCATATTACAGATTTTTAATTAATGTGAAGGCTCTTCACCTTTACGTTAAGAAAACTCTATTTTTTAATCAGTATTCAGTGACTTAAATGGGTTATTAGTTGAACAAGGATTAAAATTCCTCCCATCCTTCCAACAGTCTCTTTGACCCCCTGCCATCAGGCAGGAAGTACCATAGCATTAGGACAAGGACTGTTAGGATGGGAAACAGCTTCTTCCCCCCAAGCTGTGTGAGACTACTGAACTCCCTGCCACCACGCAGGTCAAATCGTGTCTGAAGCACCAGTAGTGTTATACTGTTTACTTTTTAACTTGTGTCGTAGATGCACCTTATCAGTGTTATTTGTGGTAATACTTTGTGTTGTATGTGAATTATATGTACTGTGTTGTGTACCATGTTCCGGAGGAGCATTTTTTCATTTGGCAGTATACATGAAAATGATTAAATGACTATAAATTTGAACTTGAAATTTAAATTCAATTTTTAAGATTGTTGCTTCAGTATGAAGTTGGGCTTTGGATCCAGATGTAGCTTTCATTTATACAATAATTTCAAAGTTGAAAGAATGGGCCAATGGGACTAGACAAAATACCTCGGTGTGGACTAGATGGGCCAAAGGGCTTGTTTCTGTGCTGTTGTGTGCTATGCCTCAATGCTGCAAAGCAAGGATGCATTTTACTGGCTGTCAAAGAAGCAAGAAGCCTTCATAATGTCAGCTCTTACACCAGAATGCCCTGTTTGCTTTAAGTATGCAAACAATTTTTTTATTAAACAAAATAAACTTTATTCAAAAATAAAATTATGTACAATAAACCATTCAATGTCTCTCAATCCTTTACAAATGCTTCCATTACAGTCTTTACATTTCCACACTTTCAGACCCACGTGGCACTGTTGTTTCATATTTACATTCCAATGTTGAGGGGTATACTCCCCGCCCCCCCCCCCCTCAGCTCCCATGGGAGAAGAACTCTAAACTGTGGTGTCTTCCCCCCCACCCCGGGCTCTTGCGGTGGCTGCACCAAGTTTCAGTGCATCCCTCAGCACGTACTCCTGCAGCCGAGAATGTGCCAGTCAGCAGCATTCCCCCACGGACATCTCCGTGTGCTGGTAGACCATCAAGTTTCGGGCCGACCAAAGATCGTCTTTCACTGAGTTGATGATCTGCCAGCAGCATTTGATGTTTGTCTCCGTGAGCGTCCCCGGGAACAGCCCGTAGATCAGAGAGTCCTCTGCACGTCCTTCTCCTGCAGTGCCTGCAGGACATTACGTGCCGACCACTGCCTGATGGCCCTGTGGTCAAAGGCATTGACCTGGAAGAACTTTTCTGCGGTGGACAGGTATGGCAGCAATGACCAGCTGACAGGGGTGTTGCGCGGTAGTGGGGCCAGACCCATCCTTCGTAGCCAGGGCAACAGGTAGAACCTGGCCACATAGTGGTACTTGGTGCCCACATACCTGGGATCCACACACAACCTGATGCAGCCACACACGAAGCTGGCCATCAGGGTGAGGGTGACATTGGGAACGTTTTTGCCCCCATTGTCCAGGTACTTGTGCATGGTGGCCCGTCTGACCCGCTCCATCTTGGGACCCCAGATGAATCTGAAGACGGCTCGGGTGATTTCTGAGCTGAAGGAGCCGGGGGGGGGGGGGGGGCGGGCCACACCTGCGCCAAGTACAGCAGCCCTGAGAGCACCACAATTATGGTACTGTTACATTATAGTCCATTTAAACATGACATTTTGTGAGATTTTTCTCATGGCCCTCTTGGCATTATGGGCTTGTATTTATTTTATTGTAATGGACATTTTTCAATAGGCTTGTACACTCAGTGGTCTCGTTATTAGGTGCCTCCTGTACCTAATAGTGGCCACTGAATGTATGTTTGTGATCTGCAGCTTGTAGCCCATGTCTAGAGCTAAAGATTAAAGAACAGTATGCAAATGCATAAAGCCTACACCAAGAAGTAAATTTGCGTAATTTGATTAAAAAATGAACGTGGCAGCAAATTAGTTTTCTTTTCATCTGAGCATGAGCAAATGATACTGGATAACACTATGTAGTCTGCTTAAAGAAAGTCTGGAAAGTGTGAAAGCAAAGTGGCCATTTAAGGGTTAATAGAACAGGGAGTAGAGGAAGTAAGATGTTAAGGCAGTTTGGCTAGAGGCAGCTAAAAACAACTGAATTAGGTTATAATTGATTGAGGTGATACAGGTTTATTGGCTTGCAGCATTACCATTAGTGGAAAAAGTGGCACTTTCATGAGATAACATGATACTGCAGTAGATTCAAAGCACCTGGCTTGTTTTCCTTTGAAAAGAAATTCAACTTCAGCTAGAGGGCGTACAATGCTCACCATTTTTGTCTTTGTGTGTGTGTGTGTGTCTAGTTGTTAATTTGCAAACAGATGGACATTTGAGGTTGTCGTACCTCTCCCTCTTTTAAAATACACTCGGCCCAGCAAATTTGTAACTTTTGTGCTTCAGGTATGTAGTTTCTAAGCAATCTACACAATGTAAGTTTCATAGAAAGGGTCACATTTAGCACCTTTAGTATGTTTAGATTATATAGTTTTCTCTGAAGCCAGACCTCCTGTAGATTTTTGAAGTGCCTGTCCCAATGCATAGCTTCAAAATAAAACAAAAATTAGAGCACCACTATTGCACGTATGAACATTCAGCATTTTTAACTTAATGCACACTAGAGGTGCTGCTGAGAATAAAATACCGATTAAGCCAACCACCTTAGTTTTAGCTAAAGATCATATTGATGAATTATAAAACGGCACGGCAAATAAACTGTCAGTGTATTACAGCAGCAATTGATAATAAATGCTGAACATCCAAAACATAAAATAACACAAAACACTGGAAATGCATGACGGAACAGGCAGCCTCTGGAGAGGGGAACAACAGTAATGCTTTAGGTCAATAACCTTTTATTTTCAGTAGAATAAACTGACTCTGACCAGGGTTTGCTAACCATAATGTTTATAATCAAGCTTAAGCTACTTTTATAGCTTCAAGTTCCACCTGTTAGTTTTCCCCTCAGGGCAAGTCTGATGTTTCTAAATGATTTTTAAAAGTAAGTGTGCTAATTGAACCTCTTTCAGCATTTAATAACCAATATGCTTAGGAGTATATGAAAATGAAATATCATTTAATTAATTTTCTTTACCTGTGGTAACATTCTTGATGGAGCTCAGGTGGTTAAATTGTGTTTAGCTAATGTTGAACAAAACTATGTTTAGAAAAGTGAGCACTTTGGCTCTTTGAGGATAGAAAGCCAAGTAGTTGTATGTTTCTACTTGGGCAAAATGTAAGGTTTCATTTTGAAATAGTTCAAAAAATAATCCCTTTGAGATGGGATGCATGTGCCCTTTCCCATGTAGATAACTTAATAAATTCCATAAGAAAATGCTTTAACCACTCTTAAACTAATTCCTTCCCTCTATAGATCTGGGTATGTATTTCTGCAATATGGTCATTAAAATTATTCTAATGAAAGGATATTATTGTGCAGGGATGTTGAATACAGTTTTTTTTTGTATTAGATCCTGAAAAATCTATTTTCCTTTTCAACTGCAGGTTGATAAATAAATTGATTTTCATATCAGTACTCCATAAATACATAGATATGTGCTTATAATACAAAGAACATCTGTTTTACCTTTATTGTCCATCTGCTTTGTGGTGTGAAACCAAAGAAACATGATACTAGTTTAATTTTACTTGGATTGTTCTTATTTTATCAAGTAATATTTACAGCAGTATATATCGGTAGAAATTTTAGATATTTTAAGTTCTCCGGTTACTGACGATAAGCCAGGGAAACTGGCACGTCCTAATGTAGGAACTGCTCTTGGAGAGAATTACACACACACAAAATTCTGGGGGAACTCAGCAGGTCAGGCAGCATCTATGGAAAGGAATAAAAGATCAACGTTTTGGGTCGAGAGCCTTCATCAGGACTCCGTCTTCCATTGAGAATGGTTTTAGAGGTGTTTCTAACAGCTTATACGTTGCCCCGATGATTGGTTTAATCAAAGTAAATAGAATAGTTTAATTGCTTAGTCATCTTATTATTAGTGCCTGCAGTTCTCTATCCCTAAGTTGTTAGCCATTCAGTGACCTTGAGGGCTAATGGCTTCATTATTATTTACTATTTGTTAATGGCTTTGTATGTGGTGTACTTGGTTGTAATTTACGATGTTTTATGAAAAGAAAATTTGAGTCAATCAGATGCAAGTGTTACAAGTATTTGCATATTGCCAGAGATGATGTCACTGTGAAAGACAAAAGATTTTGTTGGAGTTTTTGTTAGTATGTGTTGTTATAGTGGTTTTCTGGTCACTTTCCAGGCTCTTATAATTCAACTTGTTTTAAAACTACAATTTAGTGTGTACATGGTACTTAAATGAAATCTTTTTGTTATTGCTTTTTCTCTCTGTTACTTGGGAGATGCAGACCATTGTCAGTTGCTTTTGTGTGTACGTGCACTGAGTGGGCCACTTTATCAGGTATACCCGTCCTCCTGCTTGTTAATGTGAATATCTAATCAGCCAATCATGTAGCAGCATCTCAGTGCATTAAAGCATGCAGACATGGTCAAGAGGCTCAGTTACTGTTCAGACCAAACATCTGAATGGGGAAGAAATGTGATCTAATTGACTTTGACCATAGAATTATTGTTGGTGCCACTTGATGCAGTTTGAGTACCTCAGAATCTGCTGATCTGTTGGGATTTTCACGAACAGCAGTCTCTAAAGTATAAAAAACAAAAAAAAAATCCAGTAAATGGCAGTTATGTGGGTGAAAACGCCTTCTTAATGAGAGTGTTAGAGGAGAATGGCCGGACTGGTTGAAGCTGACAGGAAAGTGTCAGTAACTCAAATAACCACGTGTTACAACAGTAGCATACAGAAGAGCATCTCTGAATGCATAACACATCGAACCTTGAAGTAGATGGGCTATAGCAGTAAAAGACCCCAAAATACCTCCTTCAGCTAATGAAGTGGCAACTGAGTGTTATAATACCAGTGGAAAACTTATCACGCATATCTGAGGATTGGTTGGAATAATTATGAGCTAAATGCATCTGATCAGATTTTTCTTGGGTTGGGTGATTGAACAGAATTTCCTTCAGTTTCTGCAGTCTTTGCAGCTAGTAAAACTGCAAACTTGTCTGACAATTAAATGGGATGGAGTGTTTGACAAGCCAGTGGATAGGGCGGGAGAGAAAGAAGTTTGGAGAAATTGGATTTTACACTTATTACCTCCTGCACCTAATAAAATGGCCACTGAATGTATGTTTGTGATCTTCTGCTTCTGTAGCCCATCCACTTCAAGGATTAATGTGTTGTGCGTTCAGAGATGCTCTTCTGCACACCACTGTTGTAACACATGGTTATTTGTGTTACTGTTGCCTTCCTGTCAGCTTGAACTGGTCTTGTCATTCTCCTCTGACCTCTCGTTAACAAGGCATTGCAGTTCACTGGGTGTTTTTTTTTGCTTTTTGCACCATTCTTTGTAAACTCTAAAGATTGTTGTGCATGAAAATCCCAGAAGATCAGCAGTTTCTGAAGTATTTAAACTGTCATCTTTGTCATCTGTTTATCAAAAAAAAAACTACATGACAATCATTTCACAGTCAGAGTTGCTTAGATCACATTTCTTTCCCATTCTGATGTATGGCCTGAGCCTCTTGACCGTGTTTGCATGTTTTTATGCATTGACTGCTGCCACGATTGGCTGATTAGATATTTGCATTAACGAGCAGGTTTTCCTAATAAAGTGGCAATTGAGTATAGCTGTGCGACTGAGAAAAATATGCAACCAAGGAATAATAAGTTCTAACTAGCAACTTGGCAGTGGAAGAAGCCTTGTGGTGAAATAATTTGCTCTTGAAACACAGTTGTGGTGTAACCTATTGATTGCAAGTAAATTGTAGGCACTGGTCAATGTAAGGTAGTCCTTCCATTCTTTTGTCTCATCCTTTTCAGTTTTAATAGTTAAACTGGATCTTTCATTTTGAGTATTGCTTTTTACTAAGGATTTTCAAAGTAGAACATGGCACATTAAAAAAATTAGCTACTTTAAAAGAATGTTGATCAAAGCATTTTAACCGATTATTGAAGATTATCTCACAATTGAATTACTGACCACAGGTGTCAGAATTGAACATATTACTGTAATGATTTTGTCAATACGAGTAATGCATTTAATACAAAGGTGACTTTTTTCCTAAATGGTATCTCTATGTTACTTGACCTAAATTGTGTAATATAAAACTTAAAGAACAAGTCTAGCCAAGTTAATTGCAATACACACAAAATTCTGGAGGAACTTAATAGATCAAGAAGCATCTATAGAAAGGAATAAACAGTCGACATTTCAGGCCAAGACCCTTCATCACTTCCTCCAGCATTCTATGTGTGCTGCTCTGAATTTCCAGCATCTGTGGAATCTCTTGTGTTTGCAGTTAAAACCTCTCTTTATACTGTATAATGTAAATCAAATGTTACAATGGCCTTTACACATTTGCTAACCAATTCTTAGTTTCTATGCTGCCGTTGTCATCATTCAGAATCAGGTTTAATATCACCAGCATATGTCATGAAATATTAAGACACAATCTTAAAAACTATGAATTGCAGTGAAAAAATATATAAAATAGTTTAAAAAGTAGTGAGGTAATATTTATGGGTTCACTGTCCATTAAGAAATCGAATAGCAGAGGGGAAGAAACTGTTCCTGAATCACTGAGTGTGCCTTCATGCTTCTGTACCAATGAGAAGAGGGCATGTACTGGGTGATGGGGGTCCTTAAGGATGTGTGCTGCCTTGTTGAGGCGCTGTAGTTCGTACATTTTATTTATTAATAAAACACGTATACTACAAGACAGCGTTTCAAATGTATTAAGAATGTATTGTGTTGTTTTTCTTAAAATCAAGCACACTGTCACAGATCTGCTTGAGTTTTCAGGGGAAAAATTAAGGATCGGAAGAGTTAAGCTAATGAAGGTGGCTGTGATGCTCAGTCTTAGTTAAATGAGAATAGGAGAGATATGAGTGCCCGGACACTAGTTGCTGCACTGAAAGGGTTACAGAGGGAATTTAAGTTTCTCTGAAGAGAAATAACTGATGTCAAGGAAACAAGAACAATTGTGATCTGTTATCATGTCAAAAAGAGAGACTCCATCTAGAACATATTCAAACAAAGGAAGTGTGACATATCAATGTCAATTAATAAGTTTGTTGCCGGACTTGCACAGTAAATAGTGACAGCATATTGCTTGAATAACTTAATAAGAAGTACATAAAAGCTCAGTCCAAACTGATTCTCGTATTCAGCTTTGAAAGTTAACATCGTGAAGGAGCAAACTGAAAGGTCACACGAAGTTGGTATTTGAATAACAAGGTGACCTATTTAAAAACTAATATGCACTAAGAGACCAGCCAACGCTGATCTACCTGAGCAAGAACTTGGTACAGCTTTTACATTCGAAGTTGGCAAGATTACCAGTAAGACTACAATTTGGTAACAGAATGGTGGCTACAGGATTACTTAATTACATAACAGACCAGGTTCTTTTCACAGAATGTAATGATTATCCACAGGTCGAGCAGTAAATCCAGCTTTCTAATACAACAATGGGCGCACATAACATAATTAGTGAAGTTCCTGCTACTTGGATGTCTTTGCTGCTACATCTCATGCCTCTGTGGTTCCCTGTTACCACATTAGCGGATCCACATCTCTATTTACTAAATATTAGCCCCCAGAATTCTTTCCCCTACAACGCACTGGGAGTAGTGAAGAGAAACTGGGCGGTGATGGTGCATCCTGATAGAAGTTTGTTGTGGATCACTAAATACCGATAACACCCATGATCCAGCATCCAATGAATTGACTGTGATAGCTCCTTGGTGGTTGTAGCTAAGATTGTCCCAGTGTGTAGAACAAAGACCCTAGTTCGTTACGTTTCTGTTATGAATGGCCCTACTACTCATTGGTAAAAATTCCAGAGGAGACAATTCTCACTGTACAGGGCAACACACACAAAATGCTGGAGAAGACAGCATATGTGGTAAAGAGTAAACAGTTGATGTCTTGGGCTGAGGCCCTTTATCAGGACTGATGGAAGTCTGTTGTGGGTCACTAGATCTACATGAACATGGAATAATTTGGGAAGAGAGGAAAGTAGTAGGCTATGTGGAAAGAGCTGGAGCTTTAGACAGAGTTACGGATTAATGCAGCATGGATACAGGCTCCATGCCAACTACAGTATCTACCTAGCTGGTGCAAATTTCTTGCATTTGACCCATATCCTTCTAAGTCCTGCCCTTCTATGTACCTATCCAGTCCTTCTTACGTGATACTATTGTATCTGTCTTAACTACCGACTCTGGCAGCTCATTCCACATACCACTTTCTGTGTGGAAAAAGTTGCCTTTTGAATCTTTCCCCTCTGATTCTAAATCTGTATCCCCTAGTTTTGGACTCTATGATCCTGGGGAAAAGACTCTTACCTTCCATCTTGTTTATGCCCCTCATAATTTAAAACATTTCTATAAGGTTCCTCCTTGTTCTCCCATATTCCAATGATTGTAGAATAGTCTCAGTTCTACACTGGTGTGTATTTCTCAAATGTATCACCTGCAGACAAACTTCTTGTCGCACATGGCGTTAAATAGCCTCTAGTCTCTAGAGTAGGGGTTACCAGCCTGGGGTTGACACAGACCCCTTGTTTAATGGAATTGGTCCATGGCATAAAAAAAAGTTGGGAAGCCCCAGACTAGAGTGATTCCATTGATTCTGTGTGTTTTGATTTAATAGTTGAAGATATTCTGGTAAGAATTTCATACATAGTAAATTTCCTTTGAATAACAATTGCCTTGAACGATGTCCATTTGTTTGCTTTACTGGATTGGATTGATAATGAAGGTTGGTAATAATATGCTACTTAAAGTGAAGTTACCTTTACTAAGTGGAGTGTCTGCATTTCTCCTTATCTATAGATTGCCACTGCAGTGAAGTTTCTGCAAAACCAAAGAGTTCGTCAAAGTCCATTAGCAACAAGAAAATCCTTCCTAAAAAAGAAAGGTATGTACTGTTTCCCATCTGGTTCATATCCAGAGAGGGTTGCTTATTTGATAGTCCTGTAGATCAATCAATGCCAAAATGATCAGTCAGTCTTTTAAAGTGACAATTCACATTGTGGCTGTAAACATGATTTTGAAGGCAAGCTTGAGCTTACATTGCAAGCTTTTCGTAGGTGTCGCGGAGAAGCTAAGAAAATGCACACGGTCAGAAATTTATGGTGAATCATTTCCCTCTCGGCCTCTGAGCTTGGGCAGTACTTTCCAAAATGATGAACATTGATTTGAGCTTTTTCAGCATTCATGCCCAGCAAAGTTTGCAAGCTGCATAAGATGCATGGCGAGATTACTGATTTCTGTTGTCATTGATGATGCTTTTGTCATGCAAACCTGCTCTTGAGACCAAACATAAAAACAGAATGATGCATGTTTAGGAGACGATTAGAGATTGCACTAAATATAAAATGATGCCTCCTCTCCCCACTCAATCCTTCAGGCAATTTTTACATAGTTACATGTAAAATCAAGAATTAGAGATGTCAGGCTGTTCAAGAGAAATTTTAATTTATAAAATTTATTTAGAGGTACAGCACAAGTAAGCCCTTCTGGCCCTTTGAGCCGTGCCACCAGCAAACCCCGATTTAACCCTAGCCTAATCATGGGCCAATTTCCAATGACCAATTAATCTACTGAAAGGCTCATCTTTGGGCTGTGAGAGGAAACCAAAGCACCTGGATGAAACCCACACGCTCCCTGGGGAGGACATACAGAGGACAGTGGGTTTGAACTCTGACACCCCGAGCCGTAAAGCGCCATGCTAACTGCTGTGCTACCTTAGTGTCCTGGCAAAATTGGTGTTTGGGGTACTGTGGGGTTCCAGGTGAGGTGACACTTCACCTGTGAGTCGGCTGGTGTGGTATACTGTGTCTGGTGCTCCTGGTGTGGCCTCTTATATATTGGTGAGACCCGACGCAGACTGGGAGACCATTTCGCTGAACACCTACGCTCGGTCTGCCAGAGAAAGCAGGATCTCCCAGTGGCCACACATTTTAATTCCACATCCCATTCCCATTCTGATATGTATATCCATGGCCTCCTGTACTGTTAAAATGAATCCAAACTCAGGTTGGAGGAACAACACCTTATATACCAGCTGGGTAGCCTCCAACCTGATGGCATGAACTTCTCTAACTTCCATTAATGCCCCTCCTCCCCTTCTTACCCCATCCCTGACATATTTAGTTGTTTGCCTGTTCTCCATCTCCCTCTGGTGCTTCCCCCCCCCCCCCCCCCTTTCTTTCTCCCGAGGCCTCCCGTCCCATGATCCTTTCCCTTCTCCAGCTCGGTATCACTTTCGCCAATCACCTTTCCAGCTCTTAGCTTTATCCCACCCTCTCCAGTCTTCTCCTGTCATTTTGCATTTCCCCCTCCCCCCACTATTTTCAAATCTCTTACTACCTTTCCTTTCAGTTAGTCCTGACGAAGGGTCTCAGTCCGAAACGTCGACAGTGCTTCTCCTTATAGATGCTGCCTGGTCTGCTGTGTTCCACCAGCATTTTGTGTGTGTTGTTTGAATTTCCAGCATCTGCAGATTTCCTCGTGTTTGGGGTACTTTGCCAGTTTCTGGAAGGCCAGACATATTGGGGCTACAAATATTTTTGACATAGTTTTGCTGAGTTGATGATCTTTCTCGTGATGGAAGCCATTCACAAGTCCAAATTGCTTGCCTGCCTCTGTTTTATATTTCAACATTGCTGTTACTGTAATTCTCATTTAGATCTTGGTCACCCGATACTCAACCAGAACATTGTAGCCTGTACACTAAACAGACTTCTTCACACATATCATTGCTGGGTCAAATCGTTGTTGGGAACTCCCTACCCAACAGTCCTAGGTGAAAGCTTGCATCTCCTAGACCACAACAACTCAAGAAGGCAGCTCACTATCTTCTTTTCTAGGGTAATTGGGGCTGGTCTTGTTAGAGGTGCCCACAATCTATGAATGTACAGTAAAAGCACTCTCTTAGAGAGTCCATTGGTTTTCACTCACAGTTCTTATTCTCTATCTATTTAGAAACCCCCATCCTCATTCTGAATTTTTTGTTTTACCAGGGTTTATACTCCAGCATACACTCTCTATTCTTCCATTTCTGTTACTGTTTCATTTCTCCTGTCAACTGGGCTATTTCTGCCTGCTACCCTGTTATCTCTGTTTAGAAGCACTCTTCAAAATCCTGGCCAATTTTGTTTCGGAGTTATTGCTATTCACTGTCAAATATTTCAGTGGGTTCCGAACACTGATTGCCCTCCTCATATGACACTGGTTTGAAATTGGTGACCTCTGTTGGCATCAGAGGCATCTGAACAGGAAAAGCAGAAGGTACGTTGATTATCTTTTCAGAATGAAGGATGATCACAGATAATAAAGCTACGGTGAAGTTAATCAGCCAACCAGAATGAAGAATACTCACAGATGGAAAAGCAGGAAATAAAATAAAGGAAATATGAATTACATTAAAATCAATTTAGAGAAGATGAAATATAGATTGTGCATAGACGTGCGATTGAGAGAAGCTTTAAATGAGCACAAGACAAGTTTATGCTTTTTAAAAAATTTACAATGTACATTTTGTAATGAGGGAATGAGGCTCTATGCTTGTAAAAATAATTTTTCACGACAGAGTGGTTGTTCACTCCCGTCTTCTTATAGGGTTCAAACTTTTGAATTTTCATTTGCCTTTAGTGTAAGATAATAAGTGAGTTCACCCTAACTCTGGCTTCAGGTTACATTGTCAGAGACAGTAGCAGTGATTCGTGTGGAAGAGAATTTCCTGGAACTATCAAAGCCAAATTTGGATCAAAACATGTTGCTTATACTTGTGTATTAATTTCAAAGTGCCTATGTAGTTGCTAAAACGTTCAAGAAAAAGAGCCTTTAAACTTCAGGCTACCGTGTCAAACAGG
Source organism: Hemitrygon akajei (assembly GCF_048418815.1). Taxonomy (NCBI): domain Eukaryota; kingdom Metazoa; phylum Chordata; class Chondrichthyes; order Myliobatiformes; family Dasyatidae; genus Hemitrygon; species Hemitrygon akajei. The sequence goes on along the minus strand of NC_133152.1, from coordinate 40,933,079 downwards.
TGTATATGGTTAAATGTCATACCGAGAAAGATAAAACTCATTCTTCCTGAATTATAGTTCCAGAAGATGCTGTGGATACATGCTGGAATTTAGAAGAATGGGGGTGGGGGGGGGGGGGGGAGAAATCTCATTGAAACCTATCATTGAATATTGAAAGAGTGGATGTGGAGAGGATGTTTCCTAAAGTGGGATAATTTAGGACCAGAGGGCACAGCCTCGGAATAGAGGAATGTCCATTTAGAACAGAGATAAGGAGGAATGTCTATTGTCAAAGGGTGGTGAACTTGTGGAATTCATTGCCATATGTGGTTGTGGAGGCCAAGTCATTGTGTGTATTTAAGGTGGAGGTCGTTAGATTCTTGATTAGTCAGGGTATGAAAAGTTAAGGGGAGAAAGGAGGAGAAGTAGGTTTGAGAGGGGTAATAAATCAGCCATGATGTTGGGCCAAGTGGCCTTTATGCATTGGATAGGGAGTAACAATCATTTCGTTCTCCTTTGCACTTATGTACTGATGAATGATAATAAACAATCTTGAACACAACAGTGTGCTAAAGACAAGAAACTGCAAATACAAAAAAAGAAAAAAACACAAAGTAATAAATAGATAAATAAATAAATAGGCAAGCAAGCAAGCAATAAATATAGAGAGCACGATTTTGAAGGCATTAGTAATGATCTTTCAAGAATCTCTAGAATCTGGAATGTTTGAAAATTACAAATGTCACTCCACTCTTCAAGAAGATAGAGAGGCAGAAGAAAGGAAACAACAGGCCAGTTAGTCTGACCTCAATGGCTGGGAAGACGTTGGAGTCGATTATTAAGGATGAGGTCTCAGGGTACTTAGAGGCGCATATTGAAATAAGCCATAGTCAGCATGGTTTCCTCCAGGGAAAATCTTGCCCAACAAATCTGTTGGAATTCTTTGAAGAAATAACAAGCAGGATAGACAAAGGAAAATTAGTTGATGATGTGTATTTGAATTTTTAAAAAGCCTTTCACAAGGTGCTACATGTGAGGCTGCTTAATAAGCTACAAGTCAATGCTATTATAGGAAAGATTCTAGAATGGATAAAGCAGTGGCTGATTAACAGGAGGCAAAGAGTGGGAATAAAGGGAGCCTTTTCTGACTGGCTGCCGGTGACTGGTGGTGTTCCACAGGGGTCTGTGTTGGGACCGATTGTTTTTAGATGATATGCCAGTGATTTGGATGATGGAATTGATGGCTTTGTTGCAAAGTTTGCAGACGGTATGAAGATAGATGGAGGGGCAGGTAGTTTTGAGGAAGTAGAGATACTACGGAAGGACTTGGACAGATTAGGAGAACGGGAAAAGAAATGGCAGATAGAATACAGTGTCGGGAAATGTATGGTCATGCATTTTGGTAGAAGAAATGAAAGGGTTAACTATGTTCTCAATGGAAAGAAAATACAAAAAAAACTGAGGCGCAAAGGGACTTGGGAGTCCTTGTGCAGGATTCCCTAAAGGTTAATTTGCAAGTTGAGTTTGTGGTGAGAAAAGCAAATGTGATGTTAGCATTCATTTCAAGAAGACTAGAATATAAAAGCAAGGACGTAATGTTGAAACTTTATAAGGCATTGGTAAGGCCTCACTTGGAGTATTGTGAGCAGGTTTGGACCCCTTATCTAGAAAGGATGTGCTGAAACTGGAGAGGGTTCAAAGGAGGTTCATGAAAATGATTCCAAGATTGAATGGCTTGTCATATGAAAAGCATCTGATGACTCTGGGCCTGTATTAACTAGAATTCAGAAGAATGTGGTGACCTGATTGAATTCTAATGAATGGTGAAAGGCCTCGATAGAGTGGATGTGTGGAGAAGATGTTTCCTATGGTGGGAGAGTCTAAGACCAGAGGACACAGCCTCAGAATAGAGGAGTGTCCTTGTAGAACAGAGATGAGGTATTTCTTTTGCCAGAGAGTGGTGAATCTGGGGAATTCTTTGTGGAGGCCAAGTCTTTATGTATATTTAAGGCAGAGGTCAATAGATTCCTGATTGGTCAGGGTATGAAGGAATATAGGGAGAAGGCAGGAGACTGGGGCTGAGAGGAAAATTGGATCAGCTATGATGAAATGGTGGAACAGACTTGATGAGCCAAATGGCCTAATTCTGCTCCTATGTCTTATGGACTTATGGTTTTATGAGTTGTAGAATTCTTGTAAGTGAATCTATAGGTTGTGGAATCAGTTCTGTATCGGGGTGAGTGAAATTGAGTGAAGTTACTTCCTCTGGTTCAAGAACTTGATAGTCGAGGGTAATAACTGTTCCTGAACTGGTGGTGCGCGGCCTGAGGCTCCTGTACCTCCTTACCAATGACAGCAGTGAGAGCGTGGCCTGGATGGTGGAGGCTTTGATGGATATCGCTTTCCTGCAACAGCACTCCATGCAGATGTGCTTACTGGTGGGGAGGGCTTTTTCGAACAGGGAACCAATCAGTGCCCTGTGCTGCCTGGAGGAGACTGTCAACACACATAATGTAGCTGCTGCTTCACACCAGAATGAACCATGAATACTGGTTTACATCCCACATTTTAAAAACAGTTTCTAAAAGAAATCTGTTGAAAAGTGAGCTGTTCCTAAATGAAGTGTCTAATTGCAGTTATTGGCCATTCACTTCCGCTTTTGATGTCCCTGTGGTATAATATCAAAGGCTGTATTTTCCTCAATGTCAAATGAAGTTAATCTTCCATTTGTTCCTCTTTTCTACCATTACCGGAGTCAGAAAGGAAAGAATCCCAAGTGTAAGTGATGAAATATGAGGAAATATTGAAGGTTATTCACAGTCAAGAAGAAAAAAACCCAGCAAGACCTCATTGGGACCTATTCTTTTTTATGTAAAGTATAAGCACGTTGATAACGCAAACTCTTCAAGCCACGAGAATATTCTGTTTAAATGACTGCAAAGAAAATTTAAAATAGATCAGAGAAAATTGTATTTGTTCAAGGGATGATGAATGTTTGGATTGATTTGCCTGATGAGATAATGGAACCAAACTTGCCCAGACAATTTAGTATGCAGTTGAATGCTAAGCTGTATGACTAAAAGCAGGAGGAACATCTACCCTTTAATAAAATTGGCATGCACTCATTTTAATCCTGCTTGCCAGTTCTACTTCTGACACTTATTATAGGTATACTTACTCTAATCAACAACTTCTATAAAGATAGTATCCTTAATGGATTAAACCTACCCAGGGTGCTTCACAAGAGTGTCACAAAAGAAAAGTTGTTAGTGATTTTCTTAAGGGAGAGATCAGGACAGGTGACCATAGGGGAAAGCTTTAAGGCAGATAGACAATACAAGAAGCTTATATATAAAAAAAAGGTTAATGGAAGAATTGTAGAGGTTTTATGATTTAGCTTGGTTTAATCCCATCATCCATAACAGGGCATAGGCAGCCAACAGCAGCTCATCCAAGTCCTCTGTCCTGGGCCAGTCTTTCAAGTTGTCCCCTTGTATAGTTCGTGTTCTGGGCAAAGATCCTTCGTCTCTCAGGGATGAAGCCTTTGGAGCTTCGGTTGGCATTTCTGTAGTTGTAGGCTTTTAGAGGATGGGATTGCTTGCCCATGCCCAATCCTCCTCCTTCCGAAGCCCAGCTTGGGACCATCCATGGCAGGATTGAATGACAGTTTGGCCGTAAAAGTCAGAATTGGGGTGCAAATGTGTCAGTGGATTGAAAGGGTGAAGGAGTAGAGAAAAGTGAGACCATAAAGGGATTTATAAACATGAAAGAGAACTGTAAAGGCTAAATAACCCACCACTTTCTTCATTATTATCTTTTGTTTCTGCTGTTGTTAATTTATAATTGGTTCTTGAGCACCACTGGCAACTCTTAACATGGGAAATGTAATAATTTACAGCATCAGCCACAGCTGTGCACTTCCCTTAACATCCTCCCAAAGGCATAGGATTTCAAATATTAGCTGCCTGTGCGCTTTCCTCCCTTACCAGCCATCCAAATTTGTTCAAAGGTTGGTCAAAGCCATTCCTCTCCTGCAGATGATCATTCTGCTTCCTCTCTTTTGCTTCCCACTAATTATCTACCCATACTAGCCTGTCTTTAATAGTACTTCTCTCCTTAGCAGGAGAGGGAAATGTCCACTAGACTTTTCAGGAGGCACAAAGAAGTCTGCATTGTTAACACTGAACAGTTTTTGCTACTTTATAAAAATAACTTCCGCTTTCATTGCTATCTTGAATCATAACTTATTTTATCAATAATCATTGAATACATCGATAAAATCAACTCACAAACACAGGAAAGTGTGCCAATGCTGGAAATCCAAAGTAACCCAGACAAAATGCTGGAGGAATTTAGCAGGTTAGGCAGCATCTATGAATAGAGATTCTTGGGCTGAGACCCTTCTTCTAAGAAGGAAAGGGGAAGACGCTAGAATAAAAAGATGGATGGAGGGGATCTTCAGAGATGCTTACCCTTTCATTGACGATGTCTTGATGAGGACTGCTGTGTGTTGGTGTAATGTAAATATAATTAGAACATTAGAAAGTTTTTGACAAGAACTGACCATTTGGCCCAACGAAGTTTACCAGATTCCTATTCACCTCGTGTTGAAATAACTATCAAGTTTAGATTTGAAAGTCTGTAAGGTACTATCCTCAACTACACAACTAAGTAGTTAGTTCCATGTGTCCACAGCTCGCTGTGTAAAGAAATGATTCTGGATGTTAGTCTGAAATCTCTCCTTAACCAGTCTCTGCTATGGCCCCATGTCCTTGATGATGGACTAATTTTGAAGTTAAAATTAGGAAGTGGATTTGAAAACTCAGTGCCTAATACCAACTAACCCCTACATTCAGAGTGACCTCAGTCCTTATTTATTTATCTATCTATCTATCTATTTATTTAGAGATTCTGTGTGGAACAGGGCCTTCTGATGGGCGAAGTAACCACCAATTTAACCCTAGCCTAATCACAGGACAGTTTACATTGATGCATTAGGACTGTGGGAGGAAACCGGAGCGCCCGAAGTAAACCCACAAGCACACAGTAAGAACAAACGATCTTCCTCAGAGAGGACGTCAGAGTTGAACTTTGAACTCGGACGCCCTGAGCTGTAATAGTGTCGTGTTAGCCACTACACTACTGTAGCGCCCAGTTAACTGCAACAATAGCACTAACAAATTAAAAGGATAGGGCACCTTAATTGATAAGCACATTGTAGCAATGCAGTATTAATTGTGATTGTTATTTGGTGGTAAACAGTGTCTAGGTGGAAGCTTTCTTGAAATGCCCTCAATTGATTGCTTGAAGGTCATATGCTGTTTTACGCTTAGGTTCTGATCATAATGAATCAAACTTGCTTGAAGTTGATAAAAGTGATACCTGAAGAATTAACTTTGAGTACTAATGGCAAAAATAGATTTTGTGATATGCGCCCACATCCACAAATGGAATGGAGATCCTAGCTAATGTACGTTACAGGATGGCTGGGAGAGCAGAGGAGAGTTTACACAGGTTCCTTTATATGGTATTGGAATTCTTGGTGGCATTTGTACAGAGGAGGACAATTACCTTTTATCAGTAATAGAGGAGTCCACCCCACCCTCCTGCCCCTCTCTCCAGCAATAATAATTTTTCTGTGTCCTTGCTCAGTTCTCCCACCACCCCAGGAAGATCTCTAACAAATCAAAATCAAAGTCAAATACTTCTCATATAAGTCCATATGTCATAGGAGCAAGATTAGGCCATTCAGCCTAGAAAGTCTGCTTCCCATTTCATCATAGCTGATTTATTATTCCTTTATATGATCATAAGGCATAGGAGCAGAATTAAAGTATTCAGCCCATCAAGTTTGCTCTGCCATTCCATCACTTGAAAACGTACTTGCAGCAACATCATGCCAAATTTTTTAGTATTTAGGGATACAGTGCAGAACAGGCCCTTCCAGCCTAACAAGCCACAACGCCCAGCAATCCACTGATTTTAGCTCTAAAACCACACAGCAATTTCAATGATCAATTAACCTACCGACTGCTATGTCGTTGGACTGTAGGAGGAAACCAGAGCACCTGGAGGAAACCCACGTAAGACTATAAGATATAAGCAGAATTAGGTGATTTCATCTTGGCTGATCCATTTCCCTCTCAGCTCCAATTTCCTGCCTTCTCCCTGTAACCTTCATGCCCTGACTAATCAAAAATCTCTCAACCTCTGCCTTAAATATACGCAATGACTTGACTCCGCAGCCACCTGAGGCAACAATTTCCAAAGGTACCCCACTCTCTGGCTAAAGAAATTCCTTCTCATCTCTGTTCTAAATGGATGTCCCTCTATTCTGAGGCTGTGCCCTTTAGGAAACATCCTCTCCACATCTATTCTATCAAGACTTTTCAATATTCGATAGGTTTCAATGAGATTCCACCCCCCCCCCCCCAATTCTTTTGAATTCCAGGGTATAAAAGGCCCAGAGCCATCAATTGGTCCTCATATTGTAACCTTTTCATTCCCAGAATCATTCTCGTGGACCTCCTCTGAACCCTCTCCAACGTCATCACATCCTTTCTTAGACAAGGGACTCAAAACTGCACAGAATGCTCCAAGTGAGGCCTTAACAGTGCCTTATAAAGCCTCAGTATTACATTCTTGTTTTCACATATCAGGATTCACTAACAAAACATAAATTATGCACAAATATTACTAGAAAAACATGATTAGAATTTTTTAAAACTCCTTACTCCCAAATAAATTAACACTGCCTATGGCCAAGTGCATTCCGAGTCCTGGTGACTCTGCTTGGTAGTTCAGTAATAGAGACTAGCATTGTTTTCAACTACCATAGGTGAAGTCCTCAGGGGATTTCTGGATTAGAAGTTTCCTAGATGTTGAAGTTACAGCAAACATTCCAAAAGCGTGTCTTCATGTTATAAACATGAGAAAGTCTGCAGATGCCGGAAATCCAAAGCAATGCCCGCAAAGTGCTGGAGGAGCTCCTCAGGTCAGGCAGCATCTATGGAAATAAGTCAACAGTATTCATTTCAGGCCGAGACCCTTCTTCAGGACAGAGAAAGAAGAGGGACTATGCCAGAATAAAATGATGGGGGGGAGCAGAGGGGAAGATGGCTAGCTGAAAGGTGATTGGTGAAACCAGATGGGTAGGAAAGGTCAAGAGCCAAAGAAGAAGGAATCTGATAGGAGAGAAGAGTTGACCATAGGAGCGAAGAAGGAAGAGGGGACCCGACATAACTGTTAACAGTGGCTTGTGAAAGCAGTGCATGGTTTTGGGTGGTGCTTGAAATCTTCAATAAAAATCTGTTAACTTCACTCTTCTGAACACTTTTTCTGCTGGGTAAATGTTTATTTGAGATACTGGCATTCAAAATGCTGGAAGGTAGATAACTTGATTGAACTCAAAAGATCCTTCATACCACTGTTCTTAAAGTCGTTTCATCTCCATTATCAAGTTGGCATCTTGTCAAAAGCAGGTTAAATTTGTTCTGCAGCTTAGAAAAGATTGTGTCCTGCATTGTATAATAGCAATATTTCTGATATACCATGAACAACATTGCAGCCAAATGCCTAATCTTAAAAAATGAAGAAAAATGCCCAAGATCTAGTATCAAATACATGAATAACAGGCTATTTGTAAATTATGTGATAAGGGCTTCAGTCTTTAGACCTTTTTTTTAACCAACATTGCTGTGTTTAGCTCAAACTGAACACCAATAAATTATGTTATGTGACTGTTTTGTAAATCCATAGATCTGCATCAAAGATGTAGATAATTATATTTGCATGTAATTCATAACGACTGTATTTGCATGTAATTAACCTTGGAAAAATACTATCCATAAATGTAATTCACAGCTTGATGAGTGGTAGTACACAGTATTTGGCTATATAATAGCATCATGGAATCGTAGAATAAGAAGTAAGTTATTCGGTCTGTATTGCTTATTTCCAATCTATCCAGTGTAGTTGCACATCTAGCCTTTGGAACTGAGTTTCTTCTTGAAATTCTGCCTCCATATCTTGACAGGGATGTCAAGGTCCTGGAAAAGGTAGAGTTTTTGATGATACCAGATTTAAAATAATAAAGTCTCTATTGACAATTTGTTAATTCAGGCTGAAGCATGGCACTATAGCATTAGAGAGTGAAATAACAGAGCATTTAGGCTATATCCTTAACCTTTTGAAAGTCACAATGAAATATCATTTCGTATTTTATTCCAGGTTTCATGGTGGAATAGCAGAGCAGACTCAATGGGCCGAGTGGCTTAATTCTGCTCCTATGTTTTATGGTTCTATAATCTTGTGTGCAAGGGTATTATAAAGTTAGTTGTACAGTATTATTGAGGAAATGAATGCAGTTGAATAGTTCCATGGTTGTCAGGTCTGGTGACTGAGATGAAAGTGAAACACATTTGTTTGTAAATCTCCTGCTCTCTTTACTTATCTGACAGAGTCCATGGACCAATGAACATTACCTCACTGTTTGGCTATCTTTTTGCATGATCTTTTTTTTATATTTCTTTTGTAATTTATAACAATTTATTATGTATTGCACTGTATTTTTGCCAGAAAACAACAATTTCACAACACGAGTCAATGATATTAAGCCCATCACTGAACTGGTTTCTCTTTCAAGGGCTCTTCATCTCATGTTCTCCATCTTTATTGCTTATTTATTGATTATTTTTTTCCTCTTTTTCTATTTGCACAGTTTGTGTTTTATTTTGCACATTGGATATTGCTCACCCAGTTGGATGCGATATTTCATTGATTCTATTGTGTTTTTGTTGTGATTGTCCACAAAGAGATGACTCATATAAATAAATTTACTTTGAACTTTGATTCTAATGATCACATGCCTTGCTTAAATTGGGCAAAATTGCTCTAGCTTCTTCCATAAGTTGTCTTTCCTCTGCCCATTAAGTTACTTATTTTCTGAGCAAATTGATGAGATTAGCTTGGAATATTGGTAGCTTGGATTGGCTATTTGGAAATTTGGTTGATTGCTGAGCTTGCCAAAATGTTTGCAGACATTTTGGCTCCAATCGAGAAGCCATCACCAGTGCGCAGTTGAGGGTGTTGTCTCCTCAGAATCCCGGTTTATAAACTCGTCTGTGGTCTGAATGGATATTGATTAGATATCGTGATCTGGTTGGCTAGTTCAAAGTAGTAGAAGATTCTGATTGGCTGGCTTCGATGGAGGGCCACTGGAATAGTTTGCTTTGCTATCCAGATCCCGAGATTACTGGTAATTCATTGATTGTTGACGTCATTGTTTCTCCTTTCTCTGTAAGAGTTAATGTATTAGATCTAAACTGATGCGTTTGTTGATGGATCCTTCTGTAGAGAACCATGCTTTGAGAAATTCTTGTTCTTGTTCTTCCTTGAGTCAGGACTCTGGCTGTTGTTGAAATGCTGTCCTCCATCTTCATGAGCTGATACTAGCGAGAGTGGGTTGTGCCTGTTGCTCACTAGCTGATGCTCATGTAGCTTTGCAATAGTTTTCTTCCTGTTTGACCAACATAGTACTTGTTGCAGTTGCAGTCACTATACTAGACTTAGTAGATAACATTTGTTCTATCAGCCACATTTTGTTGCGCTTTGAGTTTTCATAGCTTCCTTCCTAAAATTGCAGTCAGTTTATGAGCAACTGTGATGTTGTGATGAGATTAATGATATAAATTATTGGTTAATTTGAACCCAACCATAGGGCCTTGCTGCAGTCTGGAGCATTATATATCTGCTGATGCACTTGATCCAGACTGATCAGGTTGTGTTCAAGTGGATCTGTTCAGGAAAGGGAAACCCCCAAATGTTAACATTTTGCAATGGTAATGCTAAGGAATCTGAAGTGAGAGTTACCTCAATGACCTTGGTGACGCTGCTATTTTAAACCTACCATTGCTTATCAATTCCTTATCATTTCCAATACCCCTGTTGGGTTTTCTTTTACTCTACATCGCTCAAAGAAGATTCAAGATTGTTTCATGTCATTTCCAATACACAAGTGTAATGGAGAATGAAAAAATTGAAAAGAACAATGACGCTTTCTCCACTCATCTGTATATAAACGAACCCATTAACCTTCCATTATCATTCTGGAGAACTACCTCTGAATGTTATTCAGCACCTGACATTCTTACTAAATCGAGGGCTAGAAGTTTACACAGCACTGCAGTGATTTGTAAAAGTTTAGTGTGACTTTCCTGTATTCAGTTCTCCTGTTTACAAAGCTGTTTACCCAATGTGCTTTCTTAATTGCTTTATAGTTTCTTCTACCACCTTGAAGGATTTGCGATTATACATCACCTGTTCCCTCTCTCTAGTGCCCCCTTCAAATAATACCAATACTGACTCTCCTTGTTTGTACTCACAAAGTGCACTACTTCACACTTACCTGTGCTAAACTACATCTGGTATATGTCTGCCATTTCGCTAGTCTCTCTCTTTCTAGCAATATTGCTATACTAGGTGTTAATACCCTTCCAATTGCTAAAAAGCTCTAGGTACTATTCAATCCTTGCTGTTAATTTCTTTGGAATTCTTTTTAAAAATACAATGCAGCTTTGCGAAGATTTCTTGTGCACATTAAACACTCCTTTGACGTTTTAGGGTAATTTCTTTAAAAAGGACAGAAAACAACTTATTAGACTTATTGCTGGCCTCATGAAACCTTTCTCACTCTTACCTGTAATAATGTAATTTATAAGTGGCTTGGAGATATAATTTTCTCATACTTAACTAAATAGAACTTACATTTGTTCTATTGTTTTTGTTGATGTGTAGCTTTTAATAATTTGTCAAACAATTTATTTATTGGACATATAGTGTGATACAGGCCCTTCCAGCCTAATGAGCCGCAATACCCAGCAACCCACCTTTTTAACCCTAGCCCGATCACAGGATGGTTTTCAAAGATTACTTAACCTGCTAATCTGTATGTCTTTGGAATGTGGGAGGAAACCGGAGCACCCGGAGGAACGGAGCAAACGTACAAACTCCTGACAGACGACGCTGGGATTGAACTCCAAAACCCTGAACTGTATAGCGTGGCAGCCAACTTAAGGGAATGAATTTATAATTTAACAGTTTGATACCACTAGGCAACTCTCAAACTGCCCACTTACTGTAGAACAGAAGCTGAAAGGTTGGTGTAAACTATTGAGGTCAACAAGTTTAAGGCCAAAGGGCCTGTTTCCATGCTGTGTGACCGTAACTTTACGACTGCGTGGTTTTTGCCACCTGCGGAGGCTGGAGGCTCAGGAGATTAGTCCATGTACACACGTGGCCTACACTTAACTGACTCTCTGCAGTTCTGTCTAGGAAAGGGAAATCCTCAAATGCTAACTTTTCTGCAGAGATAAAGCCAAGGAATCTGAATAAAAGTACCTCAGTGACCTTGGATACAAAATACATGAAAATAGATTAAGTGATGCACTTTATATATTAAAAATTAACATATCTCTTTTTTTCCACCTAACTCTCCTTTTACTCCCCCAAAAAATAATCCAGACCCATCACTGCAGAGCTCACTACGGTAGCACAGAGCTTAGTGCCACACAGTTACAGCTCAGGGCGTTCAGAGTTCTATTCTGCCACTGCCTGGAAGGAGTTTGTACGTTCCCTCCGTGACTGCGTGCGTTTCCTCCCACAGTCCAAAGACGTACCAGTTGGTAGGTTAATTATTCATTATAAATTTTCTTGAGATTAGGCTAGGGTTAAATAAGTGGGTTGCTGGGTGGTGTGGCTCTAAGTAAAATAAAATAAGACTTCTGTTATCGATCCCCCTGCAGTTCCAGCAGCTGGGAGTCAGTGAATATACGTCTTAATGCAGTTTTTCATTGGCAGAGAAAGTAGTCAACACAAACTTTGGATGCTGATTAAGTTGTTATTTTTGAGATGTTTAGAAGCTGAGTTTTCAATATGTGCAAGGCAATATATGAGGATAGGTAGAAAAGTCTTGAGCAAGGTGAAGCTTTGATTAGCAGTTGGCCTTTGGCTCATTACAATAGCCAAGAGACAGAATCAGACTGTGTGGTGATGGTATCCAACATAGTTAGACCAGTGATCAGAATAAAAATTTTGGAACCACGTCTTCCACGTTCAAGATTCAAGATTGCTTATTGTCATTCTTCAGTACACAAGTGTAAAGGGGTACAAAATGATTGTTACTCTGAATCCGATGCAAGGTAAAAAATGCAATAAATATAAATATAGAAGCAGTCCTATAAAACACAATGTCTCATAATCGTTTGATTGTGGCTGTATAATACTGTACATAAGTTTAGCTTGAAGCTTGTATGTACTTAAGGTGGCGCTTTAAGGAACACTACGACAACAACTGTGTCAATGTAGGTATGAGGTGTGGAGTATAAGCATAGAGTGACAGTGCATATGGAATAGAGGCTGTGGAGAGGAGTGGCTGATGTGAATGTAGTGGTGGTGGGGTGGGTTAATGGGTGGAAGTGTTGATCAGCCTGGTGGATTAGGGAAGTGTCTCTGAGTCTAGTGGTCCTGACGTGGATGCTGGGTAGCCTCTTCCCTGATGGGAAGCAGTTCATAAGCAGGGTGGGTGAAATCATTCATGATACTGCTGGCCTTTCTCTGGCACCTTTCTGTATATATGTCCTTGAAGGCAGGAAGACTGGTGCCAGTGATGCATTGGACAGTTTTAACGACCCGTTATAGAGTCCCACTCTCCATCGCAGTGCAGTTTGCGTACAGATGTAGCATTTTATGATGCTCTCAACTCCGCATATGTAGAAGGACGTGAAGAAAGTCAAAGGGGGTGCAGAGTCCTGTTCTCCCTTCACCCTCCTCAGAAAGTAGAGGTATTGGTGAGCTTTCTTGACTGCGGAGGATGTGTTCTGGGATCATTACAGGTTGTGTGAGATGTGTACTCTTAGGAATTTGGTTTGCCATTTGCTTTTTTCTTTAATATTTCAAAGTAGTACACATAATAAATCTGTATTTTTGAGGCTGTATTTATTACAGTATCTAATTTTTATAAAGCATTACATAAATAGGTTTATACAGTTCTCTGGACATTAAGTTAGATGAATGGAATTATAGTCTTTTAATTGACTAAAATGACTATTTGTGTATTACTTGCTGTGCAGATGGGGTCTTTAGGCCATCAGTTTATTATGGTTTCTTTGACTCTAATCATTTCTGATAGATTATGCAGTTCAATTAAATTTCCTATGTGTGTGACGCAGTCCAAATCTTGGTCTTTAGTGTTCCATTACATATGCAGTTGATTGTTGTTATAATAAATCCTGTTGTAATGTATCACAGTTATTTTCCGTAGTTCTGGCTGGAGATCTGTAACTGCCAGAGACAAATTTTCCGTAGTTCTGGCTGGAGATCTGTAACTGCCAGAGACAAGCTTCTGCATGGAAGAGCTGAAGATAGCTGAAATGAACTACAATCTTACACCACATGAGTGCATAACAACTGAGATTAATTTGCTATATCCAACCATTTCTTTGTTTAAAGGATTTTTGATACCATCCTCCTTTGGTTTACTGACTCTGTTAGGAAGCATCTTGTGTTGGGGTTGGGCCCAAATTATTTTGCAGCTGCACAATTAAATAATCTTAACAATCCTTGACTGAAGAAAAGCATGTACTGTTGGGTCTAATCTTAACAATAAAATAATCTTAACAATCTTTGAAGAAAACCATGTTCTGTAGGGTCTAATCTTAACAATAAAATAATCTTAACAATTAAATAATCTTAAAAATCTTTGATAAGAAGCATGTACTATAGTGTCTAATCGTGAAAGCTTTTGGGCTTCATTGCATCGTTGAGGCAGTGAAGCAGGGAACACAGAGGCGCAAAACTGCATGGTAGTAACGGGAAACACTGGGTAATTTCCCTGCCCACGCAGCCTTATTCTACATGTTAAGTTTGACTATCTTCCCTTGAAGAAAGGGACACTGTTTTCTATAAAAAATGTAAGACCATAAGACATAAAGTACTGTGCAGAGGTCTTAGGCACATATATATATAATATAACTAGGGTGCCTAAGACTTTTGCGCAGTACTGTATTTGTCAATGTGGAGTGCAGACATACCCAGCCCAGAAACACTAGGCAAGGTCATTTGATTCCCAACAATTGGTTTATTGATCAATAGAGAATGACTCACTGGTGCTTCCTGTCCCTTCCCCTCTCCCTTCCCTTTTGCCCAACCATGATTCCCTCTCCCTGCTCCCTTCCCAATCTCAGTCCACAATGGAGATCCTTATCAGAATCAGGTTCATCATCACTCACAAATTTCATGAAATTTGTTTCTTTTATAGCAGCAGTACAGTGCAATGCCTAAGTTTACTACAGTACTGTGCAAAGGTCTTGGGCACCATTGCTATATATATGTGTCTAAGACACTTGCATAATACTGTAGGGACAGAATCAGGCCATTCGGCCCATCGAGTCCTTTCGACCACTCCGGGATGTCCAGAACTAGAGGGTACAACCTCAGAATTAAGTGGTGACTCTTTAGAACAGAGGTAAGGAGAATTTTTTGAACCAGAGTAGTGAATCTATGGAATGGTCTTCCACTGACAGCCGTGGAGGCCAAGACCATGGGTGTATTTAAAACAAAAATTGATGTTTCTCGATTGGTCAGGGCATCAAAGGCTATGGCAAGAAGCCTGGTGTATGGGATTGACTGAGATATGGGATCAGCCAAGATGGAATGGTGGCGCAAACTCGATGAGCTGAATGGCCTAATTCTACTCCCATATCTTATGGTCTTATCATGGCTAATTTATTATCCCTCTCAAACCCATTCTCCTGCCTTTGATGCCCTTACTAATCAAGAACGTAACAACCTCCACTTTAAATATACTCAGTGACTTGGCCTCCACAGCCGTCTGTGGCAATGAATTCCACAGATTAAGCACCCTCTGGCTAAAGAAATTTTTCCTCATCTCTGTTCTAAAGGGACATGCTTCAATTCTGAGGTTGTGTCCTCGGGTCCTAGAGTCACCCAGTATAGGAAACATCCTCTCCATATTCACTCTACTTTGGCCTTTCAATATTCGATAGGTTTCATTGAGATTCCCCTTCATACTTCTAAGCTCCAGCAAGTACAGGCCTAGAGCTGTTAAACACTCTTCATATGCTAACCCTTTCATTCCTACAATGTGAACTAATACACATTGGGGATTATGAACAAATCCAAATGAGAGCTAAGCACTAACAATCTGAACTGGATGTTTTGATGTATGTTTGATAAATAAACTTGTATTGCGATATGTGTAGTCAGACTTGGATGCAAGTGATGTCAATAGAAAGATTAAAAGGTATGTGACTCCTGGTACTGTGATTTACACCTTGACCACAGAGTTTCGTTTGGCTATATACTGATCTGGGGTTGAATAACAATTGAACTTGAACTTGGTTGCATGGATAAATATACCAGGGAAGAAATGTATGAATCTTCACCCTTTGTTGTTCCCTTTAATTTTCCTTACAGTGAGATGTCAGGTGATGTACAGCAGTAGCCAAGTGAGGTAAAAATGGCAGTCTTCCTACCAGGCAATATAAGGGGATATTTTTTAAGTATAAAATATAAAGGAATGTACACTCACTGGCCACTTTATTAGGTACACTTGTGCCTAACAAATTAATGCAAATATATTAATATTAACAGTATTAATATATAATATTAATATAATAATATCAACTATTAATATTAATAGTGCTCATTAATGCAAATATATAATTAGCCAATCGTGTCAGCAACTCAATGCATAAAAATATACAGACACAGTCAAGAGGTTCAGTTGTTGTTCAGATCAAATATCAGAATGGGGAAGAAATGTGATCTAAGTGACTTTGATTATGGAACGATTGTTAGAGCCAGATGGGGTGGTTTGAGTATCTCAGAAGCTGCTGATCTCCTGGGATTTTCAAACACAACAGTCTCTAGAGTTTATAGAGAATGGTGCGATAAACAAAAAAAAAATCCAGTGAAAAGGAATTCTATAGGTAAATGGCTTATTAATGAGAGAGGTCAGAGGAGAATGCCCAGACGGGTTTAAGCTGACAGGAAGGCGACACTATCTCCAAATAATCAAGTATTACAACAGTGGTGTGCAGCATCTCTGAATGCACAACACATCGAACCTTGAAGTAGATGGGCTACAGCTGCAGAAGACCACCAACAAGCACTCATTGGTACAAGAGGGAGCTAATTAAGTGGCTACTGAGCATATATATAGATGCAGTGTTAGAAACAATTAATGAGAATTGGTGTACTTGAGGGACAAGATTCATTTATACTTGAGTTATCAACAACTGGCCTCTTTTCAATCATTAAAATACAATTTATCTTTTTCTTTCAATTTCTCCCCCCCATCCCTCTCCTCTGTATCAAATCCTTTCTGAAATGTTACTTCTGGTGAGTGTTCCATTAAAACTGAAAACAAAAACAATACTTGGCGATCAAGAATGATAAACATCACCACTTTCCTACATCCTAATCAGGGAGCACCAACACATTTGTAATTCTTAAATTGGATTAGCCTCTTGAAAATTGGGAATAAACCATGCACACTTCATTGATTTTATGGTTCCATCACTTAATCTCTTAATCAGAAGACCAATTTTTGCAGAGGAGTAGGAAGGTATTGCTCCAAAGTTGCATGCTGGCTGTCCTGTTTGTGCTGCTCTCCAGTGTTTGCTCCCTCAAAAACAAGCTTTGCCTTTGTCTGTGACTGACACAGAGTGAGATGAGGAACTGCTGCATATTTGTTCTTACAGAAAAGTGGCTCTAGGACAACATCCTTTTTTCATCCCCTGCACCATCATTCTTCAGGCCATGCCACGTCAGGGACTTGCGCTAATATTTTTGTGACTGTATGTGTTATTGTTACTAAATGTGCCGTGTGTGACTCTGCATTGTGTTTTGTATCTTGGCCTCAGAGGAATCTGCTTCATTTAGCTATCTACATTTGTATGGTTAAATGACACAAACTTGAACTTGATATTCTTTTTGTTTTAATTGGTATATTAACGATGACAATCACATTAATAATTTTGATAAACATTTTAAGCTTGCATCACTGACACTGAGGTACGAAAAGTATAGTGCTGAATGCACCAGGAAGACTCTATAATTTGAGATTTAGAGATGGCCTTGAAAAGACCATTCTCTCTGTTTTAGTGTGACTATTTTGCTAAGAATACCTTAACCATTCTGATCTTAGCTGAACCTCTACACTGAGTTAAAGGAAAAGTTCTTGGACTTAGTTCAATCAACTTTGCCAAGTAACAAAACTTAACTCATCAGGCATTGACCTCCAAGAAGAAATGATGATGTACAAGTTCTCCCTGGAACATTCCCCTCAAGGATAATCAATATTAACCACTCCCACAACTTAAATAGCAGCTTTAATGTATTAAAACATTCCAAAATGCTTTTCATCATGGTAATGGACAAAAACTGGCTGAGCCGAAGACAGAGACATTAAGATAGCTAAAGGGAGGTTTCAAGGGGTGTCTGACAGAATGGGAATCATTTCTATAGTTTAGGATAAAGGAAATGGAGAATGTGAGAAGCCAGTCTTGAGTTGACAGGAAAAGCTGTACGATATTATTTCATTCTTGTATCTGTAGCTGACTTATCCAGCAGTGCATGAAGCATCTTGTATAAGGTAGACTGCTTAGAAATTATTAGTGATTTTCAGAAAATAACAGTTTGGAATACAATATGAGCAATTTGAGATGACATAGTTAAATGTAGCACATTCTGCAAGAAATGCCGACTTCAGATCTGCTTTCCTCACATTATGCTGGGTTCTGCTGTAGACTAATCAATAAAATCCTCTGATCAGTCAACACTCCATTATTCTATTATATAGTAATCTACCTGAATGGTGGAAGCTGAATCAAATGAATACTGGACTTTTTCTGCAAAAAATTCCCATGATCTATATATATATAATTACTTGCAAAATATTTATGTTCAAATTCCAGAGGTGCTTTCACAGACCTCGAGTAGAATTTTGTCAGAAATTGGATAATTGCTCTATACCAAGTCTCGAACTTAATTCATGGAGCACTTAAGATTCTTTTCAAGTTTTTGTGTAATCTGCAATAATCTATAGTTTCTGTGATTTCCTGTGTACCCAGAAAGATGCAGAACATAATAAATCTCAATATTTCAGGGTAAAAATTTTTTTAAAAACTGGTTCTGTGGGGATTTTGTAATGAAATGTCTTTTCAGGTCTTAAGGGTTAATATGATTTCATTCTAAAGGTTTAAAGATAAGGTCACTTTGGAAGGTGGGGGAATTGAAAGCAGTTTGAAGCATATGAAAATTTGAGTGTGAGTTTACTGTGCTGTGATGTGCTGCATTTTGTCTCAAATGTACCATTTTCATGCAGTCCTTTTATCTTCATAAAATCCAGTGAATGACACTTGTGTCCTTCCCATACTAATGTGACTAACTGCATATCAAGGCTAGACTTTTCTAATTCACATCAGATTTACTTCCATGAAACCTTAAATCAGTGCTGACAGCCTTTGGCTTTAAGCTGAAACAGCTCTTGTTAATTTGTAAAGCACTAAAGACCTTCCCAATATGTAGCTGTTGAACATCAGAAAATACTGGTGTCATCTTATAACAAATATGGAGAACTCAAATCAGAACTGCAAAGCCAATGTCTACCTTTTTGTGTTCTTTCTCAAATTCAAGTACAAACCTTCATTTCAATAAACATGCAATGTCATCCAGTCTTTACGTGGCTGTGAGGTACTTCTCACACAAAGTAAAGATGACTTTAAAGAAGAACTAATGAAAAAATAAAAACAAATTGCTTTGGTGATATATCCAGGAAATTGTATGCTGAAGCATCATAATACAGGTTTTGCTTTACCTGCACAAAGCCATTTGTACTATGTTTGTCAGCATCTATGGAGAGAAATCCCCACCAT
Source organism: Hemitrygon akajei (assembly GCF_048418815.1). Taxonomy (NCBI): domain Eukaryota; kingdom Metazoa; phylum Chordata; class Chondrichthyes; order Myliobatiformes; family Dasyatidae; genus Hemitrygon; species Hemitrygon akajei. The sequence continues at coordinate 40,914,144 of NC_133152.1, read as the reverse complement.
CCAGGCCATGCTGTCTTCTCCCTGCTGTCAACAGGAAGGAGGTTGGAGCATTAGGACCCACACCTCCAGGTTCAGGATGTTATTACCTGTCAACCATCGGGCTCCTGAACCAGTGTGGATAACTTCATTCACCTCAACACTGAATTGATTCCGCAACCCGCCACTGCCTGTAAGGAGTTTCTATTTTCTCCCTGTGACTGCGTGGGTTTCCTCAGGCTATTCTGGGTTCCTCCCACTGTCCAAAGACGTGCCATTTGGTAGGTTAATTGGTCACAATAATTTTTTTAAACTTATGGACTGACTTTCAAGGACTTTACAACAACATATGTTTTCAATATTATTTATATACTTATTAATTATTAGTTTATCTTTTATACTTTCTCAGTTTGTCTTTTGCACATTGTTTGTCAGTGCTTGTGTGTATTTTTTCATTGGTTCTATTATATTTCTTTGTTTTATTGTGAATGCCTATGAGAAAATGAATCTCAGGGTTGTATATGGTGGCATATATGAACTTTGATAATAAATAGCCATACACAGCCCTGAGATTCATTTTCTTGTGGGCATTCACAGCAAGTACAAAGAAACAAATAAGCAAAATAATAATAATAAGTACACAAGCAATTAATATCAAGAATGTGAGATGAAGAGTCCTTGAAAATGAGTCCACAGGTCATGGAAACATTTCAGTGTTGTGGTGAGTGAAGTTATCCCCTCTGGTTCAAGGATGAAATAAACAGTTATATATTCTTAGGCTGAAGGGCCAAAGACTTGTTAACTAATAAATTCTCTTCCTTCATTGACATAAGTAGTCCAGAGAGAATCAGATTAGTTAATGTTGGAAAACTTTGTGCAGATACTTATGAAATCAAGTCTTTGTTTTGTTGGATGCAATGACTTTTCTTTTAAGCTTTACAAATTTCACCCTTGACAGTGATCCACTATATTTTCAGCAGCCTTCTCTGTCCCATTCCACAGCCTGTGGTTCTTCAACTTTGATCAGTGTAATATCTCCCTGCTTTACCCTACTGTTGATGGCTTATTCTGACCCTCATGATTCAAAGCTCGCTTCAAGACATGAGCATGCAGTCTGGAATGAAATTTCAGTGCAGTATTGACGGCGAGCATTTGAAGATTAACTGGCTATACATCTCTGCTATTTATTCCATATCGCTGTGGCAAATTGGCTGCAATGTTTGTCTACAACAGAAGTGATCTCACACAAAATCAGTTCATTGGCTGTAAATCACTCTAAGCATTCTGAAAGGTGTTAAGAAAATACAAGTTTCTTTCAGAAAGTCTTCTTATTGTGACTTCAATTACTTTTACATGTCTTTATCCAAGTCACAGTATTTTTTTCCATTCCACCATGAATCAGGTTGATTATCACTGGGATATGTCGTGAAATTTGTTCTGCAGCAGCAGTGCAGTGATATACATTAAAAATACAAATTATAGTAAGAACTAGTATGTATATATAAAAATAAATAAGCAGTGCAAAAGAGAACAAAAAATAGTGAGGTAGTGTTCATGGATCGGTTCATTGTCTGTTCTGAAGTCTGATGGAGGGGAAGAAACTGTTCCTAAACATTGAGTGTGTGTCTTCAGACTTCTGTACCGCCTCCCTGATGGTAGCAATGAGAAGAGGGCATGTCCCTGGTGATAGGGGTCCTTAATGCCACCACCACGTTGACAGCACGACACATTATGTTGTCCTGAAAGGATATCTGCCAACCTTATAGTTTATATGTAACCCTGGACTTGTGCAGCAATATGGCTGACTCTTAAGCTCCCCTTGAAATGGCTTTGCCACTTAGTTGAAAGGATGGTAAATGCTAGAAGTGCCCAGATACCAGGAGTGGGGAAAAAAAAAGTTTATTTACTATGTTAAAGTCACACTTCAAAAATCATTGCAAAGAAATATAGTAAGTTATTTTCACTTGTTGGAAATGAGATGATAATTGGAATGAGTATCTGATCTTTTCTATTCGATTGAATTGTAGTTTCACTTTGAACATTAGCCCTATTTATAATCAATACTTTTATATGCAAAGTGATATCATCCACTTTTTGCTCTCTTTTTGCACTAATTTAATTTAATTCTCTCATATATAGATAGATATATAGTATGTATTTTGAGTGTGTGTGTATGTGCATTTGTATGTATGTGTATATATATATAGATTTAATTTATGTATTGTGTATGTATTTCACTACTGTTGCCATAAAACAACAAATTTCATGACATGCTGGTGATATTAAATCCGATTGTGATTCTGTTCTATACGTAACTGGAATATACAGTATGCAATATGCATTAAGTAACTTAATAACTAATCAAATAATTCACATCTTAACATTAATCAGTTTTCTAGCTTAACTGATGCAAATGAAAGCACCTTTTAAATGTGTATGTCACGAGAGTTTTCATACAATTGCTGTGTCAAGGAGATAGGGGATGGAGATAAAGTAATAAAATTGTGTTTGACACGATTAGGAGGAAATTGCAAGTGTGTATAATTTGGATAGACAGATTTAAAAAGGTACTAGAAGGGTTTTGTCTGAAATATGTTCCAAAAGAAAAATATTTTCTAATATTAACTTTTATGTTTATAAAAATAAAGCTTAGTTGCTTAAGAAAATATTTTATAATGTTTATGATGTGCTGATCTTTAATATCTGTTATCCTTTGTGGAATAGAATACTGTAAACACAGTTAAATATTAGGAATTCCTCATAAAGTTACTACTTTAATGACTGCTTTACTGGTATTCAGATATGCTTTTCAAAGTTCTTATGAAATGTTTAACAGCTCTCCATTCTTTTGGAAGCTACCTATATGGTTACCAAGTAGATTCTGTCAGAGCAAGACTATTCTGGATTCAGTGCTGGTTGGGGTAAAACACTGATTCTACAGATTAATTTAAAATACTGTATATTTATTAACTTGTGGTTCAATAGTATTTATAATCATTGGAAGGAAAAAACCCAACAAGCATTGATAACATTAGTTTTTCTGGCAGAAGATTTTTTTGCCATTATTAATTTTCTCAATACTAATGAAAATAATGGAAAGATTTGGTTTATGACTAAAGTGTAACTTTCCTAGATGTTGCAGGAAAACAAATGTGATTATTAAATTAACACTATAATGCCGCTCAGTTGCTCAGTAATAACATACAGTATGCATTTGTGTCTGTGCATAAATGTGCTCATTAATGCTGCGTGTTTAATTACCCTTTGAGTTGAAGTATTGAATTAGCATTTTACAATAAAGGAGGCTGTTTAGCCTATTGGGCCTGTGTTCAGTTTCTAAGAGCTATCCACATAATGCCATGAGTCTGCTCTTTCCCCTTAGACGCTTGCCTTTTCCCTTTATCAAAATATGAATGCCTGTTCTTTTAATTATTTATCTGCATCCCTTTTAAGGATTATGGATTTTGCTTATATCAATGTTTGTGGTAGGGACTTCTCTGTTCTCTCAGTCTTCTGTGTGAAATAATTCTACACTGTCAAAAATGTATCTCCTGAAGCCTGCCTGTAACTTGTCAACTTTACAGGAAGGTTGCATTCTGAAATACCGTCATTTTGAAAGGTCTTCTGTAGAATATAAATCTTAAGAAAATTAATTTGTAATATATTGCAGATTTCTTCCAAAATTTGATATAGGTACATGGATGGGAAGGGTATGGTGCGGGTGCAGGTTGGTGGGATTAGGCAGAATAATGTTTTGGCACAGACTAGATGGGCCAAAGGGCCTGTTCTGTGCTGTAATGTTCTCTGACTATCTATTTAGGCTTAGTATAGTAAGGGATATGGTTTTGCATATTACACAAATCAGATAGATTATATTATTTGTGACTAGTTGCTGGATTGGATAGAGTTAATAGGATATTGCTAATTTAAAAAAAATAACTTTTGAGGGAATGGAATAAGGTAAGAAAATTGAGTAATAAATTCCATCTTTTGCAATTCTCCCCCCCCCCCCTTTAAATAAATACTGGTCAGGTTTATGTTTGAAGACAATAGAAAGTGTGTATATATAGCTGTTAGGTATGCGGTTTGCAGTATTTATGACTGTAATACCAAGGTGTCACAACTGTAATTTCATGCCCCGGTGAGAAGAACAAGGTCACAGAATACCTCGATTCTGCATTTGGTGATCCAGGCGACCATAAACACAGCCTTTAACATATCAAGAGCTAAAATAATGCAGTATAATGAACTACAGAATTGCATTGTATTAAAGAGATGGCATCCATTTTGTTAGACTGTATTGGTTAGATTTAATACCTTTGGTAAAATTATCTTTTTATGTCTTGGCCTTGAAGGAAAGTCAAATTTATTCTCATCACTTCTCAGGCTGACCTCCCTGACACTTGCATTTGTTTTCATATTTATAACTATTCCATCTTAAAGTAGATCAAAGTGTTTTATAAATATTTGAACAAATGGTTTTTGTAAAATTTTTGTGCAGAGTTCTTCAAAATGTGTTCACTTACCGAGTTAAGTCACAATGCTTGAAGTAAAGTTTCCAATTCAGAAATATCATTCTGTGTTTTACAAGCTGTTTTTCTCATTTAAACCTTTGTACAAACAGCATAAAAATAATCAATATCTTTGAGATACTTATTTTCAAGACCTTCTGATGTGTTAATTTGGTTATAGTAACTGCAGAGTTTCCTAACAACTTTCAACCGATTATTTACCTGTTACAACACTCCTTCCTCTTTTTATATGACTTTTTTTTGTCATGGTTCTCATAGCCTTGTGGGAAATTATATGAGCAAATCTTGAATGTTAGGTCAAACTAGTGAGGCAGCAAACACAATATTCTTTGTCACGGAGAGATTACACCTGCAAAATATTTCACTTACAATGAATTAACTTTTAAACTTGGTTCATTGTAATGCAGGCAAATCGGGCAGCCATTTTATGCATACCTAGATCCACAAACAGAAAATATGAAAATGACAGTTAATACTTACAAGAACTCAGAAATTATGAGAAAATATGGTTTAATATCAGTGACGGGGTGTTCCTGGTTTGGGTTTTTGATTAGTTTAATCTCATCAGAGCCTCTTAAGTATATCACAGTCTGCGAGCAGTTTCTCACCAGAGCTTAATTCTACATTGTACATTACTGGCTGTGAGCTACTAAATTATTCTGTTGAAGGAATCTGTTGAAGTGGTTAGAGGACTATCGTCATGGTCTTTAAATCCTAGCTAATGGGCACTTTCACTTAGATAACCTTGTGTGTAATTTTTCCATCGGTCTTTAGTAAGACTGCTTCGCAGAATGCCTTGTGGAATAGATTTTCCCTCAGTTGGGGAGAACCTGACCTTTTGTTCTTGTCGTGCAGCAAGTGTTCCTGCTGTTGGCTGAGCGACAGGATAAACTGCATTTCGATTTGATGTTGTGCACATCAGGCTAACCTCATGGGTATTGAGCGGTATTTAAGAGAGTACTTTAACTGACCGATTAGGTTGTGTGTATTTTAGCGGGGACGGTATTGGAGAAATGAGGGGGATTTACAATTGTTGAATTTCTTTTATTGAATTGTGGATGAAGGTGCATAATTCTAAGGATTAAAACATTACAAGCAATGTTCTGATGATTAAGCATCTTAAAATAATATGAAATTATTTTGTTCATGAAGTTTTAGTAATTTGCAACTGCATAAAGCTACTCAGTATATTAGAAAAGTTGTAGGCTGCAAACCATAGGGGTTTTCAAGTCTGCAAAGATTTTAATAAAAATATATTTTATATATAATATCTTTAAATGTTAAAATTCAACATTATGCTTTGTTGCCCCAAAATGAAATGTTGTAGGATGCAAATTAAAATGTTACTAGGCACTTGGTATTTTAATCGAAAACTTAATTTGAGGAAATCTTTGGTTATTTATTCCAATTTATATTTGCACTAATTGGAATTGGGGGGGGGGGAAGGTTATTGTAGAAGCTACTTATTACTAACATGTCTTAAATGATATTTTAAATTGTGCAGCTGAGGAATCAGAGTAGCAGGAAGAGGCCACCTGGCCCCTTAAGCCTGCCCTGCCATTCAGTAAGATTATGGATGTTCTGTCTCAGACCTGGCCTTCTCTATGCTAGATCACCACAGTCTTCAATCTCCCAGTCTTTAAAAAAAAATTTCCTCCACTTTAAATGCTTCTAATAAGCTTTCCTTTACAACTCTCTGGCTCAGAGAATTCCAGAGATTTGCCACCCTTTTTGAGAAGTATTAAAAGATTGGCCTATTAAAAGATGAGGGACTTCCTGACTGCCTTTTCAAATACAGTACACTAAATTACTTTGCCACTGCTGTTGGCTGTACAGGACTTGTGGGCTGGCAAATGCCGGATTTCCTTAGATTCAATGGAAAAATAGCTCTTTAAACAATTGTTTTCTCGCTCACAACTATTTCACTCTCTGTGGTGAAATGATTTGACTGACATGACCTCAAAGCTACTTCTCCATGAAATCGTGGTAAGATTTGTTTCCAGAGTGTGGCAAGCTCTATACTTAGGTCTCAAGACTTGATTTTGGCTCTGTCTTCTCAAAATTGTCCAACTGAGAATGGTAAACTTCTAGAACCTTGCCAACCACTCCCACCTTTCATCCAGAAGACTGTGTGAAATTTTGGAACTTGCAATTAATTGTCGGAAGCTCTAAAGTTGTGGATACTTGTATAAAACGGTGGCATACTGAATAATTTGTCAGAAACAGAGCACGATATTGAATAGCACTGGAAGAGTGTTTTGCTTTGAAATGGCAAGCTATCCCCACATAGAGAATGAATAAGTTGAACAAGTAATAAACAACAGAGCATCCAGTAAGAAAGGTATGGTCCACTAGGCTGCATGAAGCCCTGAACTCCAGTGACATTAACTGTAGGTAATTTGAACTGTCTGGATTTGAGAACCTAGATGTTAGGAAGGGATTATTCACAATAATGTTGACTGATCCAAAGATGTTTTCTACCTCACAAGCAACTTGAGAGAGCAAGAATTAGTGGGAAAACAAATTTAAACTCTGACTTCACCCACTCAGGATTCCTTCAGAAATAAATGCTAAAAACACCCCTGGGTACGAGGCCTACAAACAGTTTCTAAACTAAGTCGAAGTGTCAAAACAATTAGGAGATTTTAAAAAATTAACAAAGTGCAAGCATGTCAACAGAACATTTTAAAATTCCATTAAGCCTTGAAAATATTTGCAAAACTGTCAGTTGCCTCTAGATACAGTAGTTTGTTCTGAACGGGGAGGAATAGATGCAGTAGCAAAGAAAGTGGTATTTTAGATGGTGTTTTTGTTAGATCATTACCCCTAAACAGATTCCTATGCTTGGAATATGAAAAACCTAGATATTAGGATCCATAAGCCATAGGAGCAGAATTAGGCCATTTGGCCCATCAAGTCTGCTCCACCATTCCATCATGGCTGATTTCTTATTCTTCTCAACCCCATTCTCCTACCTTCTCCCCAAAACATTTGGACCCTTTACTAATCAAGTCAATGTGTAATACTTTAAATGAGGCTGCTCTCTATCAGTGAATGCAAAATTGAAGTTCTACTGTATTATGAACTCCTCCTTGAGGATAGAATATCACATTATCTTTGTTCCTGTCCCCTTGCACAGTCCTGAACTTCAAACCACAGTTCAGCCATCAGTGCGAAAGTCTCCTTGCACTTTCAGAACAATGTCTGGATCACTTTTTTTTCAATGTTAAAACCGGTTCATCCTTCCTCCACCTTCATGTTTGGCTTCATACACTTCGTGGCCACTTTACTCGGTACCTCCTGTACTCAATAAAGTGGCCACTGAGTGTATGTTCATGGTCTTCCGCTGCCATAGCCCGTCCACTTCAAGCTTCGACAAGCTGCTTATTCAGAGATTCTCTTCTGCACTCCGCTGTTGGAGCACATGTTATTTGAGTTACTGTCACCTTTCTATCAGCTTGAACCAGTCTGGCCATTCTCTTCTGAGCAATCTGATTAACAAAGCGTTTTGGTCCACAGAATTGCCACTCACTCAATGTTTTTTTTGTTTTCCACAACGTTCTCTGTAAACTGTAGAGAATCTTGTGCGTGAAAATTCCAGGAGATCAGCATTTTCTGAAATACTCGAATCACACCGTCTTGCACCAACAATCATTCCACGGTCAAAGTCACTTAGGCTTAGATCACATTTCTTCTCCAGTTTGAGGTTTGGTCCAAACGACAACTAAACCTCTTGACCATGTCTGCATGCTCTATGCATTGAGTTGCTGCACCATGATTGGCTGATTAGATATTTGCATTAACAAGCAGGAGTACAGGTGTACCTGATAAAGTGGCCACTGAGTGACGGAGGTGCAGATTGTCACATTATAAAATGATTCCGTTTGATTGAGATGCAGGAGAAACATCACGAGGAAGATATCAGCCACAAATCCCAGGCTGAGAAACAGCTACTCAGATTGTCCAGGAGTAGCAAACTACTAAAACCACCATCAAATTAACAATATTAGTATCTTCAGTACTTCATCATTTTAGAGGCAATAAATCTGGAGATTACAGAGTATTCAGTTCTATTTAACACTGCCTAAAAGGTGGGTTTTGTCATATCCTTTTAAATGAATTGTAAAGTGAAATGAGGAAGTCAATTTTCTGTGTGGCGCAGTGCCTTAGTGCTTCGGGTTGAAGTTTTAATGGATACTATTGAGTGAATTTGTGAGAGTTAAGTGTTTATAGTGCATTATAAATATTTTCAGAATAAATAGGCGATACATGATAGGTAGCAATGGGATATTGAATTTATCCCATAAAGAACAGCAAAGAGCAAAGTCATTATTGGCTCGATAGTGATGAAGTTCATGCCCATTATTTCTACCCTAATGTAAGTGCTTAATGGGTATACTATATACTGGCCAACCTCACTTATTTGAAGATCCTATGACCTACTAACACAAATACTCTATCAAACCCTGGTGAATGCAAAGATCAACGGATTTTTATTTTACATTTTGTCTGTTGGACCACATTAGCAGCTGGGCAGGGGTTTTTGAGCATGGGTCAGAAGTTCCAAGTTAGGCTGCATCTGGAGAATTGCATTTATTTCTGGTCGCCCATTATAGGAAGGATGTAGAGGCTTTGGAGAGGGTGCAGACAATATTTACCAGGATGCTGCTTGTTTTGGAGAGCATATGCTATAAGGAGAGATTGGGCAAACTTGGTTTGTTTTCTCTGGCATGCTGGAGGCTGAGGGAAGATCTGATAGAGCAGGTGTTCCCAACCTTTTATATGCCATGCGGCCTTACCATTAACCGAGGGGTCAATGGACCCCAGTTTGGGAACACCTGTATAGAGGTTTATAAGATTATTAAAGATAAAGACAGTCTGAACAGATGATTTCTTTTGCTCAGAGTTGAAATGTCTCGTCTCAGAGGGCAAGCATTTGAGATGAGAGGGGAGGAGTTCAGAGGAAATGTGTATGCAGGTTTTTTTTACACGGAGTGATGAGTGCCTGGAATGTGTTGTACGGGATGGTGGTGGAGGCAAATACGATAGAGATATTCAGGAAGCCCTTAGATAGGCACATAAATATGCTGAGAATGGAAAGATATGGACATTGTGTAGGCATAAGGATTTACTTTGAGTATTTGTTTACTAATTTAGTTAATTTGGCATAATATTGTGAGCTGAAGGATTGTTCCTCCGCTGCACTGCTCTGTGGATGATCCGGCCTAGGTTTATGTATTCTCTTTTACGGCACAGTTTTCCTGAATCCCACAAAACTAAAGAAAGTTTTCTCTGGAACACGCAAAGATTTTCAAGTTTATTATCATTCAACTGTATATATTGCTCTTCTTCTCCACATCGGATGGCATCCTTGCCATTTCTTTAGCATTTGTCTGTTTTTTTACAAAGCTGAGTTGTTAGTTCGATGTTCAACCCTGCACGGGTGGAAAACGTGCAAAGGAGCTGGCCAGATTCAAACCCAGGACCAATCGCCTTGAAGTACCATCAAACGAAACAAGGCTCACAACACAGTACATAAAACTCACACACAAGACATGAAGTATTATTATCACAAATAAATTAACAAATGATAACATGTATTCCAGAAGATTGACATTTAACTTGTGCATTTACGACACAGGTTAAAAAAGTAAATAATATAATGCTACTGGTGATGAGACCTGAATGGTGACAGGGAGTTCAGTAGTTGTACAGCCTGGGGGAGGAAGCTGTTTCCCATGATGTTGCAGTACCTCCTGCCTGAAGGTAGGGGGTCAAAGAGATTGTGGGACAGCTGTGGGGGTGGGAGGGGGGGTGGATCCTTGACAATGCTAAGGGCCCTGCACACACGGTGTTCCTGATGAATATTGTGGAAGGGTGGATAATCCTCTCACAGTCTTCATAATCCTTTGTAGGGTTGTGTGGTCAGATGCCTTGCAATTCCTGTGCCAGACGAAGATGCAGCTGGTCAGGACACTTCTTGCGTACTGGTCAGTTCAGTTCAGCTTTCTCCTGGGAACACGAAAAACTTTTGGTCAATTTTGTTCACAAATGGTGGACAAGCATCTACAATGCTATGAGATTTCAGATTTCATTTTAAATTGGCCTACTGTCTGAGGTGGGCCTGAGGTTAAGGTTTAGGTCATTGCATCCCATTCTGGCTCAAATGATGTTGGGCAGGATGCTTGAGAATTCATCCTTTACAATACTTTACTGGCTATTAGCAGAGTTTTGATCTCTACACCTCCTCTCTCATCACCAAACACGTCATCTGTGAGTCTGCTGGAGTTGTCTACTGTGTCCAGTACTCATACAGTTTCATTAACTTATGGTAATTTCTCCCCTTCTCTCTTTTATCATACCCCTTCTCTTTTCCTCACCTGCCCATCACCTTCATTTGGTGTCTGTCCTCTTTTCCTTTCTTTCATGGGCCACTATCCTCTCCTATCAGATTCATTCTGCTTCAGCCCATTCAACCTCTTCCACCTATCACCTCCCAATTTCTTTCTTAATTCCCCCTCCCCCACCCACCCACTTCCCTTTAGTCTAATTTCACCTTTCACCTGCCAGTTTGTACTCATTCCCCTCCGCCCTCCTCCACCTTCTTGTTCTGCCTTCTTTGCTTTCCAGTCCTGAAGGAGAGTCTTGACTCAAAGCATTGACTGTTTATTCCCTCCACAGATGCTGCTTGATCACCTGAGTTCCTCCAGCACTTTGTGTGTGCTCATCTGAACTGCAGCACATAAATGAGACCAGCGCCAACTTTCTATTTAGGGGTGAGCAGTAAATACCAGTCTTGTCAATGATCATTAGATGCTGCAGCAGAACAAAGAGATTCCAAACATTGTGTCCTTAATTTTTAATTGAGTGGGTGATTGTAAAATGTCATGAGTGTTGGGTATCTGAACTGGTTGGTCCTAATGTCAGAGACATATATAATGGCAGATATGGATAACTGGAACAGTGTAATCTCTGAAGTTGTCATTTCCTTACACTGTGTGGAGAATGAATTTACGGTGTGCGTAAATGGTGAGTTTCCAGATGACCTTGTTGGGTAACCAACAAGAAAACAGGCTAATTTAGACAAAAACAAAAGATCGGTTCTGATGAAGAGTCATCGACTTGAAACATTATCTGTGCTTCTCAACTTGAAACATTATCTCTGCTTCTCTCTTCTCAGAAGCTGTCTGACCTGCTTTTCTATTTTCATTACAGATTTCCAGTATCTGCATTTATTCAAAGACTCATTATTGATTTGTCATTTTGACCTAAAACTATAACTCTTCTTCTCTTTCCATAGATGCTACCTGACCTGATGAGTGTTTACAGCATTTTTTGTTTGTTTTATTTCAGATTCTTATTATCTGCAGTATTTTGCTTATTCTGGAAGCATGAGATTTGGGAAAACTTAGAATTCAGCAAAGAAGGAGCAAAATATTGATGAGAGAAAATGCAGAACATGAAAGTGATCTGACTAAGATCCCTATACTTTTTAAAGTTTTAAGATTCATGTTCAGATTTATCACATGTACTGTACATCGAAACATACAGTGAAATGTGTAATAGTATTAACAATCAACACAATCAAGGATTTGCTGGTGAGCCCCACGTGTGGTCACATCCTAGAACCAACACAGCATGCCCACAATGTTGAACAGAACAACACAAGTGGCAGCAACACCAGAACAAGACAACAACAGCAAAAGAATCCCCATTACCATCTTGATTTTTAATCTCTAATCTCTCCCTCTCCCAGTGCAGAGTGCCCTCCTGCTTCAAAACATCCACCATTGTTCCTGTAACAAAAATACAAAGGTAACACGTCTGAACGACTGGCTTCTTGACGCACTCACCTCAATAATAAGCAAATGCTTTGAGAAGGTGTTCAAGGACTACATCTGCAGCATGTTACCACCAACACTGGACCCCCTGCAATTCACCTACCAACGCAACTGATCGACAGATGATGCAATAGCCAAAGTTCTACACACTGTCCTTACATATCTTGAGAAGAAGGATGCTTATGTGAGAACACTGTTCTTGGACTATAGTTCAGCGTTCAATGCCATAATTCCCTCCTGACTTGACAAGAAGCTCAGAGACCTCGGCCTTCATCCTGTCTTGTGCAGCTGGATCCTGGACTTCTTGTCACATCGTGCTGCCAGGTGGTAAGAGTGGGCTCCCTCACCTCTGCCCCTCTGATCCTTCACACAGGAGGCCCTCAGGCCTGTGTCCTAAGCCCCCTCCTTTAATCTCTGTATACCCATGACTGTGTTGCCACCCACTGCTCTAATCTGCTAATTAAATTTGCTGATGATACTATATTGATTGGCCTTAATTTAAATAATAATGAGGCAGCCTTGAGAGAATAAGTCATCACCCTGCCACAGTGGTGTCAAGAAAACAACCTCTCCCTCAATGTTGCAAAGTCAAAGGAGCTGGTTGTGGTCTACAGGAGGAATGGAGACAGTCTAACCCCTATTGACATCAATGGATCACCAAGGATCTCATGTAGTCTGTACGTACCGGCTGTGTGGTGAAAAAAGCACAACAGCACCTCTTTCACCTCAGATGGTTGAAGATGTTTGGCATGAATCCCCAAATCCTAAAGGACTTTCTACAGGGGCACCATTGAGAGCATCCTGACTGGCTGCATCACTGCCTGGTATGGGAACTGTACTTCCCTCAATTGCAGGACTTGCAGAGAGTGGTGTGGACAACCCAGCACATCTATAGATGTGAACTTCCCACTATTTAGGACATTTACAGAGGTAGATGTGTGAAAAGGATTACTGGAGACCCGAGTCACTCCAACCACAAACTGTTTCAGCTGCTACCATCCAGGAAACAGTACTGCAGCATTAAAGCCAGGGCCAGCAGGCTCCAGGACAGCTTCTTCCACCAGGCCATCAGACTGATTAATTCACACTGATACAATTGTATTTCTATGCTATATTGATTGTCCTGTTGTATGTACTATTTATTACAAATTACTATAAATTGCACATTGCACATTTAGACGGAGATGTAATGTGAAGATTTTTACTCATGTATGTGAAGGATATAAGAAATAAAGTCAATTCAATTCAATTCCCACTCATACACATAGACAGGCTTCCAACCACGGGACAGGTCACTTCCAAGCCTCCAATTCTTAGGCTCGGATTCACAGAAATTGGGCTTCCAACTGGATTTCACCCCAGGACTTGCCTATCAGGGATTTGACCTTCAGGCCGAGACCCCAGTACTGACAGATCATGGGTTTGACCTTAAGGCTTTGGCTTTCAGATTGCACAGTCTGCCGAGCTTAGTGACCCAGACTCTTTCGGACCTTAACCTTATGTCATCGACCTTCAGATTTCTATATAAGTATTCATCATACAATGAGAGATTAAGTAGAGTGGGCCTGACCTTTGAGTTTAGTTGAATGACCAATGAAGTTATTAAAATGTACAGAATTCTTATCGAGCTTGACAGTGTAGATGGGGAGTTGATGAAGCTCTCTGCTAATATGTCTGGGTCCAGGGGTAGATAAGCAGTAGACCATTCAGGACTGAGATGAGAGGAAATATCTTCCCTGAGAGTGTTGTGAACTTTCAAAAATCTGCACCCAGGAGCATTGTGCAGACTCAGACACTGAGTATTTACAAGACAGAGATCAATAGATATTTTTTTAAAGAGGGAAATGAGTGATAAATGTTGGAAGGTGGTGCTGAGGTAAAAGATCACCCATGATAGCTGTAACTGTTTCTTAATACATTATACAAAGCCAAACTTTTTCCTGATGTTTCTAATATTTCTCCTGTAGCTTGAGATAAATAATAATTTCTGTCATGTTTTGGAGAAATTTGAAAATGTTTGCACTGTATGGAAAATTTGGATTGAAGTAGAGTATTCGAATATATACAACTTTACTGATCCTTGCTTTAAAATTTCCAAGAACATACAACACATTATAACATTAATACATATTATCACGTGTTATGGGGTGCCACGGTAATGTAGCGGTTAGCGCAACGCTATTATGGCTCTGAGGTTGGAGTTCAGTTCTGACGCCACCTGTAAGGAGTTGTTCCATCCTCCCTATGAACCGTGTCCCGGCATCCTCTGTAAGAAAGTTTGCACATCCTTCTGGTGACCGCGTAGGTTTCCTCCAGATACTCCAATTTCCTCCCACAGTCCAAGACATAAAGGTTAGTAAGTTAATTGGTCATTGTAAATTATCCTGTAATTATTGTTGTTATTCCTCTCCGCACATCGGGTAGCAATCTTGCCGTTTCTTTCACATTTGTCTGTTTTTTTATGAGGCTGAGTTGTTGGCCTGATGCTCAACCCAGTGCGGATGGAAAGTGTGCAAGATGCTGTCCAGATTCCAACCCGGAACCACTCGCCCCAAAGTCTGGCGCAGATGCCATTACACCATCTGTGATTAGGCTGGGGTTAAATAGGTGGGTTGCTGGGCAGCGTGGCTCATTGGGCCAGAAAGCTTGTCCTGCGTTGTATCTCTAAATAAATAAACAAACAAACAAACAGCCATTCCCTGGAATACAAGATTAACATAGAAGAATTATTCTTTTATCATTGCTACAGCAGATAAATGGTGTACAAATGAAATTTCATTGCCTATTGTGTGAATTGTGTATAAAATGGAGAATTAATAAAGCAAATGTAAAATAATCTCCTTTTTGAAGTAAGTGCTGGAAATGTTTATAGGCAGTTATTGGATAATGAGAATTGTATGGATACATTTTTATCCAGTGCTAATAAACTATCAGTTCTATATTACTGCATATAAAGTAGTAATTTGAAGTGAATAGGTTAAAGCTGTTTAGAATGTGAGCATTTAGGTTTTTGACAAAATGACATTTATTTCTAGGGCAAAATATATTGTGTTGCAAATTTCAGACTACCACATGGGATTTTCAGCTAGTCTTATTTCTTGTTTTCTGATCTCTTACTTTCCTGCGCAGTTTCCCATGGGTTTACTTTCTGTCATATAACACTGTTATATTGGACTTTTATTTTGATAACTTTGTGCTAAGTAAGATGTGGATAAATTATAATTCTATATGTTCTTTCAAATCCCAGCGTGCATTATTATATTGTAATATGAATGCAGTTATTTCCCAGTAATCGGTTGACTTATCAGTCTCCGCATTTGTAATGTTTATGCTGTAGCTGTTGTTCCTTCAATATAGATGTTGAACATAGATCACAGGACACATCGTGAAATTTGAGTCTAGAGAGAGAAGTGGGGAAAAAAGCCTAATGCCTTATAAGACTGTGATACCATCTCCCATTTCTGAGAAATGTTTGATTTCTGAAAACAATTAGGATGAGTTCATCCTGTTAGGTATGCCTCAGTGTGTGACACTTACTTTGGATGAAGGCAGTGTAGATAACTTCACTCACCTCAACATTGAGCTGATTCCACAACCCATAGACACACTTACAATGCCTCTACAAATCATGTTCTCAGTATTATTTATTAATCTGTTTGTTTGCTGTTATTTCTCTCCATGCCTTGTGGCTCATTGAGCAGCAACCTTGCCTTTTCCTTAACATTTTGTGTTTTTTTAATGAGGCTGAGTTGCTAACTTGATGCTCAACCCAGCACGATGGAAAGTGTGCAAGAAGCTGGTCAGATTCGAAGCTGAGGGCACTCACCTTGAAGTTCAGTACTGACGTTACTATACCACTGGCCAGCATTATTTATTTGTTTGTTTATTTTCTTGTCATTGCAGTTTGTTTTCTTTTGCACTTTGTCAGTCTTTGTGTGTAGCTTTTAATTGATTCTCTTGTATTTCCTCGTTACACTATGAATGCCTGCAAGAAAACAAATCCCAAGGTAGTATGTCTATAGGGCGCCACGATAATATAGCAGTTAGCACAGTGCTATAACAGCTCAGGGTGTTGGAGCTTGGAGTTCAATTTTAGTGTCATCTATAAACAAGTTTATATGTTCCTTCCCATGTGTGGGTCGGTTTCCTCCGAGTGCTCCGGTTTCCTCCTACAATCAAAAGGCTTAATAGCTAGTAGGTTAATTGTAAATTGTCCTGTGATTAGGCTAGGGTTAAATTGGTGGGTTGCTAGGCGGCACGTCTTGAAGAGCCTGTTCTACACTGTATCTCTAATATATGGTGACATATATGTACTTTGATAATAAATTTATGTTGTAGTTTGAACATTTGAGTTCAAGTGTCACTCAGAAGATCTGAACAATGCTCTGAGTACTGAGGGAGTGCTACAGTGTTGGAGCTGCCAAGTTTTTGATGATGTGAGACTTTAACTGGGCTGTGAACATAAACGATCCGTTTGCACTGTTTTAAAGAATGCACAGTAATCCCTGGTTTCCTGCCCAACGCTTGTTGACATTACTGAAACATATGTCCTGGATGTGATCAGATTGTTACATGTGGGAGCGGTATGCGTTAATTAGCTGCTATGCTTCCTACATTGCGACAGTGACTAATTTAAAATTACTTCATTGCCTATGAAAGATGCCATATAAATCCAAGCCTTTTCTTTCTATGTGCTTTGTACAACATCAATTCCTATCACATCTGTTGTACTTCCTGTTCCCATTGATGAGATTGCAGTGCTTTAATTACTCTTTGGTACCCATTATTTCTGTTAAAAGATTTGGGAACATTTTGATTTATTCTTAGAATCGTCTATTCATTTTAATTCTGCAGCTTATTTATGCAAATTGCCAATTGAAGTTGAGATGAGATGCAATGCGCCATGCTTATTTTAGTGGTAGTGCGATCACTCGAGTCAAGTATGATGTTCTCCGAACGGGTTGTCTATCAACGGGTGTTTAGGTGGCCATAGAGGTCGAACCACTCTGGGGCGGTGTGGATGAGAGAAAGTGGTGGCTGTGGTTAGTAGTTGGGTCTTTTGGTTCTTCAGTCTCTCCTTTTGCAGCAGCACAGTGGAGGTAGTTCTCATGTGGTACAGCTCCCTCTTGTTCAGATTTCCTCCAGTTGCATCTATTGAGTGCAATGTCTTCCCAGTTTTTAGATGTAATCTTGAGTCTCTTCAGGCTGATTATGATATTATCTTTGACTGAGGTTACCCAGATATTGTGGGGCAGCGCAGTAGTGTTATGATTAGTGCATGGCTTTACAGTGCCAGGGACAGGAGTTCAATTCCCACCACTGACTGTAAGGAGTTTGTATGCTCTCCCTGTGTTGTCTGGGCTCATTGGTCACAGGAATGTAATTGGATGGAGTGGTCTCGTTAGGCTGCAAGAGCCTGTTACCGTGCTGTATCTCTAAATAAAATAAATATATTCCAGAGTACTCATTGGAGAACCTTGCATTTGGTGGTGGATGGCATGGTTACAAACAGCACGGAAAGACTGTGTTTGGGTTTGGGTGGGAGATTATGGATGGAAGAGAATTGGGGGGGGTGGTAGGTGGGTGAGGGGGTTGGATATAGCTGCTGTACAGCAGAGCCTCAGGTTAAATTTGAAGTGATGCATTGGTGTATAGTACTTGGGTATGCAACATCATTTTAAAATCACAGTAACCAATCCACTTTTTGCAAGCAGATTGGCTGCCAACCCCTCCTCTGTGCCATCCCACCCCACAACATGTTTTCATTTCAGTTACAAAATAAAAATGAATTGTCAATGGTCACCTCTATCTATGTCTTTGGTAGGTCGTATTAATATTGTTAAAATGTATGTTCTCCCCAAATTTTTATACTTATTTCAATCTATCCCAATTTTTATTCCTAAATCTTTTTTTGATTCCTTAGACTCTATTATTTTGTCATATCTGTGGCAGAATAAGCGCCCTAGAATTAATAAAATCCACCTCCAAAAATCTAAAAAAGAGGGTGGCATGGCTTTACCTAACTTTCGCTTATATTATTGGGCAGCTAATATACGTTGTGCTACCTTTTGGTCTTTCTTCCACGGCCAACCCGAGTGCCCTAACTGGGTGGCAATGGAGTTGAGCTCCACTAAAGAATTATCTATCTCTGCACTTCTTGGCTCTGCACTCCCTAGTAGTCTGCCCAGATCAATAGCTAATCCTCTGGTTAGACACACTTTGCGTATATGGGCTCAGTTCAGGAAATGCTATGGTTTCCAGGGGTTTTCCGTTTCTAGCCCTGTCGCACATAATCACCTTTTTTTACCTACTACGTACGATTCAGCATTCCATGTTTGGTATAGGAAGGGCATTAGACATTTTGAAGATCATTTCATTGATAATCGCTTTGCTTCTTTTCAGCAGCTCTCTGTTAAGTTCAACCTGCCTAACGCTCATTTTTTCAGATATCTCCAAATCCGACACTTTATTGCTCCTTTAATTCCTAACTTTCCTGAAATGCCTGCGAAAAATGCTATGGACCTATTTCTTTCCATTAATCCACTACGTAAAGGTTTAATATCAATTATCCGAGATAAACTAGCAGCCTTATGATGGGCCCCTGTGGATAAAATTAAAATGGCCTGGGAGCAGGATTTAAATATCTCCTTATCCGAGGAGAGCTGGGACTCAGTTCTCAAATCGGTTAACTCAACCTCTCTTTGTGCTCGCCATTGCCTTTTACAGTTTAAGATTGTTCATAGAGCCCATATGTCTAAATCTAAACTATCTCGATTCTACCCTGGCATTAGTCCGCTCTGTGATAAATGCAAGAGGGGCGTGGCCTCTCTCATCCATATGTACTGGTTCTGTCCTTGCTTGGAGAAATTCTGGAAAGATGTCTTCACTACATTACCGGTTATTCTGAATCAGCACCTAGAACCAAACCCCTTAATTGCTCTGTTTGGTTTTTGGGGCGAGACAGATTTATGTCTGGGTCCGACCAAATGCCGAATACTATCCTTTGCCTCCCTCCTGGCTAGACGCTTGATCCTCCTTAGATGGAGAGATGTTGCCCCCACTCATGCGCAATGGCTTAACGACATTATGGCCTGCTTGGACCTCGAAAAAATTCATTATTCAGTTCTTAATTCGGATCTAAAGTTCCATAAGGTCTGGGGACCTTTTATCGAGTACTTTCATAACCTTCCTCTTGACTAGGGTTTTTTTTTCTTTTTTTTTCTTCTTTTCGGTCCCTTGCTTTCAGCTCCTTTTTTTTCTGGTAGTAGGCATTATTATCCTCTGTTGCTAAATGTATTCACAGTCTGGGAGTTTGTCTGTCCTGACTTATACTCTCTATATTGTGTTGTGGTCGGTCTGGAGTTGTTGTTTTTTTTCTTGTGTTGTGGGCTTGGGGAGGACACTAAGCTTACTTGTCTTTAATTTAGGTGCTTTTTTGTTAAATTCTCTTCCTTTGTAGCATATTGTTATTGTATGCTTAATTTTGCACTGTATTAATGCTCCTCATTGGGATTTGGGGTTTTTAATTTGTAAAATGTTTTGAAAAACTAATAAAAAAATAAAAAAATAATAAAAATAATGAATTGTTCAGAATTTTAATAATTTTATCTCCAGCATAACATAAACGCACCCTTTTTTATATAGAACACTATAGGCCCTTCAGCCCGTGATGTAGTGCCGACCTTTTGATTAACTCTGAGATCAGTCAAACCCATCCCCCCTACATAATCAACACACACAAAATGCTGGTGGAACGCAGCAGGCCAGGCAGCATCTATAGGAAGAAGAACTGTCGACGTTTCGGGCTGAGACCCTTCATCAGGATCTGACTGAAACGTCGACAGTGCTTCTTCATATAGATGCTGCCTGGCCTGCTGTGTTCCACCAGCATTTTGTGTGCGTTGCTTGAATTTCTAGCATCTGCAGATTTCCTCGTGTTTGCCCCCTACATAATCCTTCATTTTCTATCATCAGTATTTCTTAAATGCATCTAATGTATCTGCCTCTACCATCAACCCTAGGAGGGTATTCCACGCACCCACCACTCTGTGTTTTAAAAAAAAACTACCTCTGATATCCCCCCCTATACTTTTTCTTTATACTTTTTCAAATTATGCCCCTTTGTAGAAGCCATTCCCACCCTGTGAAAAAGTCTCTGGCTTTCCACTTAATTTATGTCTCTCATCAGTTTTGGTGTTTTTAAATTTCTCATTCAGGTATATTCCATTCATGTGGGCTACTCCACCCTGTGAATCTGCTGCTTCTAACCTGCTATTCTGATGAATTTAGAGTTAGTGATTGGTGAGCTTTCCAATTTAGTACCCATTTCATTTCCTGCTGCTTCACTCTATTTATCTCAAGGAATGAAATGCTACAGCTAATTTAAAAATGATTGGTAGCAACGTAGAACAAATTAGCTGAAATATCGGAATGAATGTTTAATGATTAAACTTGTTTTAGCTTTTGAATATTCAAAACAGCTCAGATTTCCAAAACATTGGAAACATCTCGCTCTTTATTTGAATTCTATGGTAAGGATTATAATGATGCCAGGTTCCTTACCATTGTTCAATCAGTGATTTTTGTCATGGCTTTGCCTTGTAGTGGCCTTTGGGTATGGTGATGGTAGTATAATACTTTACAGTGTGAGGGATTGGGGTTCAATTCCTGCTGCCATCTCAAAGATTGTGCGTTCACCCCACTATCATGTGGGTGTCCTCTGGGTGCTCCAGTTTCCTCCCACATACTGTTCATTCCAAAGACATAAGGGTAGTAAGTTGTGGGTATGCTTTGTTGGCGCCAGAAACATGGCAACAGTCACGACCTGCCCCCAACACGATCCTCGGACTGTATTGGCCATTGATGCAAACAGCGCATTTCACTGTACATGTGACAAATAAAGCTAATGTTTATCTCTGTCTTTGTCATTAAAGGCCTATGAATGATATATTGGATTTTACTTTGGTGACAATTTATTTGTGTTGGCTTCTACATATAATAACTCTTAGTTTTGTGTAGAATAATAGTGAAGATGTGCAAAGTTAATTTTTAATTTTTCTCCATAGGTTTAACTGATGAGGAAGTTGAGATTGCACTCCAGCAGTCAAATACTGCCGGTGACGAGGAAATAGCTCCTACCATCCAACCGCACCTGGTGCAGCCCTCATACCTTCCTCCAGTTCCATACAGTATGTATTCCCAGTTACATTCAACAGAGCCATTTCAAAGATGAATGGGACTTGTATTCGATGTGGGCAGTGTGATTGTTTTACCAGAATGAATTTCAAATATGAATGTACCACTAAAATGTTTTTCTGTAATTGAACTTCTACTAAGATTCAATGTTCAATATTTTCCACACTAATTTAAATATAACCCAGCAAGACAAGGAATTCTGTGCATTTCTGCACAATATATTTGAGTTTTTAAGCTCACAAACATGGGGAAATAGTTCATAAAATTACAATCTACAGTTTATGTCAAGAGTTCCACTAGCAATGCACGTAATGAGTAGTACATGATGAGTCACTCCAAACTTAAGAGAGAGAGGCAGAAGAGAGAAAACTATAGGCCAGTTAGTCTGACCTCAGTGGTTGGCAATATACTGGAGTCGATTATTAAGGATGAAGTCTCAGGGTACTTGAAGACACATGATAAAATAGGCCATAGACAGCATGGTTTCCTCAAGGGAAATCTTGCCTGACAAATCTGTTGGAATTCTTTGAAGAAATGACAAGCAGGGTAGAGAAAGGAGAATCGGTTGATGTTGTGTACTTGGAATTTCAGAAACCCCTTGACAAGTTGTCACACATGAGGCTGCTTAACAAGCTACGAGCCCATGGTATTACAGGAAAGATTCTCGCATGGATAAAGCAGTGGCTGATTGGCAGGGGGCAAAGAGTTGGGAATAAAGGGAGCCTTTTTTTGTTGGTTGCTGGTGACCAGTGGTGTTCCACGGGTGTCTGTGTTGGGACCAGTTTGTTTTTCGGTTAATGTCAATAATTTGGATGATGGAATTGGTGGCTCTGTTGCAAAGTTTGCAGACGATATGAAAATAGGTGGAGGAAGATAGTTTTGAGGAAGTGGAGAGTCTACAGAAGGACTTAGATGAGAATGGGCTAAGAAATGGCAGATGGCATACAGTGTCAGAAACAGTATGGTCATACACTCTGTTAGAAGAAGTGAAAAGGTTGATTATTTTCTAAATGGAGAGAAAATACAAAAATTGAGGTGCAGAGAGACTTGGGAATCTTTGTGCAGGATTCCCTAGCGGTTAATTTGCAGGTTGAGTTTGTGGTGAGGAAGGCAAGTGCAATTCATTTCAAGAGGACTAGAATATAAAAGCAGGGACATAATGTTAAGGCTTTATAAAACACTGGTGAGGCCTCACTTGGAGTATTGTGAGCAGTTTTGGGCCCCTTATCTTAGAAAGGATGAGCTGAAACTGGAGATGGTTTAAAGGAAGTTCACAAAAATGATTCCAGGATTGAATGCTTGTCATATGAAGAGAGTTTGATGGCTCTGGGCCTGTATTCACTAAAATTCAGAAGAATGAGGGGTGATCTTATTTGTTTTGAAACCGATCATATGGTGAAAGGCCTTGATAGAGTGGATATGGAGAGAATATTTCCTGTGATGGGAGAGTCTAAGACCAGAGGACACAGCTTCAGAATAGAGGGGTGTCCTTTTAGAACAGAGATGAGGAGGAATTTCTTTAGCCAGAGGGTGATGAATCTGTGGAATTTTTTGCCACAGGCAGCTGTGGAGGCCAAGTCTTTATGTATATTTAAGGCAAAGGTTAATAGATTTGACTTTATGCATATTTAAGACAGAGGTTGATAGATTCTTAATTGGTCGGGGCATGAAGGGATATGGGGAGAAGGCAGGAGATTGGGCTGGGAGGAAAACTGGACCAGCCATGATGAAATGGCAGAGCAGACTCAATGGGCCAAATGGCTGAATTTTTCTCCTGTATCTTTATGGTCTTGTGATAAAGGTCTTCTGGTTTCACAAGTTCTGTGCAAGTAACAAGACAATTTCCTCCACTAATACTTGTACTAAGTCATAGGATTTAAGTGTACCATGTTTTGCGTTTTTAAATAGAGCTTCCAATCGCTGCTCATTTGATAACACTTTCATCCCTGGAATCATTCTCGTGAACCCTCCTCTGAACCCTCAACAATGTCAACATTTCCTTTCTTAAATAATGGACCCAAAACTGCTCACAATACTCCATGAGGCCTTACCAGTGCTTTATGAAGCCTCAACATTACATCCTTACTTCACCGAGAAACGCATAAGACTGTTAACAATAATATATTGTTATTCGGTCCATCTTGTCTGCTCTGCCATTCCATCATGGCTGATCCAATTTTCCTCTCAGCTCCAATCTCTTACCTTGTCCCCATATCCCTTCATGCCCTGACCAATCCAAAAAATCAAGTCAAGTCAGCTTTTATTGTCATTTCGACCGTATCTGCTGGTACAGTGCATAGTAAAACTGAGACAATGTTTTTCAGGACCATGGTTTACATGACACAGTACAAAAAACTAGATTGAACTACGTAATAAAAAAAACAACCAGAGAAAGCTATACTAGACTACAGACCTACACTGGACTGCATAAAGTGCACAAAAACAGTGCAGGCATTACAATAAATAATAAACAGGACAGTAGGGCAAGGTGTCAGTCCAGGCTTTGGGTATTGAGGAGTCTGATAGCCTGGGGGAAGAAACTGTTATATAGTCTGGTCGTGAGAGCCCGAATGCTTCGGAGCCTTTTCCCAGATGGCAGGAGGGAGAAGAAATTGTATGAGGGGTGCATGGGGTCCTTCATAATGCTGTTTCCTTTGCGGATGCAGCATGTAGTGTAAATGTCCATGATGGCGGGAAGAAAGACCCTGATGATCTTCTCAGCTGACCTCACTATCCGCTGCAGGGTCTTGCTATCCAAGATGGTGCAATTTCCAAACCAGGTAGTGATGCAGCTGCTCAGGATGCTCTCAATACAACCCCTGTAGAATGTGATGAGGATGGGGGGGGGTGGGAGATGGACTTTCCTCAGCCTTCGCAAAAAGTAGAGACGCTGCTGGGCTTTCTTTGCTATGGAGCTGGTGTTGAGGGACCAGGTGAGATTCTCCGTCAGGTGAACACCAAGAAATGTTGTGCTCTTTACAATCTCTACCAAGGAGAGATAGTTAGAGAAACAGCTAGAGAAACTCAGTATATCAGGCAGCATCTGTGGATGCAAATATATGGTTGGTGTTTTGGGTTGAAATCCTTCATCTGGACTGAAAGAGGTGGGAGGGGGTGGGTTGAGGAGAGAGCCAGTGTAAATAGGTGAAGGGAGTTGTGGATCCAGAGTTGGCTTGCCCACAGAAGACGAAGTGTGGTTGTAGCTGGGTCATATTCTGCATGGAGGTTGGTGACCAGCGATGTGCCTCAGGGATCTGTTCTGAGACCCCTTCTCCATGATTTTTATAAATGAATTGAATTAGGAAGTGGAGGGATGGGTTAGTAAATTTGCTGATGACACAAAAGTTGGGGGAGTTGTGGATAGTATGGAGAACTGTCAGAGGTTACAGTGGGACATCGATAGGATGCAAAACTGGGCTGAGAAGTGGCAGATGGAGTTCAACCCAGATAAATGTGAGGTGGTTCATTTTGGAAGGTCAAATATGATGGTAGAATATAGTATTAATGGTAAGACTCTTGGCAGCGTGGAGGATCAGAGGGATCTTGGAGTCCGAGTCCATAGGACACTCAAAGTTGCTGCACAGGTTGACTGTGTGGTTAAGAAGGCATATGGTGCATTGGCCTTCATCAATCGTGGGATTGAGTTCAAGAGGTGAGAGGTAAAGTTACAGCTGCAAAGGACCCTGGTCAGACCCCACTTGGAGTACTGAGCTCAGTTCTGATCACCTCACAACAGGAAGGATGTGGAAACTATACAAAGGGTGCAGAGGAGATTTACAAGGATGTTGCCTGGATTGGGGCGCACGCCTTATGAGAATAGGTTGAGTGAACTCGGCCTTTTCTTCTTGGAGTGATGGAGGATGAGAGGTGACCTGATAGAGGTGTGTAAGATGATGAGAGACATTAATCGTGTGGATAGTCAGAGGCTGTTTCCCAGGGCTGAAGTGGCTAATATGAGAGGGCACAGTTTTAAGGTGCTTGGAAGTAGGTACAGAGGAGATGTCAGGGGTAAGTTTTTTTACACAGAGAGTGGTGAGTGCGTGGAATGAGTGCAGGCGACAGTGGTGGAGGTAGATGCAATAGGGTCTTTTAAGAGACTCCTGGATAGGTACATGGACCTTAGAAAAATAGAGGGCTATGGGTAACCCTAGGTCATTTCTAAAGTCAGTATAGGTTCAGCACAGCATTATGGGCCAAAGGGCCTGTATTGTGCTATATTTCCTATGTTTCTATGGAAGGGGTGGAGCAAGAGCTGGCAGTACTGCAACGATTCTGCTTCTCAGTGTCTACCCTCTCTTCTCCACTTCCTATCTTATTCTTGTCTCTATTTCTAACTGGTATCACCGTTGTATAAATATTTTTTGGAAATTTTTTCCTGGTGTGCACCATCATATCACAGGATTAGTTGGGATGCACAAAATAAAAAGGAGACTTAGAATGGAAAAGGACCCTATTTTTTCAACCAAGGATATTCCAAATTGTAATGGCATGGTTCATAATTAAGATGCTTCACATCACTAAGCCTCTGACCAAAAATTTAAAAATATTTACTACATATGAAGACTTGCTAATATGAGGCGGTGTAATTTTAACATGACTGGGAGAAATTATAGAGGTGATGTCAGAGGGAGGATTTTTTACACACAAAATGGTGAGTGCATGAATGTGCTGCTGGGGTGGTGGTACATTAGAGACATTGAAGTGACACTTAAATAGGGACATGGATGATAGAAAAATAGAGGGCTATGGAGAAGGAAGGGTTAGATTGTTCTTAGAATATGTTAATAAGCCAGCACAACATTGTGGGCCAAAGGGTCTTTACTGTCTTTAAGTGGCAGGCTAGATTGAAAAGATCAGGGTGTCGAGACTGGAGGTGAGGGATAGGCCGGTTCTGCTCAGTGCCTTGCAACATTTACTCAGCCCTGTGCTGAACTATGACCTGCTCCAGCTGCAGTGATGCCTTTGTGTCTTTCGCAAAACTTCAGTTCTGAGTGCTGCTGCAAAGAAGCAGGCCCTTTGGCCCATCTAGTCAGTGCTGAACTATTATTCTACTAAGACCTATTGACCTGCGCCTGGACCGTGGCCCTCCCTACCTCTCCTGCCCACTTATCTATCCAAATTTTTCTTGTATGTTGAAATTGAACTTGTATTCTCCACTTCCACTGGCAGCTCTCACCACCATCTGAGTAAAGAAGTTCTCTGAAACATTATATCTTGCACCCTTAACACCTGACCTCCAGTTCTAGTATCACCCAATCTTAGCAGAAAAAGCCTGCTTGTCTTTACCCTATATATACCCCTTATAAATTTTTTATACTTGTATCAAATCTCTCCTCATTCTTCTATGCTCTGGGGATTACAAAAGTGAAATAGTGAAAGTTCAAGATAAACAATATCCTATACGGATATCCAGACCAGGAAACCATGGATGACAAGGTACATTGAGGGCTAATAATGACAGAAAAGGCAGGAAACAAATAGCAGGCATAAAGGATTGGGACCATAGGAAGTCTAACAGCGGTATAGAAAGTGTAAAATGTACTAGTGGTTGTAGACGGGTTATATTCTGCATGGAGGTCGGTACCAGTGGATGCCTCAGGGATCTGTTTTGGGACCCTTACTCTTCATGATTTTTATAAATGACCTGGATGAGGAAGTGGTGGGATGGGTTAGTAAGTTTGCTGATGACACAAAGGTTGGAGGTGTTGTGGATAGTGTGGAGAGCTGTCAGAGGTTACAGCGGGACATTGATAGGATGCAAAACTGGGCTGAGAAGTGGCAGATGGAGTTCAACCCAGATAAGTGTGAAGTGGTTCATTTTGGTAGGTCAAATATGATGTCAGAATATAGTATTAATGTTAAGACTCTTGGCAGTGTGGGAGATCAGAGGGATCTTTGGGTCCGAGTCCATCGGACACTCAAAGTAGCTGCGCAGGTTGACTCTGTGGTTAAGAAGGTGTATGGTGTATTGGCCTTCATCAATCATGGAACTGAATTTAGGAGCCGAGAGGTAATGTTGCAGCTATATAGGACCCTGGTCAGACCCCACTTGGAGTACTGTGCTCAATTCTGGTCGCCTCACTACAGGAAGGATGTGGGAGCCATAGAAAGGGTGCAGAGGAGATTTACAAGGATGTTGCTGGGATTGGGGAGCATGCCTTATGAGAATAGGTTGAGTGAACTCGGCCTTTTCTTCTTGGAGTGAAGGAGGATGAGAGGTGACCTGATAGAGGTGTATAAGATGATGAGAAGCATTGATTGTGTGGATAGTCAGAGGCTTTTTCCCAGGGCTGAAATGGTTGCCACAAGAGGACACAGGTTTAAGGTGCTGGGGAGTAGGTACAGAGGAGATATCAGGGGTAAGTTTTTTACACAGAGAGTGGTGAGTGCGTAGAATGGGCTACCAGCAACGGTGGTGGAGGTGGATATGATAGGGTCTTTAAAGAGACTTTTAGATAGGTACATGGAGCTTAGTAATTTCTAAGGAAGGGACATGTTCGGCACAACTTTGTGGGCCTAAGGGCCTGTATTGTGCTGTAGGTTTTCTATGTTTCTAATGCAGCCTTAATCTATTCAACCTTTCCCTATAGCTCAGGCCCTCAAGTTATGGCACCAATCTTGTACATCTTCTCTACACTCTTCCAATCTCTTTGATACCTTTCCTGTAGATGAGTGACCAAAACTGAACTCAATACTACAAATTAGGCATCACCAATGTCTTATACTTCAACGTAATATTCCATTTCCTGTACTCAATATATTGATCTATGAAGGCCAATGTGCCAAAAGCTTTCTTTACGACTCCATCTACCTGTGACACCACTTTAAAGGAATTATGGATCTGTATTCGCAGATTCATTTGTTTTACCCTGCTCCTCAGTGCCATACCACTCACTGAGTAAGACCTACTTTGTTTGGTCCTCCCAAAGTGCAACACTTCACATATGTCTGCATTAAATTCCATCTGTGATTCTTCAGCTGATTCTTAGAGCTCGTCTAGATCCCATTGCAAGCTTTGATGGTCTTCCTTGTCCAGTCTTGGTGTCCGCAACTTTGATGACATTGCCTTCCAGATCGTTGATATAGATGACAAACAATAATTAACCCAACACCAATTCCTGTGGTATACCAATAATCACAGGCCTCCAGTCAGAGAAGCCACTATCTACTACCACTCTCTGGCTTCTCCCACGAGACCAATGTCTAAACCAATTTACTACCTCATCTTGAATGCCAAGTGATTGAATCTTCTTGACCAACCTCCTATGTGGGACTGTGGCAAAGGACATGCTGAAATCCAGAGACAAAATCCACTGCCTTGTCTTCATCAACTTCCCTTTTAACTTCCTCAAAAACTCAAAAAGATTGGTTAGACATGACCTACCACGGATAAAGCCATGTTGACAATCCCTAGTCAGTCCCTGTCTGTCCAAGAACTTCTCATATCCAGTCCCTTGGAATACCTTCCAATAACTTACCCACTACTGATGTTCAGGCTCAGCAGCCTACAATTTCCTGGCTTATTCTTAGAATCTTTCTTAAACAATGGAACAACATTACCTCTCCTCCAGTTCTTCATGGCTAAGGACATTTTAAATATTTCTTCTAGGGCCCATATAATTTCTGCACTAACCTCCCACAGGGTCCGAGGGAACACCTTAACTGGCCATGGGATTTATCCACCCTAATTTGCCTCAAGACACAAACACCTCTTTTCTCTGTAATCTGTATACAGTCCATGAACTCGCTGCTCCTTTGCCTTACATCTATAGACTATATCCGCCTCTCAAGTAAAAACGGATGTAAAAAATACATTTAAGTTCTCCCCATCTCTTTTGGCTCCGTGCATAGATGACCACCCTGATCTTCCAGAGGACAAATTTTGTCCCTTCCTATCCTTTTGCTCTTAATATAGCTGAAGATGCCCTTGGGATTATCCTTCATCTTGTCTGCTAGAGCAACCTCATGCATTTGTTTAGCTGTCATGATTTCCTTCATAAATATTCTCTTGCATTTCTTATACTCCTCATTTGTTCCTTCCTGCCTATAGCTGCTATACATCTTTTTAACCAGGGCCTCAATATCCCCCGAAAACCAAGATACCCAAAACCTATTATCCTTGCCTTTTATTCTGATAGCAACATACAAAATCTGTGCTCTCAAAATTTCACTTCTGAAGGCCTCCCTTGATGTGTAATTTTTCATTCATTCTTTGCTATTTCTTTGTTCTACCGTGAATGCCTCCAAGAAAAATTAATCTCAAGATTGTATATTGTGACGTATATGTACTTTTAAAAAAAATTGACTTTGAAATTTAGAAGTTTGAAGTAAATTTATTACTTAAAGTCCTACCATCTAAAGGGCTTATTATCACGGTTGCTTTGGAACACTTACATGAATGAGTGTAACTCCAGTAACATTAGTTCAAAGTAATTTATTATCAAAGTATGTATACTATATACAACCCTGAGATTTGTCTTCTTGCAGGCAGCCACAAACAAAGGAAGACAATAGATCCTGATTTAAAAAACCCAAATAATAAAGACCATCAAACACCCAATATTTCATTAAAGCAGCTCATCATTGTCCAAGACAAATCAGCCCACTTGATTGGCCACCTATTACCCATTGGTGCATCTTGGGTGCAATGTGTGCTATCTACAAACTACCCTGTACTAGCTTATAAAAGCTTTATTGCCACTTTGCAATTCCACATTCATTATCTTAGCATTCAAATTTAGAAGTATTTAGGTATTCCCTCCGTATCTTTTTGCCTCATTAGTGGAATTCCCAAGCCAACTGAACTGTGAGAGCAACTTCACCTCACCGACTGCAGCGGTTCAATTAACAATAAACGAAGGCAACATTAGTTTGTAGAATTCATATTATAGAAGCAGCCCTTTTGGACCAATGCTGGAGACATAAGAGACTGCAGATGCTGGAATATGGAGCAACAGGAGCTCAGCAGGTCGAGCAGCATCTACAAGGAGGAAAGGGATTGTCGACGTGTTAGCTTCGAAACACTGCTTCGGGGTTCATGCTTCTCGACTCTCTGACTTTGTCCAGCAAATGTCTGTTGGACCTCTGCTGGATTTGCCGGAGCCGCCTCCTCTCCTTGTATAACTTTTCTTGGCATAATCCTCTCTTCTGTTCTCCCTGAATGCTTATTTAACCAACTCTTATTGCATCCATACTATTTGCCTAAACAATTCCCTTGTTTGTTAATTCATAGTTATTTTTGCTATAAAGCCTTTGTCTATAATGCCTTTTTAAAGCCCTTGGTGTCTACTACATTCTGGTTTGAAAAAATACAACCACATATGCCAATTGCCTTGGAACTACTGCAACAGTTATGCATTTTTTTCCCTGTGCTCTGATGAGACTCCAATGGATTGGAGGATGTTCTCTTGGCGATGCAGAAAAAAAGTTACTTAACAGATGTTCCAAAATATTGCTCAGGGGTTTTTGTTACTGCACCTGTTCAATAAGATCATATTGGGAACAAGTGCTTGACAAGACCAAACAGGACTGAAATATTAAAGAGTTTTTTGTTGCTATAGTTTAGCATATCTGTCAGATGATTTAAAAGCCAATGAATACCCCCAGTTGTCCTGTAATTTAATTTTTCAGATAAATATTCAAGACCTAAAGCCTTCTTCCACTTATAATGAAGCTAGTAAACTTTATTCAGCTATAGTCAACTTGAGGAACATTTGAAGCATTTAATATTGCTGAGTAATTGAGCATTTTACTGAAAATATTACAGAATAAAATGTTGTGTACCTTTCTATCTGCTTGGATAAGTTGGTTGTGCCAGACTTCAGTGGTTTGAAAGGAGAAATAAAAAATCTGCAAATGTTGGAATGTGAAGCAAACCACAAGCAGGTCATTCTGCTTCTGTGGAGGGAAATAGACTGTCGATAGTTTGGACCGAGGCCCTTCACCTGGACTGAGACTAGAGGAGAAGGAGGTGGGGGGGGGGGGGGGGGGTTGGTGGTAGGAGTGAAAAAGAACATGGTGTCTCTGGAGCCAACAGTGATATGTGCATGTAGTAAGTGACTTAAAACAAAGCCAGGGTGGAGCCAGGAATGTTGGGATAATGATGTGATAACTACAGATTCAGATTAAGAATCATTTATTTATCACAAGTACATCAAAACACAGTGAAATGCATCACAAACATGAAAAAATCTGCAGATGCTGGAAATCCAAAACAACACACACAAAATGCTGGATGAACTCAGCAGTCAGGAGGCATCTTTGGAAAAGAGTTAATAGTCGATGTTTTGGGCCAAGACTCTTCAATGCATCATTTGTGTTAGCAGCGAATACAACTTTAATGATGTGCTGGAGGCAGCCTGCAAATGTTGCCACACATTCTGCACCAACTTAGCATGTCCACCATGTTTACAGAACATCGCAAGCAACAGCAACAAAGCAAGCCTCGTATCTCCCTCTCTCTCATCCACGCAACCACACAGGACAGGCTGTCTCCAGGCCTCTAGCCTCTATCGAAATCATGGACTTGCAGACCTTGGGCCTTTAAATTCCCCAATGGACTCAGGACTTTGCCTATTGGGCCTCAACTTCTGAAGTTGCGATCGATATAGAATCTAGAAGATCAGGTGTGGAGTGTAAGTAGTGAAGGATTAGAGGGTGGAAAGAGGGTTTGCTGGGATGGTATGGATATGGAAGTTAGAATGAGTGGAGGGGGGAGCTTGGGGAATGGTTTGGATAGAATGGGATGGAGAGAGGGTTACCTGAAATGGGAGACTTCGATATTCATGCTATTGGACTGAAGGCTACCTGGCAGAATGTGAGGTGCTGTTCGTCAAGTCTGTGTTTAGCCTCACTTTGTCAGTGGAGGAGGCCAAAGGCAGAGAAGTCAGTGCGTGAGTGTTGGGAGAATTAGATTGTTTTGTCATCTCCTTAATTCTACACTTGTTGTAGGGGAGTGAGGAAATGCTTATAATTCCTAAAGGTTCTCAGGTGAAACCATGGAAAACGTGGACCATTTCCCAAATCTTGGGAACCTCTCAGCAAACACAAATATTTGGCCAACTGAGGATAAAGGTGCTTGGAGATCATAATCTCAAGCCTGGCACAGAACACATGGACTATCAAACAGCAGTAATCCCTGCCCTCAGATACACTTCTGAGACTTGGGCTGCCTCCGAGGTTGGGAAGTGCCAGCAATACACAATCCTGTAAATTCACTGACTGGATAAGTTAACTACATGGCAGTGTCCTTTTTCAGGCCACTATCCCTAACGTCAAAGTCTGAATTACACACAATTTGGAAATGCATTATTTGTTTTCAAGCCTAGCATAGACTTCTGAAAAAGACAGATGGAGAGGAAACATGTCATCCTCAAACCTGAAAAGTAACTCTAAGAAAATTGGCTGTTAAAGAGTTTCTGATCATATTTATATCATTATCATTATGGTTTTGTATTGGGATCTGAATAGAATGCAAATCTTTGTAAACTCTGCTTTCTATCTTAAATTTTTATTTATCCTGGCCACATTACTCACTTTTGCTAATGCTTTATTTAGAAAAATTCAGATGTGTTTACACTTATACCTGGTGTTTGCAGAACTCCCAAGGCATCCTTTTCACGTCTTGGGTTTTACTATCCAAAAATCAAGATGCATTCTTTTATCATAAGTCAAGTTTATAGTCATTTAACTAGGTACATGTATACCTTCAAACAAGACGTTTCTCCAGACCAGGTGCACATAGCGCACAAAGACTTAGGAAAGTAAGAATTAAATCTAAAAATGAATTATACATAGATAAATAATGTAAAGTACATAAATTAAATATTGTAGGGTGCAGTACAAATTATCCAGTGACACTTCGAATGCAATGCGGCAGGGAGTTCAGAAGCCTTATGACCTGAGGGAAGAAGCCGTTTCCCATCCTGACCATTCTTGTCTTTATGCCTCAGAGTCTCCTGCCTGATGGTAGAAAGTCAAAGAGGATGCTGGATGGATGGGTGAGATCCTTGATAATACTAAGGGCCATGCATATGCAGCACTCCTGATAAATGTCCCCAATGGATGCGAGGGAGACCCCTATGATTCTCTCGGCCAGTTTCACAGTCCTTTGTAGGGACTTCCATTGCGATGTTCTGCTGCTCCCACACCAGATTGAGATGTAGCTTGTCAGGATGCTGTCGATGGTGCTCCTGTAAAATTCAGTTAAGGTGGGGAGGTGCTGGATAGGGAGCTTCGCTTGCCTCAATCTCCATGGGAAGTGGAGTAATGGTGTAAATTAAAACTTTAGTGAGTAAATCAGGGGTGTGTGCACAATGCTCATCTTGACATAATATCCCGTGATGTCTCCATATATGTAACTTATAAGTTGCTTTGTGTGCTCTCACTTGTTAACCTGCGCATAAATACAGAAACTTCCATCCTACAAGAGTAGGAAAACCTAGGGCATGTCTGTTCTGATTTTCCCAAGAGCTTCCCATAGTTTGACTGATTTGCAAGCAGATCTTTCATTCGTTTTGTTTATTCAGATCTGACACTGGCAGCTAAATTCACAAAAAATTATTCACAAAAAATTTCATGACATGTTAGCGATAATAAACTTGTTTCTGATGCTGATTCTAATAGTTTTTTAATGGTACTGCAGCTACCTTGTATCGAATATCAGTAGTTCTTCACTTTGTTGTCTTCTGAATAGCAACGTGTGTGTGTGCGCCCTTAACTCCTGGTGGAGTCGTCGGGGCGCTGTCATTACAAGCTTTTTGCACCGATCTTTTGGTGATTGCTCATCATACGGAATGTCTTGGGCATCTGAAACCTGGCGGAGCCCATCCCTCTCCAGGTTTTTTTTAATATGAGATCAAGTTGTTAGCTCGACACTCAACCCAAGCACGGATGGAGAACGTGCAAGGGAGCTGACCGGATTCGAACTCTGGACCTCTCGCCCCAAAAGTCCAGCGCTGATGCCACTACGCCACCAGCTGGCGAATAGCACCCTCAGGCAACCATATCCTGAGCCAGAGTTCACAAGATTCCAAAGCGTCCAGGGAAGAATCCTGGTGACTAAAAACCTAAAAACTATTTGACCCATGACTTCCTGCAGTTCAGATTTAATTTGCTAAGAGTAGTTTCAAATTCACAGGTTAGAGAGAATAAGAAATAATTATTTCACCTAGGCAGCTGGGTGGAAGATGTTAGAATGCCAAAGATTTATGGATCTGCATAAATTTTATCCCGGGTGGAAATAGCTAATATGAGGGGACATCATTTTAAGGTGATTAGAGGAACAAGGGAGATGTCAAAGGTAGGATTTTTAGTGGTGTGTGTGTGTATATATGTGAATGCTCTGCTGGGGGTGTTGGTAGAGGCAGATACATTGGGACAATTTAAGAAACTCTTAGGCACATGGTTGAAAGAAAAATGGAGGGCTATGTGGGAAAGAAGGGTCAGATTGATCTTGGAGAATGTTGAAAGATCGACAAAACATCATGGGCCAAAGGGCTTGTACAACATTGTACTGTTTTATATTCGACTATTAAAATTGGTCAGAGGTGCAACACTTCAGGCTAGGCTGGGCTTCAATACTGTCATTCCAAGACAGTAAGTATGCCAGCAGGTGATCAGCAACAGACATTCATCTAGAACCCTGTCTCAAAATTTCTCTATTGACTAGTGCTAGGTGTATGAACCAATTATTTATAAACTGAATGATTCCTTTGTTTTCACTTCATAACTGCCAGTTTTGGTCAAAGCAGACCTGGGTGTTAAAACTTTTCTGATATCCTTGGACATTACACTAAAGTTCACATTTTACCAGCAGATCTCCAAGATCTTGTTATTTATCCAAGAACCATCAATTTGAGTTTTAATTGAAGTTCTCTTCAATTGTTCTCTCCTTATTGTGTATTTTGGAATTCTTGCAATGTAAAATGCTCTCTTGACCCAAGGATAACTGGCCATTCAACAGCATTGATCATCTGTGAAGGAAGATCTCATTTGACATTTCAAGAGCATCAGTACTAGTTTAGTGTCATGCTTTATGAAGCAAAGTTTCTTTGGTTTACAAAACTGGACACTAGAGTGGGGATGATGTTAAGGATTTATACTTTTTAGAAGATCATCCGGTCTTAATTATATTTCTACCACTTTAAAGTTTATTTATAGTGTATGAGAATCTGTGGCCCATTCTGAATTTCCCATGATGCTTATGAGCCACTGCTGAGTTGGATTTGGGATGGCTGAATCTGTTCAGTGGGGAATCCTTTCTTAACATTTCACCGATGTGTAGAGTTATAGAACAGCACAGAAGCAGCCCCTCCGGCCCACCTAGTTTGTGCCACACTATTAATCTACTTAGTCCCCGTCCACATGCTCCCCCCATACCTCTTCCATCATATACTTATCCAATTTTCTCTTAAATGTTGAAATCGAATCTGCAACCACCACTTCTGCTAGCTGCTCGTTCCCCTTAAACATTTCACCTTTTAAGCTTAACCAATGGTTTTAATCTCACCCAACCTCCGTGGAAAAAGCCTGCTTGCATTTACCCTATCTATACCACTCATAATTTTGTATACCTCTGTCTACTTTCCCTCATTCTCCTATGTTCTAGGGAATTAAGTCCTAACTTATTCAACCTTTTCCTATAACTTAGATCCTTAAATCTTGGCAACATCCTTGTAAATTTTCTCTGCACTTTTTCAGTCTTATTGATATCTTTCCTGTAGGTAGGTGACCAAAACTGCACACAATACTCCAAATTAGGTCTTACCATTGTCTTAAAACAACTTCAACATAACATCCCAACTCTTGTCCTCAATAAGTTGATGAATGAAGGCCGATATGCCAAAAGCTGTCCTTACGATCGTATAGTGCCTTGAAAAGATATTAGGCCTCCACAATTATTTTCACATTTTATTGTCTCATTTTCTAAACTTAAAATACAGTTCCGCATCCGTGAATTCAACCAACCGCGAATCGAGAAAACACGGAAGTGCTCTTCCAGCTCTTGTTGTTCGAGCATGAACAGACATTTTTTTCTTGTCATTATTTCCTAAACAAAGTAGTATAACAACTATTTTACATAGTATTTACATTGTATTAGGTATTATAAGTAATCTAGAGATGATTTAAAGTATATGGGAGGATGTGCGAGAGTTATCGTGAATTGGGATTGAAAAAAATCAGAAGTTCTCTTACTAAGTAAGTTGGAACAGGTACATCCAGTATTATTTAGCGTCAGTTAGTCAAACGTTTGTCTTAGTATATAGTATATATTTTACCTTCCTATGCATATAAAACGCTTAAGAATGTATGTTTCAGCGCCGGGCTCAGGAACAAAAGTTCCCGGGTTCAATCCAGTGACAGACCGCTATTGAGTGCGCTCTCCATCTGTGCTGGGTTGATGTGAAGGATCAAAAACTCAAAACCCCAAAACCCAATAATTAAACCACTGCATTGCTTAGTAATAATTGTAGCTTTCATTGGGGCAGGGCCTATCTCACTTTATCCTTTAAAATTGTTCCGATCATTGACCAGCGTAGCCTAACGCTCTTACAATGACCAATGGCGTTTCACCTCTTTCCGATTGCTTCATTATTCCCACTTTATTTTCAATTGTGATCGTGATTATTTTCGTGAACAGAAACACCGCAGATTCAGAGCTCCACCGCTGGGTCCTAATGTCCACCGCACTGAGACAGGTTAAATAAGGTCTGGGGTTCCACTGGGTCCTAAGGACCACCGCATTGAGACAGGTTGAATAAGGGTCTTGAGCATTCGCATTTTTTGGTATCCGCGAGTGGTCCCGGAACCAATCCCTCGCGGATAAGGAGGGCCGACTGTATATTGAAGTAGGATTTTTGAACTAATTTTACAAAACTTTGTGTGAATTATGTCAAATCAAAAGAAAAAAATCAAAACCTGTCAAAAAATTTACTAAAACTAAAAACCAAAATTGTGAGATGAAAAATTATTCATCCTATTTGCATGTAGAAAATTGAATGGATGATTTCTTTCTCTGTAAGGCCCAGCAGTTTTCAACGGACTGAACCAAAATAGAGACAAAATAGCATTTGAGGCAAGTCAGGGAAATAATCATTGAGAAGCACAATCGAGGGAAGGGTACAAGAGGCATTGAATATACCTTGGAGCTCAGTGTAGACCATTGTGAAACCATAGCCAAACTGACCAGGTCAGGCCGTTCCTCTAAACTTAGTCCCCAGCGAAGAATGGCACTTGTAAGTGAGGCTAATCAACAGTCACTCTGAGTGAGCTGCTGAAGTCAGTGGCTGCAAATGGAGATGAAGTTCATGACTCCACAATCTCTAAGGCCTTGCAGAAAAAGGATATTTATGGAAGAGCGACAAGGAAGAAGCCCTGGCTTTAAAAGTACATGTCCTTGCCCATAAAGACTTCGCAAAGCATCACTTAGAAGAAACTGTAAAGATATGGAAGAAGGTCTTGTTGACGGATGAGAC
Source organism: Hemitrygon akajei (assembly GCF_048418815.1). NCBI lineage: Eukaryota > Metazoa > Chordata > Chondrichthyes > Myliobatiformes > Dasyatidae > Hemitrygon > Hemitrygon akajei. Next base: position 40,876,125 of record NC_133152.1, on the reverse strand, counting down.
TAAAGTGGAACTTCATGGCCTTAACACTAAGCGGTATGTGTGGTGTAATTATCAGAAGGCAGCTACTAGAGAAATAGCATTCAATGTGTTAAGGCATCTGTCCTAAGCCATCTGTTTCAGTACTACAAAATACTGCTGTCCTGAAACAGGATGTCCTTGAGATCTGCTGTGTTTCAGTATTAACTTACTTTCTTATTTGTATGTTGAGGTTGAATGAATGTTTAATTACTTTGGATGGAAGTTAATTCTGGAGTAGAGTTCAACTACATTCGAAGATCTTTGTAATGCCTTTGCTTTTGAAATCTGCATACTATATTACATGTTTAACTGGACACTTTTATCCACCTGAGTTTAATAATTTATTCATGGTATTGGCATTGAAATTGAATTGGAATGTTTTACCGCTCATAAGTATCCTTTTCTCATTGCCTTTAGCAACAGAGGATCTATTCAGAATAATACTTCAAGTTAAAATGATAGTGGAAAAATAGCCTAACTTGGTTTTGAAAAATCAGACAATGATGCCCTTGAGCAGTTTCCCCCTCCCGTGATTGCTGTTTATATGTCGACTTTCATTAAAAAGTAAATAACACTCTAGTTAAGCAATCAACCTATATATATACTCAGTGGCCACATTATTAGGTACAGGAGAGGAACCCACTGTGATCTTCTGCTGCTTGTAGCTCATCCACTTCAAGATTCATGTTGTGCATTCAGAAGTGCTGTTCTGCATGCCACTGTTGTAATGCATGATTATCTTAGTTACTGTTGTCTTCCTGTCAGCTTGGATCAGTCTGGCCATTCCCCTCTGATATCTCATGTTATCACGGCATTTTCACCCAAGAACTGCTGCTCACGGGATTTTTTTTTGGTTTTTTTTTGTACCATTCTCTGTAAACTCCGTGGTGCGTGCAAATCCCAGGAGATCAGCTGTTTCTGAGGTACTCAAACCACCCCATCTGACACCAACAATCATTCCATAGTCAAAGTCATTTAGGTCACTTTTCTTCCCCATTCTGATGTTTGGTGTGAACAACAGTGGAACCTTTTGACCATGTCTTCATGCTTTTATGTAATTGGTTGCTGCTGCATGATTTGTTGTGTATATATTTGCATTAATAGGCAGGTGTACCTAATGAAGTGGCCACCGGGTGCATGACCGATAATTGTCATTGCCTGGAGATGAATTAAGCCTCGTTAACCATCTTTTTAATCTGATCAGTTGAAAGGCTGAAGTTGGTGCACACAAGGCTAAATATTGCTGATACTTTGAAATGTATCTTTGGACTTGGCATGCAAATTCAATTTTAAACAAATTATTTGATCCTGTTTGGTGGTGAATGGAAAATCAGACTGCACACTGGTCAGAAACAGCTCTAAACCCTATGGTACCATGATACAGCTTGGAACAGTCTGGAGCTCCTGAACTCAGTTCCAGTGTCGTCTGTAAGGAGATCCAGTGGACGTTCTCCTCATGATTGCATGCGTTTCCTCCTGCTTCTCCAGTTTCCTCCCACATTCCAAAGAAGTACCGGTAATTACGTAGGTTAATTGGTCATCGTCAAGTTGTCCTGTGATTCGGCTAGTGTTAAATGGTTTGCTGGGCAGTATGGCTTGTTGGGTCCAGAAGGGCCTGTTCCGCGTTGCATCTCTAAATAAGTAAATACTTCTAAATCCTTTCCAAAGGCAAAAATCCTATCTGTATGCTATATAATCCTTGGAATTTTAAACTTTAAACTTTGAACCAAGAAAATCTTATCAAGTACAAGCCAATATATTGCCAGTTCCTCAGTAGACAAAAAAATTGCCTTGCTCAAATTTGTGTTTCGTTAACTATTCTACTCAGAAATAATGTTCCAAAATTAATTAATCTCAACTTTTTTAAACTTTAACATGTGTAGTAGGTACACATCCGCTTTCAAAGATGGTGTGGCAATATATGGTGATGTTTTTGCGAACAGCTCACTTTGAACTCTTAATTTTTTGGTATATTCTTGCAGTGTCCTTTAATCTTTGGTAATCTTATCCCTTCTAATTTTTAAATAATTCTTGTTTTCGTTGATGGTTGGAGGACATTTAGCTCATGGGAATATCTGGAACCAGGGCTAAATTTTAGAAATGGGGTCACTCATTTAAGAGGAATTTCTGCTCTGCTGTTAGGACTCCTGACTCTGGATTTCTCTGCCCCAGAGAGCAGTGTAGGTTAACTTAAGACAGGGATTGGCATATTTGAACTACAGATACGAAGTCACGTCAGGAGCAGCCCTGATCTTATTGAATGTTGGGACAGGCTTGATCTTGCCCTGCTGGTTCCTGTGTTCCTTCTCTGTGGGACCTCAGTGTATGTAAGACATTTATACAGTGCATTCTGGATAAGGAATAATCATTGGTTTATAGAGTATTGTCGTTAACAGCAATGTATTTACTACATATTACTAGCGATCAATTTGCTTTTTTAACTGCCATGCCAGTTAGCCTAGATATTGACAGTAATATATTTCCACAGCCAGGGCCCTCTCTGAATCTCACTGTTAATTCCATTCACTCGTACTTCTACCGCACATTTTTCCCTTCAGTGTTCAGTACTTTACATTCATTATTGAATCTCATTAGCTATTTGTCTGACCATTTGCATAACCTAAAAGCTTCTTCAAATGATTAACTGTATTCTCCGCTCTGCTGCTCTTTCTATTTTAGTGTCTTCTACAAATTTGACAAGCTTAAAATTGATTTTGGCATCGTTTGTTTGTGGAGATTTGAAACAGTGGGGATCCAGGCACCTCCAGTGCTCTGCTGCCCCCACCCCTCCTCCCACAAACTGACATTTAGATATTCACTGGCACTTAAATCTTATCAATTTCCGATTTCATTCCGTTTGAATTGGAGGAAGTGGTTCCCAGGAGTGGGGGCATGTCCTATGAGGAGAAACGCAGCATACTAAATCTACTCTCAGTGGCCACTTTATCAGGTACACATGTACACCTTCTCATTAATGCAAATACATTATTAGCCAATCATATGGCAGCAAAGCATGTAGACCTGGTCAAGAGGTTCAGTTATTCTTCAGACCAAACATCAGAATGAGAAAGAAATGTGATCTAAATGACTGAGACCGTGGAATAATTGTGGTTTGAGTATCTCAGAAACAGCTGATCTCCTGGGAATTTCACACACAACAGTGTCTAAAGTTTACAGAGAATGGTGCGAAAAACAAAAAAAAAACATCCAATGAGTGGCAGCTCTGTGAGTGAAAACAACTTGTTAATAGGAGAATGGCCAGACTGGTTCAAGCTGACAGGAAGGTGACAGTAACTCCAATAACCACACGTTACAGTACTGGTGTGCAGAAGAGTGTCTCGGAATGCAGAACACATTGAACCTTGAAGCAGATGGGCTACAACAGCAGGTGATCATACCGGGTTCCACTCCTGTATCTAATAAAGTGGCTCCTGAGTGTATATTCTCTCTCCCTGGAGCGTAGGAGAATGAGAAGAGTTTTCATCAAGCCATACAAAATTCTTAGAGTTCGATAGGGAGGATACAAGGATAACCTGGGAAATTGAACTGTAGATCAGTCTCGAAATAAGTGATTGGCCATTTGGGAGTGAGGTGAAGAGTTTGTATATACTCCTGAGAGCTCCAAATGCTCCAGTCCCCTTCCTGATTCCAAAGCCTTAGGGTTAGTAGGCACTGGGCATACCATTTTGGCACTGAAAGCATAGTGACGCTTGGAGGCTGCATAGCACAATTCTCACCCATTTGCTTTGATGCAATGGTGCATCTCACTGTATGTTTCAATGTACTTGTGACAAATAAAGCTAATCTTTATGTTTAGAACAAATTTCTTAACCTAAGGGTAGGGAATCTATGGAATTTTTGATCCAGTAACCTGTAGAGAGTCGGTCATTGAGTATATCTGAGACAGAAATAGAAAGATATTTTGGAACTGAGTAACGTGGGTTCATACACATTATGTAATGTGGGGGTGCCATACAGGAAGATAACACCAAGGTGAAATTACTCCAAAATCTTATTGAATGACAGGGGAGTCAACAAGGGGCTGACTGGTAGAGTCTTAATTTTCCTTGCCTGTTTATTTAGTGTAATGCTGCATTTCTTTCTTTACAAAGTGACCATGTTTCCAAATGTACCTCATTGGGACAATCTGAATAATATATTTTGTAAGGATATCCAGTTTCTTTCAGTTTTTTTCAGCTTTTTTTCGTTCAGCTTTCCTCAGTTTAAGATGGGTATGTGATGTGACTACACCAATGAAGGAAGTTTGGGCTATGAAACACCTTGTGAAACATTATCTCATTGAACCATGTAAGATTATGAAAGGATAGATTGATATTATGAGGATATTTCCCCTGGTGAAAGAGTCTAGACTTGGTGGGTGGAAGCACAATCTCAAAATAAGACACCAATGTCTAGGAATGGAAAAGTCTATAGCAAGTGATGGATGCAGCCCAGTCCATTGAGCACATCTACAAGAAGCACTGTCACAAGAAATCAAGCACCCCCACCATCCAGACATGCTCTCTTCTCACTACTACCTTTGGGCAAGAGGTGCAGGAGCCTTATTCCCACACTAGAAATACGTAGTTATTACCCCTCTATTATCAGATCCTGAGCTGGCGTAGATAACTTCACCATAACACTGAACTGATTCCACAACCTAAAAACTCACTTTCAAGTACTCTTCACAACGCATGTTCTCGGTATTATTTATTCTTTTATTACACAATTTGTTTTCTTTTATACATTAGTTGATGTCAGTCTTTATTTATGTATAGCTTTTTCATTAACTCTATTTATTTTTCTGCAAATTCTGCAAGAAAATTAATCTCGGTAGTGTATGGTAATGTATACGCACTTTGATATTAAATTTTACTTGGACTTTGAAGAGAGGAATAATTTCCTTATTTTCCTGTAAATTCCTGTTAGAAAATGATTCTAGGGTAGTATATGGTAATGTATACACACTTCGATAATAAATTTACTTTGACTTAGAGAAGAGGAAGAGTTTCTTCTCTGAGATGGGTGAATCTTCAGAATTTTTTACACTGTAGGAGAACAGTTTTTGGAAATGGAACTTGGAAAATAGAATGAAGGCCAAAGATCAGATTGTCTATAATTTTCTTGGTGATGGAATAGGTTTAATAGACTTTGTGGCCAATTCCTGATTCTTGTGTGATAATATGGAAGTTTAGTATAACCATTTATGACTTCTGCATAACCATCTATTTATGTTAAAATTGCCTCAGTTTTAGATAAATTAGGCAGTCAGTTTTGCAATCAGCAAACAAATGAGATTAAAAGAAATGTGATTTTATCTTTTTTTGTCACGGTAAATGAGGATAAAATGTTAGTTAAGACAAACTGGACTATGAATGATACACAGACACCAGGAACTGGTCACTTACCACTCTGGCCTGCCCTGCCATTCAATAAGACCCTGGCTGGTCCAGCCTTGCCCCCAACACAACTTGATGCAAAACAAATTTCACAACATATGCCAGTGATACTAAATAAGATTCTGACTTTCCTCAAGCCACTGGCTCCACTTGCAGATCGACAGTCTGCCAGCGTTTGCCCCCAAAGTGTTGAATCTCTCTGTTCCCCACCATCGCAGATGAGCCTTACCAAGAGAATCAGCCCCTCCTGCCCACTCCCCACTTTCAGTATAACTTAATATCATATCTGAATGACAATGCCTCAAACTCACTTTGTAACCTTAGAGGAAAATTTTGAATTCACAGCCTCAGACCCTGAGACAAGATTGCTGTCAGTTGAACCAAAATGTTATTATAGTTCAACTGGGGATTTGGAGTTTGGAGTTCATTTCCAATGCCATCTGTAAGGAGTCTGTGTGTTCTTTTCGTGACCATGTGGCTGCTTTGGTTTCCTCCCACAGTCCAAAGACATAACGATTGGTAGGTTAATAAGTCATTGTAAGTTGTTTTGTGATTCTGAGTCTGATTTGTAACAATTGTTTAACCCCCCCCCAGCTATGACAACCTTAAGGAATTGTTCCGCGATTAGGCTGGTGATAAATAGGTAGGTTGCTGGATCATGCAACTTGTTGGGCCAAAATGACCTGTTCTGCCCTGCAATTCCAAATAAAATAAATAATATTAATTTGTTGATTTGTAACAATTGTTTGATCTAGGTAGACACATGGTTCTGTACCAGTCAAAGCTTGTCTGCAGCTATGACATTTTACTAGAGGTATATCATCATTGGTCAAAATATTTTTGTTAAAAAATGCCAAGCTGTTTCTAATTCATTAAATAATGAATTCTTTGTTTCAGCAGATATCTGTTAAATTGGTTCATTATCTGCAATTACTAACTGTCATCCATCCAGCCTGAAATCTGACAGACAGAAAATAGCTTTTTTTTTTATTCTTGTCGGCAATTCAGAATCAGAATCAGACTTTAATCGCCAAGTACCTATGCACATACAAGGAATTTACTTCCGGCAGATGTTGTCTCTCTGCTCATAACAATAATAATGATAAATATAAATAAAAATATAGATTATACATACAGGTAGTGCAATCCAAGTAATAGTTAGCCGACAGTTAACCGGCAGTTAACTGTTCAGCAAAGTGACCGCAGTAGGGAAAAAACTTCTCCAGTGCCTATTAGTCTTAGTCTGGAGGGATCTGAAGTGCCTACCAGACGGAAGCAGATCAAACAGTCCGTGCGCAAGATGGGAGGAGTCCTTTATGATGTTCCCCGCCCTCTTCTTCAACCTGGAAGAATACAGGTCCACAATAGAGGGCAGGGAGGCTCCAATAATGCGCTCGGCAGTCCTCACTGTGCGCTGTAGTCTGGTTCTATTCTGTTTGAGTTTTACAGTTTTCAGACCCGGGTTTAATACCACTGGCATATGTCGTGAAATATGTTGTTTTGCAGTAGCAGTACATTGCAATGCAGAATAAAAAAAATGTATGAATTACAATAAGAAATAGATAAATATTAAATACATAGTGCAAAAAGAGTGAAAGAAAATAGAATTGTTTTATTTTTGAATGCTCTTAATAGCTATGCAAATATAACTTTCTTTTATTAATTTTATGACGGGTTAATAAACTCTCCTCACACCTGTGGAGTGGTTAATTCCAGCCGAGACTGATGGTATCTGTTAGGAAGCTTTCACTAGCATTAACCCTGTGGTCTGTAGCAGAAAATGTCTTGCTATTTGACCCAAACAGTTTCATTGAGAGGTCCATGAAATGCACTGCAAAAATTATCACTGCTGCATTGCTGGTATCCATTCAGCATCCATTTATGTTGCTAAACTGCTTCCATTATTATCAGATTTCTACCAGCTCTGGATACTTACTTTATTTAGAATTACAACACAGTAATTAGTGGGAAGTTAGAGAATTGGAAAGCTTTTGAAAACCAACAAAAAGTGACTAAAAAAACACATAAGGAGTGAAAAGATGAAATATGAAAGAACACCAGCTAAAAATACCAAAGAGGGTACCAAAAGTTTCTTTTTTAGATATATAAAGAGTAAAAGAGGATGTTGGACCACTGGAAAATTATGCTGGAGAGGTAGTAATGAGCGACAAAGAAATGGCAGAACTTAATAAGTATTTTGCATCAGTCTTTGCTGCGAAAAGTATGAGCAGTATGCAGAAATTCAAGAATGTCAGGTAGCTGAAGAGATTGAGGAGGTATTAGTAATAATCTTTCAAGAATCACTAGGTTCTGGAATCGTTCCAGAGGACTGGAAATTGCAAATGCCTTTCCACTCTTTAAGAAGGGAGGGAAGCAAAAGAAAGGAAATTATAGGCTAACAACACATAAAATGCTGGTGGAACACAGCAGGCCAGGCAGCATCTATAGGAAGAAGCACTGTCGACGTTTCGGGCTGAGACCCTTCGCCAGGATTATAGGCTAGTTAGCCTGACTTCAGTGGTTGGGAAGATATTAGAGTCTATTATTAAGGATGAAGTTTTGGAGTACTTGGAGTTTCATGATAAAGCTGGTCGACATGAGCATGATTTCCTTAATGGGAAATCTTGCCTGATAAATCTGTTGGAATTCTATGAGGAATAGACAAAAGAGAGTCTGTGGATGTTGTTTACTTGGTCTTTCAGAGGGCATTTAAGCAGCACATCAGGCTGCTTAAAAAGATAATAAGATTGCATGGTATTACAGGAAAGATACCATGGATAGAATATTGGCTGACTGGCAGGAGACAAAGAGTTGGAATAAAGAGGGTCTATTCAATGGTGTTCCGCAAGGGTCGGTATACGGACCGCTTCTTTTCATCTTACATGTTAATCATTTGGGTAACAAGATTGACTTTGTGGCCAAGTTTGCAGATGCTACAAAGATAAGTGGAAGGGCAAGTAATGTTGAGGAAGTATGAAGTCTGCAGGAGGAAGCAGATTGGGAGAATGGGTAAAAAAGTGACCGGTAGAATATAGTGTAGGGAAGTGTATGGTCATGCAGTTTGGTAGAAGGAATTGGACTATTTACTAAATAGGGAGAAAATTTAAAAATCCAAGGTGCAAAGGGACTTAGGAGTCCTTGTGCAGGATTCCCTAAAGGTTAACTTGCCGGTTCCGTCTGTGGTAAAGAAGTTTAATGCAATGTTAGTATTGATTTCAAGAAGACTAGAATATAAGAGCAAGATGTAATGCCAAGGCTTTATAGTGCATTGGTCAGACCGCACTTGGCATACTGTGAGTAGTTTTGGACCCCTTAAATAAGAAAAGATGTGCTGGAATTGGAGAAGGTCTGGAGAATTATTCTGGGAGTGTTTGATAGCTCTGGCCCTGTACTCGCTTTAGTTTAGAAAAATGAGGGAGGATCTCATTGAAATCTATTAGACAGAGTGGATGTGGAGATGATATTTCCTATAGTGGGTGAATCTAAGGCCAGAGGGCACAGCCACAGAATAGAGGATCGGCTATTTACAACAGAGATGAGAAGGAATTTCTTTAGCCAGAGGGTAATGAATCTGTGAAATTCATTGCCATGGACATCTGTGGAGGCCAAGTCATTGAGTATATTTAAAGCAGAGGTTGATAGGTTCATGGTTAGTCAGGGTGTCAAAGGTTAGGGGGAGAAGGTTGGAGAATGAAGTTGAAAGGGTAATAAATCAACCATGATGACATAGTGGAGCAGACTTGATGGGTCGAGTGGCCTAATTCTGTTCCTATGTTTTATGATCTTATGGTAAGACACCTTTCTACGGATGTAACATAGAAACTTAGAAAACCTACAGCACACAAAGTTGTGCCGAACATGTCCCTACCTTAGAAATTACTAGGCTTATCTATAGCCCTCTATTTTTCTAAGGGCTCCATGTACCTATCCAAAAGTCTCTTAAAAGACCCTATTGTATCCACCTCCACCACCGTTGCAGGCAGCCCATTCCACGCACTCACCACCCTGAGTAAAAAACTTACCCCTGAGATCTCCTCTGTCCCTACTCCACAGCACCTTAAACCTGTGTCCTCTTGTGGCAACCATTTCAGCCCTGGGAGAAAGCCTCTGACTATCCACACGCTGAATGCCTCTCATCATCTCATACACCTCTATCAGGTCACCTCTCATCCTCCGTCACTCCAAAGAGAAAAGGCTGAGTTCACTCAACCTATTCTCATAAGGCATGTTTTCCAATCCAGGCAACATCCTTGTAAATCTCCTCTGCACCCTTTCTATGGCTTCCACGTCCTTCCTGTAGTGAAGCAACCAGAACTGAGCACAGTACTCCAAGTGGGGTCTGACCAGGGTCCTATATAGCTGCAACATTACCTCTCAGCTCCTAAATTCAGTTCCACGATGGATGAAGGCTGTGCAGTAGAGATCATCCTAACAAGCTGCATCACTGCATGGTACAGAAATGGTACTGTAGTGGACAGGAAAGCTCTACAACGGATAGTCAAGAATGCCCAATGCATCACTGGCAGCAGCCTACCTGCCATCAAGGATATATATCCGCCAAGACAACCAGGCTCAAAAACAGTTATTCTCACCAAGCAGCAAGACCGATCAGCAGCTCCACCCACTAACACACCCCTCCACACCCCCAACCATCACTACTTTATGATTTCCTGAGAGGCATACAATCAATGTATATAAGCTATCTTATATATTTGTATTATTGTTTTCTTTATCTCATTGTGGTTTTTTTTGTGCTGCATCAGATCTGGAGTACAATTATTTTGTTGTTCTTTTCACTTGTGTACTGGAAATGACATCTTGAATCTTCTGGCCAATTGCTCCCACGGTGACCAGTTAAGCTACTAACCCACATACCTTTGGAATATTGGCGAGAAGCTGGAGTACCCAGTGGAAAACCATGCAGTTACAGAAGAACGTAGAAACTTCAGCGGTGGGAATTGAAACCGAATTGCTGGTGCTGTAAAACGTTACATGAGCTGCTATGTAGGCGGAACAGTGATGAAAGGTATTTAAGCCAGATAAGTGTGAGGTAATACACTTAAGGAAGTCAAATTCTGGTAAAACATAGAGAGTAAATGGAAAGGACTTTAGTAGCATGGAGATACAGAGAGATCACCACAAGGTGTTTCTGTACATCAATGTTCCTAAGGTCTCTGAAAGTGATGGCACAGGTGTATATCTACATTTGGTATTCTTGCCTTTATAGTTCAAGGCATTGAATGGAAGAGCTGAAACATCATGTTTCAACTGTGTAAGACTTTGATTAGACCGCATTTGGAGTATTGTGTATAGTTCTGGTCACCGCATTATAGAAAGGATGTGGTGGACGTAGATACAGTGGTGTAGTAGTTATTGTAATTCCTTTACAGCAGTCACAGTTTGGGTTCGATTTCCACCTCTATCTATAAGATGTTTGCACGTTCTCCCTGTGACCTCAGGGTGCTCCAGTTTCCTCCCACATTCCAAAGATGTATGGGTGAGGGCTAATAAGGTGGGTGCCGGAAGTATGGCAACATTTGCCCCCAAAACAATCCTCGCTGATTTGATTTGGTACACGGCACATTTCACTGCATGTTTGGATGTAGATGTGACAAGTAAAGCTACTCTTCAGTCTTCAGCAGAGAATTACTGCATATTCCCTGGAATTTTTCATTGTAATTATAAGAAGAGGTTGCATGGGTTGAGTTTATTCTCAATGGAATGTCAGAAGCTGTGGATGTTATAATATGAGGAGGATGGATTGGATAGATAGTCGAAGTCCTTTTCTCAGGCAGGATAGTCTAGAGAGCACAGGTTTAAGGTGAGAGGGAGGGAAGAAATGTTCAAAGTAAAATTTATTATCAGAGTACATACATATTACCATATACAATGGTGAAATACATTCTTTTTCTGCAGGCATACTTAGCAAATCAGTAACTGTAAACAGGATAATAGACAACAAATTGTATAAAAGCAAATATAAATAAATAACAAGCATGAAATAACAAGATAAAGAGTCTTTAAAGTGAGACCATCGGTTGTGGAAACACCAGAAGTAGAGAGTGGAGCTATTCCCTTTTGTTCAAGAGCCTGATGGTTGACGGGTAGTAATTGTCCTTGAACCTGGTGGTGTGAGTCCTGAAGCACTTTATACCTTCTACGTGATGGCAGCAGTGAGAAAAGAGCATGGCCTGGGTGGTGAGGATCTTTGATGACGGATGCTGCTTTTCTATGGCAACATTTCATGTAGATGTGCTCAATGGTTTCTGAATGGTACGTTTCTCACTCTGAGGCTGGTGGTTTATCTGGAATGAGCTTCCAGAGGCAGATACAGTTGCAATGTGTAAAAGGCATTTCGGTAGGTGAGATAGGAACGGTGTATGGAGATGTGGGCCTAATGCAGGCAGGTGGGATTAATATTGATAGCATCATAGTCAACATGGAAGAGGTGGGCCAAAGGGCCTATTGCTGTGATATTAGCAGATAAGACATTTGAAAAGTCTGCAGAATCAGTTAGTGAGCAAAGTCAGCACTTCAAGATTCAGTTGCATCAGTGCACGAGTGTAAAGGAGAACAAAATGATTGTTACTCCGGATCTGACACAGTATAAAAAAACACAATAAGTATAAACATAAAAATGATCCAATGAAACACACTGTACAAGTGACTATTGAGTGTGGCCATATATGCATAAGATATAGACTGATTGTACTGTACATAAAGTAATGCTAGGTAACTGTACAGAAGGTAACTCTGACAGGAATGATAAAGCGACAAAGTGACTCTTGGTAAGAGGAACTCTTCTAGGTAGCAGCAGGGCACACAGAAACACGGTAGGCCAATGACTGTGTCAGTGTATGTCGGTATGGGGTTTGGATCCATGTAGGTATGAGGTGTGGAGTGTAACCGTAAAGTGGCACTCCTTTGCAGTGCTATATTTAAGTGGTCCAAAATTTAATAGTTTGATCGGCATCCAGAAGAAGTAGTTGTAGACTTTATTGCAGACTTTAATGGACTCCTAAACACTCCTCATGTGGTGTAAGTTTGCAGGGGGTGTTGTGAGGGTGAGCTGATTGTGGAATCCAAGATGTGCATTCTCAAAGAAATCTGCTCAATGAGAAAAAAAAACAGATTTTAAGTAGGCTTTGGATATGTGCCCAGGCAGTGGTAAAAGGAACTGAGCAATTACAGGCATCGCAACATCACCCAGCGAAGGCTTGGAGTGTCGTCAGGTTGGCTGAAGCCCCACTTATCATCTGCAAAAGTGAAAGGAGATGTTATTGTGGTGGCGTAGGGTATTGAGCTAATGGATATGGACAAAGAGTCCATTTACCATAATTGAGGCATCAAAAAAACATTGCTTCGAAGTTTTAAAAAAAGACTGTAGCAAACTCAAGCAACCAAACAGTGTTCATCCTGTTGGATAGAATAGTGAAAGGCATACACCCAGTTGCCTCTTTATTAAGTATCACAAGCATGAGGAGGTCTGCAGATGCTGGAAATCCAAAGCAACAGACACAAAATGCTGGAGGAACTCAGCAGATCAGGCAGCTTCTGTGGAAAAGAGTAAACAGTCAACATTTTGGGCTAAGACCCTTCACCAGGACACTTGATTTATAAGGAGGTTCCTTCTTCTCCAGCCCTTTTTCTTTCGACCCACCTGGCTTCACCTATCACCATCTTGACAACAGTTAACACCTCCAAGATAAGACTAATGACCCTCTCGTTACCTCTATGACTCATGTGATAGCTACTCCTTTAAACAACTCCTTTAAGCCGGAAAACAACACACCATGGATTAGAACTGAACAACACACACAAAAATGCTGGAGGAACTCAGCAAGCCAGGCAGCATCTATGGAAAAAAGTACAGTCGATGTTTCAGGCCGAGACCCTTTGGCAGGACAGAGGAAGGGTCTCGGCTTGAAACGTCGACTGGACTTTTTTCTATAGATGCTGCCTGGCCTTTTGAGTTCCTCCAGCATTTTGTGTGCGTTGTTTAGATTTTCAGCATCTTCAGATTTTCTCTTGTTTGTGATTAAAACTGAAGAAGCCTCTCGAATGAGTGGCGAAATGTCTTCTAGACAACACAGCAAATCCAATTGTCTTGATTACCGTAGATTCCGGATTTTAAGCCGCTACTTTTTTCCCACATTTTGAACAGCTTTGAACTCTGCGGCCTTTAATCCGGAGCGGCTAATACATGGTTTTTTTTCATGCCGCCTCGTAAACATTTTGCCTCGTAACAGTAGACCAATAAAATTGATGAGTAGTTCACAGAGGTCCAATGAAATTGTACGATAAATCAAGCGCACTTTCACAATTAAATTATTGTAAATCAGTCATTTGTACTCACCCTCATCAACATGGAAAACACTCGAAGAAAAGCATTGTGCTGCCTTTATGGCAGTTATTTAGTTTATAATATTTTCGCGTAGTAATTCATTTTCTAGTTAAAGTTAGAAGAGTTTTAACTATATTTGTTTTCTGTACTACATCGCGGGATGCTATGACGTCACACCCGGTTTCGCCGCGTCTTGTGGGATACCGGTTTGCGATAAACGGGAAGGAGGGGGCATTAGACCCGAGCGAAACGCTGCTTTTAAATGCCGTTTGCGATAAACGGGACGGCGGGGGTCAAGCGGCGGAGCGAAAACGCTGCTTTTAAGTTAAAGGCGATCAATAACTTTTCCTGGTAGGCTGCAGTATATATATTTTTTACCAGTCGTTAGGAGATATTGGAATGTTGTTCAGTAAAGAAGTATACGCAACGTATATTTAAAAGTAGCCGCGTTACGGGCACAGTTCGAAAAAAAGCATTTGCAATATGTATTTGTTTTTGTTACCATATGGATTTAATTAAAAGTTAAAAAATCCTCACGTGTAATATCTTTCTGTGTAAATATCTCATATTACAACGTGGGACACCTGCGGCCGAAAATCCAGTGCGGCCTAAAATCCGGTGCGGCCTTTACAAGTAAAAAATTGATTTTATTTCTAAAATTAGAGCCAGCGGCTTTTAATCAGGTGCGCTCTGTAGTCCGGAATCTACGGTAATTACTGCTTGATATACAATGACTCGGATGACTGAGAACCTTCATAGACATATCACTTTCTAGGGATTTTCCTTCCCCTCCTCCCCAACCTTTTTATTTTGGCTTCTTCCCCCTTCCTCTTCAGTTCTGAAGAAGGGTCTTGACCTGAAACATCGATTGTTTATTCATTTCCATAGATACTGCCTGAGCTGCTGAATTTCTCCAGCATTTTGAGTGTGTAACGTTGAGATGTTGTGCTGTAGCTGTACAAGATGTTGATGAGGTTGCCTTTGGAATATTGTGTTCAATTTTTGTCATCCTGTTATATGAAATATGCCATTAAGCTGCAAAGAATGCAGAGGAGATTTATGACCGTCTTGCCAGGATTCAAGGCACTGAGTAATGGGGAGAGTTGAGGAGATTGGGACTTTTTCATTGGAATGTAGGAGGAAGAAAGGGATCTTATAAGGATTTGATAGGATCCTGAGCTTTTTCACCTAGAGAGTGGTCAATATATCTGAGCTGCCAGAGGTCATGGATGAATCAGGTACAATAACAGCAAAGTGTTGTGATTATGAATAAAGTCACCAGGAGATACAGAAGCTGGTGGATATAGAAATCTTTATTCAGTAAAACAAGCAGACATCATACTGGACACATTCTTAGATCCAAAATTACATGACATTTTTAGATGCTAAAGATCAAAGGTAACAGCAGGGCAATTCTATAGTTACAATGCTTCCTTTGAATTATGAAGGGTGATTGATAAATTCATGGCCTACAGTAGAAGGAGTCAATTTTAGAAAACCAAGCACATTTATTTTCCCTATATTTACACACTTAGTCCAGCGGTCGTGGAGCATATGGATCCCTTCTTTGTAGAAGTCAGCAACTTGAACCTCCAGAAGTGGTCCACGGCAGGGGTGATTGATAAGTTCGTGGCCTAAGGTAGAAGGAGGTGAGTTATTAACTTCAAACTTTCTGCATTTTCAGTCAAAGAGTTGCTGCATCTGCATGTAACGAGAGCTGTATAACTCATTCTACCTTAGGCCACGAACTTGTCAATCACCCCTGCCACAGACCATCTGGAGGTTCAAGATGCTGTCATTACGTGCACGTGCAGTTCAACTCTTTGAGTGATAATGCAGAAAGTTTGAAGTTAATAACTCATCTCCTTCTGCCTTAGGCCACAGACTTATCAATCACCCCTGCTGTGGACCACTTCTACAAAGAAGGGATATGTATGCTCCACGACCACTGGACTAAGTGTGTACATGTAGGACGGGACTGTGTTGAAAAATAAATGTGCTAGGTTTTCTAAGATTGATTCCTTCTACCTTAGGCCACAAACTTATCAATCACCCCTCATACATATAATTTTCAAACACCTAGATCTGCACACCATACTCCAGACACCTAACCCATATTCAGTTCAAAAGACTGGTTGCTGTTGAAATTAATATTTGTAATATACCATAACTCCTGACTACATCCTAACACTAGGTACTTGAGCAGATACTTGAATAGGAAAGACTTAGAGGGATATGGACCAAATGTGGCCAATAGGTCTAGTTTAGAATAGCATGGAGTATTTGCATTGAAGAGCCTATGTCCATGCTGTATAAGTCTGTGACTCTAAAGCACAGTTTTCGCCTTAAGGCAATAGTGAGCTTCTCAGGTGAATATTCTGCACAGTCTAACAATCAGGTTAATGGTTTGGCACAGGCTAGATGCCTGCTTCTGAGCTGTGGTGTTCTATAACCTCAGTAGGCAAACTCACAAGATAGAGTGAATTTGTTTATGGAAAAATGTTAGTTTTTGATATTGTTAACATTTTGATACTGTTAACTGAATTTAATTAATATTGGAAAATTTAGTTAATTTTCCAATATTGACAGTTTGGAATTTGGCCTGCCCTGGTGTTGGAGCCCAGCTAAGAGAGAGGGTGGGAAGGGAGGGGTTGGGGGATGGGAAAAGGATTTGTTTTGTTTAGTTGTTTTTGCTTATTGTATGTTGGCCGCGTGTTGTTTTGCTGAACATTGTGGGCTTACTTCGTTGACGCCAGAATGTGTGGCAACATTTGCAGTACGTCCTCAGACTGTGGTGGGTGTTAATGCAAACTTTGCTTTTTACTGAATGTTTCAATGTACTTAGATAATTAAATCTAAATGTTTTGTACAAATTGATAGGAAGAGATGTGAAAACGTTGGTGAACTAGAAACCTATGTTGTCTTTGTATTATTAATGCCTTGTGCTTGATGAGTGAACAATAAAGATGGTACTCCCATGATGGTGTGTGGTTGTTGATTTCAAAATGAGGACCCTGACATTTACTTCATTTCTACTTGCTACACAGATCTATTGAAGGATGGCGTTAAGATAAGATTTTAGATGTAGTGTACAGTATGAATTCCTGAAATTCTATTCATTTGGCCTGCCTGAGGATTGGAGGCCCGGTCTTTGTGTGTGTAAGTGTACAGGTGGAGGAATGAGTCCATCAGGAAGGTGGTACAAGAGCCTGAAGACACACACTCAATGTTTTAGGAACAGCTTCTCTGCCATCAGATTTCTGAATGGTCCTTGAACACTACTTCACTATTTTGCTCTCTCTTTGTACTAGTTATTAATTATTTTTAATATTTCTTATTGTAACATAGCACTTTTTAAGTATTGTACTGTACTGATGCTGTAAAACTACAAATTTCACAACCTGCCAGTGATAGTGAACATAATTCTGATTGCAAGAAAATAATTTTTCTTCATTTAGCCAACTTCTTGGTTCTTGTGAAGCCTAAACTCTCACACTTACCAATGCTAACGTAGAACTGGCAACTAGGAGGCATACAAGAGCAATGTAGAAATATCCAGAGAGGAGAGGATCGATACATCTCTGTTGGAGGCAGGGAGGATGCATCGTGATTCTATTTCATTCAGCAGGTTGCTTTAAACAAGATTTTAAATGGCTGATAGTGAAAAGTGTAAACGTCAGACAGGTAGTGATGTAGCAGATGTTAATATTTTTACTGCCCAATAGTAAGAGATTCCTCAGGCAGGAGGTGAAGTGACTGCTTCTGTTGCTACTTTTTTGGGAAGGGAAGTTTTTATTATTTCAGTTACACTGCATGAAAGATGCAGTAAAGGATTCTATCCTGTAATTACTCCAGAAAAAAAAGAAAAGTTTGCATGAATTGAAAATAAAATTGATGAAGAGCTCTTGATTATTTGTGGCTATAATTTATTACACACTATTACTTTCTGGCATGTGATTATTTACAAGCTCTGTGCATAGCTTGTCGATAGATGTTATTCTGCTGAAAGAATGGGTCCTAATTTAGAAATGTCAAAATGCAGTTGTAAAATACTTGCGATTCAAAACCAATTTAATTTTTATCTTAATTGGTATAATTCATAAACTGAGTCATTATAACCAATCCCTGTGATTGCCACGGGTGGTCTTTTGCTGGGGGTGCCAATTTATTTGATTGGATGTAAATGTGCTATTATTTCTGAACTAATTTACCCAATTTTGCCCAATATCTTATTGCAGTCAGTTTTAGCATTCATTTGAAGAGGACTAAAATGTACAGAAAAGCAAGGATCTAATGCTGAGGCTTTATAAAGCCATTGGTCAGCCCACGTCTGGAGTATTGTGAGTAACTTTTGACCCATATCTAAGAAAGGATGTGCTGCCATCCAAGAGGTTTCAGACGAGGTTTACAAGAATGATATCGGTAATGAAGGAGTTAATGTATGAGGAGCGTTTGATGGCTCTGAGCCTGTACTTGCTGGAGTTTAAAAGAATGAAGGGGGATCTTATTGAAACTAATTGAATATTGAAAGGCTTACCTGGACTGAATGTAGAGAGGATGTTTATATTAGTGGGCGAGATAAGGACCAGAAGGCACAGCCTCGGAATGGAAGGGTGTTCCTTCAGAACAGAGATGAGGGGCATGATCTGTGAAATTCATTGCCACAGATGGCTGTGGAGACCAAATCATTGATGACATTTACGGCAGAGGTTGACAGGTTTTTGGTTAGTGAGGTTGTCACAGATTACAGGGAGAAAGCAGGAGAATAGGATTGAGAGTGAAAATAAATCAACCACAGTCGAATAGCGGAGCCATTGATGGGCCAAATGACTTAATTCTGCTCCCCGATCTTAAGATCTTATGGTCACGTAGGATGTGGGCTGTGCTTGCACAGACACCCACAGTGAGCCTGGTGTCAGCAGCAGCCTCATTGTAGTTGGAGTTTTGTTACACCTTCACTGATTGGGCCATTCTGGCTGCCAATGAAAGGGAAGGCTACCTTTGTGTGATTTTCACTGGAAAGGAAGAAGATGGCTTGTTTATAATTCTTAGCCAATAGCCTGAGGTCAGCCATGGCATTATTCTTTGTGGGCAGAATTATCTTTGGGCCCTCAGTTAGGAAGAAGTCTACACAATGAAGTGGGTTGGTGGCTTCATTTCTATTGCCTTCAGCAGAGAATATAACAAGAAAAAGGAGAAAAGAATGTAGTGGGATGTAAAATCCTTGGACCTGCCTGTGTGATCTGTTCTTTATATTCCACTTTCATGTGTATTCCTACCCTCACCTCCATTATCCATGATTCGCCTTTGGTTCAAAAATCTGTATTATCCTTGACTGAAAGGAATATTCATAGATACTAGAGAATTGTAAAAGTTCACAGTTCACTGTGAGAGAAATCCACATCAATCCCAATGTGGCTAGCCCCTTACCTTGAGATAATTCCACCCATGCAGGAAAAGATCCATACAGTATCTATCCTGGTCCAATCCATTTTGGATCTTGTATGTTTCAGCAACATTCTTCTCCCATCCTTCTAAATTTCAGAAAATATATCCCATTCTTCTCAATCTATCCTCTTAAGACAACCCCTGGTATCAGTCTAGTAAATCATTGCTTCAGTGTCTTTAATTTATTTATTTAGCAATACAACATAAAGGATGCCCTTCTGGCCCTTCAAACTGCACCACCCCAGCAACCACTGATTAACCCTAACCTACTCACAGGATAATTTACAATGACCAATTAACCTACCCTGTATGTCTTTAGATCAGAGGACCCTGAGAAAATCCACACATTCCATGGAGACTCCTTGCAGAACAGTACCAGAATTGAACTCCAAACTCTGGAACGCCCCACACTAACTGTTACGCTACCATGGACCCCATTAAAGCCACTGAATCCTCAAAGGGACCAGGTCTATCCCAAAGGCATTGTACAACTCTGTGAAAGCTTTTTGTGCCATTCCTTACTTACACAAACCTGAGACGAAATTGACAACCTTCCTATTCTTTCACCTGACGTTATTCGAGGGGAACTTGCCAGTCTCAGGGCAGAGGTCAGGAAATTTTCTTACCTGAACTTTCTAATAGCATTAAATATTAGATAAATCTTGCTCTTGTTTCTTCAAAACTTCTACCAGTTTGTTGTCTCATCTTGAATCTTTTAGGGGAGCATTTACTAATGTCTAAGCGGTTTGAGTTGGAAACAGTGACCAAGAAACCCTTAAGCTCCTAGCATTCAGTTCGCCTAGCATGCAAACTGGTCTAGTAATGATGCCATAGCCTTGGCCATCCACTCCATCCTGTTCTACCTCAAAAGCAATGCCTTACGCACCATTCAGCTCTGCATTTCATACAATCATCCATCAGTGTGTATGGTGTGTAAACTGCCCTTGTTGGGACTCAGCACTCCCCTCTGTAATTGGATCTTGGACTTCTTGATGTAAAGAGACCAGTCATTCCAAGTTGGCAGCAACGTCACAAGCTCCATCACAGTGAGCAGACTCACAATTGCGCTGCCAGATCCAGCTCAAACTGCATCATCAAGTTTGCTGATGATACAAGTGAAGAGATGCCTCATGTTGGCCTCATCGGCAACAAAGATAAGTTGGCATACGGAAGAGGAGGTAGAGAGGTTTGTCAAATGGTGTAAGAACAATAACCTGAGTCTGAACGTAGACAAGACAAAAGAGATGACTGGACTTAGGAAGGCGCGGGTTGACCACTCTTCATTACATATAATGGCTCTTCGTGGAGAGAGTGAAGAGCACCAAGTTCCTTGTTGTCTGCTAGAGCACCACCAAGAGTGGCCTGTCCGGCTGAATCATTGTGCTACAAAAGCTGCAAGATCCTACAAAGGACGGTAAAAATCACTGAGAGGATCACCAGGATCTCCATTCCACCCCCCACCCCCACCATCATTTCTGATAGCTACCTGGAGCATTGTAGATGAAAGGCCCAAAGCATTGTTGATGAGTGGCCCTACCACATAGTCCGCAAAATATTTGATCCACTACCATCAAGAAGGAGATACAGGAGCATTAGGACTAGGACTGCCAGACTGAGTAACAGCTTCTTTCCTCTGGCTGAGAGACTAGTGAATCCTCTGACACCACTGAGGTCTCTTCACTTAGACGGCGAGCAGTTTGCTATTTACCTGTGCTGTGCACATGCATTTCGAATAATATTTTATAGTAATATTTTATTTTATGTGGTGTGTAAGATGCATATTTTGTGGGTGCACCATTGTTCGAAGGACTGTTGTTTTGTTTGGTTGTATATACATACAGTCAGATGGTAATGAACTTGAAATGAAGAGACAATTTGTTGAGATGTGTGATTTGGCTGAGACATGGTACCAATGTCCAAGGTTCTTCTGATGGATTGAAGGTGGGCTAATGCTTCCAATTAACTTTGCAGACTGTGGTGGAGGAAGATTTGAAATGCCACATCTAATAAAAGTATAGAAGCGGGTACAGTATGCTTTAATTTTCCTCAAATTGTGATTAAAATGATATAGTTTAAGACAGAGGTAGATTTGAATGTATTAAAATTAGAGCAATTCAAATTTGCAACTAACTTATGTGGACCAAATTTTTTATATTACTTTTGTAATTTATTAATTATTTCCTTTTTTGTGGGGGGGGGGGGGGGGAACAGATCTCCAGCCTGGCCAGTCTGTATTTCTGAGGAAGGTATTAGAAGCCTTCATTAGCATTCAGAGTTCTAGCTCCCAATATAGACAAACAGCAAACGGGGATCTCATGTTAAAGCAACTGTCTGAGTGATCTAAATTTGCCTTATAGATTAAATTTACTGACAAATGTTCTAATGAGACTTTCCAAGTAGAGAGAGGAGCAGGCTTGGGAGACAGAAAGCAGGAGTTTAAAGCAATGATGGAGGAACAGCCGATACATAAATCTGTTGATTGGTATAATACTACAGCCAGCACAGTAGGGATACAGAGTATTGATAGTGTATCTGGATGGATTGTTTAGATTGTGAACTGCAAAAGATAATATCATCAAGCAGATGTTTCAATAGAATCCTACTTAGTTTTAGTCACCTGAAATAGAAGCAGCATCAGGAAACAGTGTGTTTGTTGATTAATACCTTGAGTGCAAATTTCTAGGTCAACATGAACCAACTCTGCAATGAAATATATCTTAAGATCAGATTCCTTCCTCTCCAGCCTTTACTTTTCCCACCTAAAACCTCCTAGCTTCTTACTTCATTCCCCCTCCCTTCCCCATCCACTTGGCTTCACCTATCACCTTCCAGCTTGTATTCCTTCCCCTCCCCCTACCTTCTTATTCTGGCTGCTTCCCCCTTCCTTTCCAGTCCTGATGAAGGGTCTCTGCCCCAAAATATCGACTGTTCATTCGTTTCTATAGATGCTGACTGATTTGTTGAGCTCCTCCAGCATTTTGTGTGTATATGTGGGTGTGTGTTGCTTTGGATTTTCACCATCTGCAGAATCTCTTGGGTTTACGATGTGTGCAATATTTGTCTCAAACTAAGTCTAATTCAAATAATCCTAAGGATTGAAGGATCTAGGTTTAGGCCGCTATCATTTGATATCAAAATGATTACAGGCTAAAATTTTGTTACTACTTTGGAGTCCATGCTACTTTTGCCTTTGAGTATGTGAATTTATAACTTGGAGTTTTCAGAGTCTCAATGCAAGCTCTTTATGATTATGAATATTTATGATTTTTTGTAAGCTGCAGGTTCTAATCAAGAAAGTAGTTATATTATGATAATCATAAAACATAATTAACGTAATAGCCCACTGTTGGAGGATGCTTACCGTGCCGTGTTAACCCCTGGAGAACTTTCTACTGGAATAAAAAACACATACAATGGGGTTAAAATTCTCCAGTTGATCATCGAATGATGCAAATGAAGAAACACTCTGTTGTTTCACCCTTTTTCTCTAATTTCCTTTGTGTTACTAATTAGAAACCTACAGAAAATAATTTTGGCAGTTATAGGGTAGAAGCCGCTTAACTGAACACCTCCCATGGCGAGCAAAACACTCCAAACAGTTATTCTTAATAAGGAAGCCCCATTAAAAGTATACATGCCAGTTTTGATTGGCAGTAATGCATCCTGGAATTGTCCATGAACTGAAGTAATTATTCTATCAGTAACAGGTTTACTGTTGATGTAAGGGTAAATGCCACCTATTGAATCAATTGTATAGTGACAGTCCAGAAGATTATGCAAAATATAGCGTTATCAATCACATTGGTACTTTATCTACTTATAAAATTCGAATCAGTTTTCATTTCAAATGGTGGCACTTGGTTCACTACATGCAAATCAACTCGATTTTGTTGTAAACTCATGGGTTTTGAAGTCAGTGTTTGATCTGTTAAAACAACAGACGTGCTCTAGGTTCTTTATCAAGAGGATCTTCCTATTGAAATCTGTGCAGAATTTCTACATTTTTACCAACATGGTCATTTTCTAAATGTTTGTACTTCTAACAATTTTTGTCGGGTCTCACCAATGTAGATGGGGAGCACCAGACGCAATAGATGACCCTGGCAGATTTGCAGGTGAAGTGTTGCCTCACCTGGAGGGACTGTTTGGGGCCCTGAAAGGAAGTGAGGGAGGTGGTGAACAGGCAGGTGTAGCACTTGGGGCATTGCAGGGATAAGTGCCTGGGAGTGGTAATGGGTGAATGGACAAGAAATCGTGGAGGGAGTGATCCCTGCGGAAAGTG
The DNA here is from genome assembly GCF_048418815.1 of Hemitrygon akajei. Lineage (NCBI taxonomy): Eukaryota > Metazoa > Chordata > Chondrichthyes > Myliobatiformes > Dasyatidae > Hemitrygon > Hemitrygon akajei. The sequence goes on along the minus strand of NC_133152.1, from coordinate 40,852,634 downwards.
GAGAGCGGAGAGGGGTAAAGATATGTTTAGAGGTAGAATTCCTGTGGAGATGGCAAAAGCTGTGGAGGATAATGTGTTGGATGCAGAGGCTGATGGGGTGGTAGGTAAGGACAAGAGGGACTCTCGCTACTACAACGGCAGGAAGACGGGTGAGCAGAGATGTACAGGGAATGGAGGAAATGCGGGTGAGGACAACATCAATAGTAGACAAATGGTTTCATGATGACCTGCTATAAAGTGAGAATAATTTGGACACTGTATTTTGCATGGTTATTAATACTTGAAGTACAAAAATATATTTAATCAGTATTGAGTTTAATGCTGAATGATACAGCATGTCGGCATCTTTATAATTGAATAACAAAAGCCTGGAATCCATCAGTACACCTTGGAAGTTCCATGCCCAAACCAAATGATACATCTCACAAGACCTCAACAAATTCTCTCTTCATTTGTATGCTGGAAACACAGGAATAGTTGGTCATTCTTTTGTACTTAAGCTGCTTGGATATTAATAAATGCTCCCCAAAAGAGTCAAGATGAGTTAATAAACTGGTAGAAATTTTGAAGAAAAGGGTGATGATTGCATCTGTATGCAGTATTAATATTGGATTTATCTAATATTTAATTCTCTTACAAAGTTCAAGGAAGCAAATTTCTTAATTAGTGCACACCCAATGCTGGAGGTCAGGCAGTGTCTATGAAAAAGAGTGAACAGTTGATGTTTCAGGTTGAGACCCATCTTCAGGACTGGGAAATTTCCTGACCTTTGCTCTGAGCCTTCGCCAATTCCCCATGGGCGCCATGGTAGCATTAGCAATTAGTGCGACACTACTACAGCTCGAGGAGGTTCAGAGTTCATTTCTGGTGCTGTCAGAAAGGAGTTTGTAAATTCTCCCCATGAAGTGCGTGGACTTGCACTGGGTGATTCTGTTTCCCCCCACAGTCCAAAGATGTACCCGTTAGTAAGTTAATTGGTCATTGTAAATAGTCCTGTGACTATGCTAGTACTAGAAAATTGACTGAGGCCCTTTGGGCTGGAAGAGCCTGTTGGGTGCTGTATCTCCAAATAAATAAATAAAATAATACCAGGTGAAAGAAGAGGAAGAATGCTAATTTGATCAAGTTCTTTCCTCTTCCTTTCCAGTTCTGATGAAGGGTCTCAGCATGAGACATATACTCCATAAATGCTGTCTGACCTGCTGAGTTTCTCCAGCACTTATGTGTGTGTGTGTTGCTCAAGTTTTCCAGCATCCGTAGAACCTCTTTTGTTTATGGATAACAAAAGGAATTTGCTTCTGACTGGATTGAGGTACAATGATACTGCTTCTCTTCAAGGAGATATTACTTCCTTGGAAAGAGGCCAGATTATGGGCGCAAACCTTGCAGTGTAACAGCAGCCTGTAATAATTTGTTCTCTTTACAAACACTCAGTGGCCCCTTTATTAGGTGTGCCTGCTTGTTAATACAAATATCTAATCAGCCAATCAAGTGGCAGCATCTCAATGTATAACAGCATGCAGACATGGTCAAGGGGTTCAGTTGTTGTTGAGACCAAACATCAGAATGGGGAGGGAATGTGATCTAAGAGACTTTGACTGTAGAATGATTGCTGGTGTTGGATGGGGTGGTGAGTATCCCAGAAACTGCTGATCGCCTGGCACTTCCACGCACAACAGTCAAGAAGTTATAGAGCATGGTGTAGAAAAACAAATAAAACATCCAGTAAGCAGCTGTTCAGCGGGCGAAAATGAAAAAACCAAAGAGGAATTGAAAGACTGATTCAAGCTAACAGGAAGGTGACAGTAACCCAGGTAACCACATGTTATAACAGTGGTGTGCAGAAGAGTATCTCTGAATGCACAACACATCGAACCTTGTAGTGGTTAGTCTACAGCAACAGCAGAAAACCACATCAGATTGAAAGCTGTATCTAATAAAGTGGCCACTGAGTATACACATTTTAAATAAATATAATAATATTAAAAGAAATTAAAGTGCTTTTGTTAAATAGTGATCTACAAGCAGTATTGCTACCATCAGGAAGGAGTTACAGAAGCCTGAAGGCATACACTCAACGATTCAGGAACAGTTTCTTCCCCTTTGCCACCTGATTTCTGAATGGACATTGAACCCACAAACACTATCCATCTATATATTTTTTCTATTTTTGCACTACTTATTTAATTTAACTATTGAGTTCACTTTAATTTTTAATTTATTTAAAATTTGTATATTTCTTTTAGGAAACTTGGAAACTTGTACATTATCATGACACAATAAGTTTTATTAATTTAAATAATTTAATTTCCATGTCAAAAAATAAACACTATCATGTGTTCTATTTCGGCACTGTACACTGGATTTCATTAATGTTTTTATCTTTTTGATTAATTAAGTAAAATCAGTAAGAAAACATAAGTGGAAGCGGTTCTCCTTGTGCCCAGAAAGAAATTTATTACAAACTGCTAAGCTCTCAGAATCAGATTTAATATCGCTGGCATATGTCATGAAATTTGTTGTCTTTGCAGCAACAGTACATAACAGAAAAAACATGAATTGGCGTAATTTTATTTTTTTATTTATATAAAAATGTTTTAAAATAGTTAAATAAGTAGTGCAAAATAGAAATAAAAAAGTAGTGAGATAAAAACTTTATGGGAGGTCTTGAAGTATTCTTTTCTGGTATAATATACACTCATTGGCCACTTTAGGTAGATGCGGTATCTAAAAATTGGCCACTGAATGTACTTGCAGTTGACCAGCTACTGGATTTTCTTTTTGGAATGAGTTATAAATAACTAAAAAAGTAAAGAAGTTAATCTGTATCTCATAGAAATGTTAACTCGCTATATGATTGAATTGCTTAAACTAGTTCAAGAATTAATATTTAACAATGTGCATATCTATTTAGTCTTTGCATGTTTGAAATATTGCTCTTTGGCTGTCAGTTGATTAGTGGCTTGATGAAAATTAATATTTTTTAAAAAACATATACAGTACTGTGCTAAAGTCTTGGGTACATATATATAGCTAGGGAGCCTAAGAATTTTTCCACAGTACAGTAGTAATTTTATGTATTGCATTGTGTTACTGCCACAAAAAACAGACATATTTTGTGACATATGTGAGTGATGATAAACCTGATTCTGACATGGGTCTCTATTTTGGACTGAGAGTGGAAGGGGAAAGAGAAGGAAACACCAGAGAGACATTCTGAAATGATCGATAGCCGATTGTTTGGAACCAAATGACTTTGCCTGGTGTCTCAGGGCATCTGCACCCATGCCACCTCCCCACCCCAGGCACTCCTTCTCTGCCACCTGCCCCACACCTTTCTTACAACACTCCATCCTCACCATCTTCAATATCCTTTGCTCCCACCAGAATTACAAACTCGCTCACCGCTCCACATTGAGAAATACAGTACTGTACAAAAGTCTTAAGCACCCTAAGCTGCTTAGACCTTTGCACAGTACATAAATGGTTGCAACATGCAAGATGAATGGATCAGATATTCACAGAACTATGCAGCACAGGTACAGGCCCTTCAGCCCAACCTGTCCATGCCGACCTCGGTGACCACCCAGCTTGTCCCAGTTTCCTATGTTCAGCCCATTTCCCTAAGCCATGCTGCTCCATGTACCCATCCAGGTGCTTCCTAAATGACACCATTGTACGTGCTTCAATGACTTCCTCTGGCAGCCCGTTCCATATGCTCACCACCCTCTGTGTGGAAAAAAATTGCCCCTTAGGTCCCTTCCCTTTTAAATCATTCCCTCTCACTCTAAGCCCACGCCCCATAGTTTTGGACTCCCCTCTCCTGGGGAAAAAGTACTGTTACCATGCACCTTATCTATACTTCTCATAATTTTAAACACTTCTGTGAGGTCACTTCGACATAATGAATGATCTGTCTTGATGGCGTTCAAACAAAAGCTTTCACTGTATCTTGGTACATGTTGCAATAATAAACCAACTTTTAATTCTGCTCTAGTGTTTGCTGTCATCTGCATATCTCATTTAGTTAATTGCTCTGTGCCTTCGACATGCTAATCCTTTACAATACCTAACACAAAAATGCAAGTACAGGCAACCTCCCCACTTTCTGGCTGTTTGGATATCAGAAATACCCAAACTTTGGTACAAGCACCATGGTAGTGTAGTGGTTAGCGCAGCATTATTGCATTTTAGGACATTGGAATTCAAGGTTCATTCTCAGTGTCCTCTGTAAGGAGTCTCTGTACAGCCTTCCTGTGGAATGCGTGGTTTTTCTCCGGGACCTCTGGTTTCCTCCCACAGTCCAAAGATGTACCAGGTAGGTCGATTGGTCATTGTAAATTGTTCTGTGATGAGGGTGGGGTTAAATTGGGGTTGTCAGAAGTTGCTGGGCAGTGCAGTTCAAAGAGCCAGAAGGGCTACTTCGCTCTATATCTCTAATTGAAATAAATAAAAATAAAATAAAATTTGCCCAAATGGAATTCATAAATGACTACCCAAAAACTGATGGGAGTGAGAGAAACGGTCCATGAGCAGGGTAGGTATGTTCCTTCAAGAGATTGCTGGCCTTTTGTTTGTCACCTTTCTGTATCCATACCTTGATGGCAGGTAGGCTGATGCCAGTGATGTGTTGGGCAGTTTTTAACTACCCATTGTCGAGCCCTCCTATTGCTACAGTGCTGTTTCTTTGATGTGGTGTATTGTCCCTTTAAAGTACTCTCTCATTCATTCTTTATTTGTTTATTTTACTTATTGAGATACAAAGCAGACTAGGCCCTTCCAGCCCTTTGAGCCACGCTGCAGAGCAACTCACCGATTTAACCCTGGCCTAATGACAGGACAATGTACACTGACTAGTTAACCTACCAACTGGTACATCTTTGGACTGTGGGAGGAAACCAGAGCACATGGAGGAAACCCATGCAGTCACGGGGAGGACGTACAAATTCTTTACAAGTAGCGGTGGGAATTAAACCTGTCATTGGGACTGTAAAGCATTGTGCTAACCACTACGCTACAGTGCTGCCCCTTTTGTCCACTCTTGTGCACTTCCACTAAGTTACCATGCTTTTTACCCATTGCCCTCTGAACTCCTCCTACACCACTTTTCTCCCTGAACCCCACTCCTTGAAACCCATTCAAAATCAGAATTTATCTCTGACAACTGTATGTCAAGAAGTGTGTGGTTTTGTAGCAGCAGTATAGTGCAAAGCATTAGATAGATAGATAGATACTTTATTCATCCCCATGGGGAAATTCAACTTTTTTCCAATGTCCCATACACTTGCTGTAGCAAAACTAATTACATACAATACTTAACTCAGTAAAAAAATATGATATGCATCTAAATCACCGTCTCAAAAAGCATTAATAGCTTTTAAAAAGTTCTTAAGTCCTGGAGGTAGAATTGTAAAGCCTAATGGCATTGGGGAGTATTGACCTCTTCATCCTGTCTGAGGAGCATTGCATTGATAGTAACCTGTCACTGAAACTGCTTCTCTGTCTCTGGATGGTGCTATGTAGAGGATGTTCAGAGTTATCCATAATTGACCGTAGCCTACTCAGCGCCCTTCGCTCAGCTACCGATGTTAAACTCTCCAGTCCTTTGCCCACGACAGAGCCCGCCTTCCTTACCAGCTTATTAAGACGTGAGGCGTCCCTCTTCTTAATGCTTCCTCCCCAACATGCCACCACAAAGAAGAGGGCGCTCTCCACAACTGACCTATAGAACATCTTCAGCATCTCACTGCAGACATTGAATGACGCCAACCTTCTTAGGAAGTACAGTCGACTCTGTGCCTTCCTGCACAAGGCATCTGTGTTGGCAGTCCAGTCAAGCTTCTCGTCTAACTGTACTCCCAGATACTTGTAGGTCTTAACCTGCTCCACACGTTCTCCATAAATGATTACAAAATTACTGTAAAATACAAAGGCACAAAAATAGTGCAAAGAATGAACTTTGACTGAAGAAAGTAGTGTTCATGGACCAGTCAGAAATCTGAGAGCTGAGAAGAGGTTTTTCTTAAACTATAGAGTCAGTCTATAGGCTCCTATATCTCTTACCCAACAGTACTAATGCAAACAGGGCATGTCCTGGATAGTGAAGGTCTTTAATGATGCATGCTGCCTTCTTTCTGCACCACCTCTAGAAGATGTTTCCAATGGTTGGGGGGTATGATAAGTTGTTCAGTGGATGGTAGTAACTTGTTCCTTCTTTATTATGAAGGTCGGTCATGGCCAAACTGAACATCTTAAAAATGTTGCTGATAATTCCTATGAAGTTATTTCAATTGATTTAATTTGTTATTAAAATGTGTGAAAATAGAACAAAATAAATTGGAGTAAGACAATATAGTGGGCTGAATGTGCTGTACTCTTCTATGCTCTATGCTCTAAGGCATACGAAATGCTGGAAGATCTCAGCAGGTCAGGCAGCATCTATGGAGGGGAACAAACAGTTGACGTTTCAGGCCAAGACCTTTGATCATCCTGGGTGAGTACAGGACAAAAGGTCACAGTCTTAGAATTAGAGAGTACCCATTTAAAGCAGAGATGAGGAGAAATTTTTTTAGCCAGAGGGTCGTGGATTTATGGAATTCGTTGCCACATACAGCTGTGGAGGCCCAATCATTGAAGGTTTTTAAGGAGGAGATTGACAGGTATCTGATTAGTCAGGGTATCAAGGGATATGGGAAAAAAGTGGGAGATTGGAACTAGACGGGAGAATGGTGGAGTGGCAGAGCGGACTTGATGGGCGGAATGGCCTACTTCTGCCCCTTTATCTTGTGATCAGGACTGGATGAGAAGAGGGAGAAAATCATAATAAGAAGGTGGGGGAAGGAAAGGTAGTACAAGCTGGGAGATGATGGGTGAGACCAGGTGAGGGGGGTGGAGAGTGAGTGGGGGAGGTGAGGGAAAGTGGGAAGCTGGGAGGTGATGGGTGAAGAAGAAGGAATCTGATAGGAGAAGAGAGTGGACCATTGGATAAAGGGAAGGAGGAAGGGCACCAGAGGAAGGTGATAGGCAGATGAGAAGAGAAGGGGTGAGAGGGCTGCCAAGATGGGGAATGGAAGAAGAGAGAAAGTGGGGAGAAATTATCAGAAGTTAGAATAATCAATGTTCATACCATCACATTGGAGGCTACCCAAGCAAAATATGAACTGTTGCTCCTCTAACCTGAGAGTGGCCTCATTGTGGCTGTAGAGCAGGCCGTGGACCGCCTCAAAAGAAATACTCAAAATAAATTGATATTCGGTCTCATTCAAAACTGGTTCTGTGTGTGAAATAATTTTTGCTCCTCAATGGTACATAATGCTGCTTGAAGGTTGGGACTGATGGTTGTTGATGTAAGGCAGATTTCATTCAATGCTAGACAATTCAACAATATGAAGTTCTGTTTTACTGCTGATTACTTATTGTACTCATTGTGACATGTTAATGTCTTTCAGACCCCGGTTCCCGATGGCGGGAATATGGTGCCTTGGCAATCATCATGGCTGGAATTGCGTTTGGCTTTCACCATCTATACAAGGTACAGTTCTAGTTTTACCAGAAAGACTTTAAAACTTAAAAATAAATTACAATGAGCGGCCACATTATTAGGTACACCTGTACACTTGCTCATTAATGCAAGTATCTAATCAGCCAATTATGTGGCAGCAAAACAATGCATAAAAGCATGCAGACCTGGTCAAGAGGTTCAGCTGTTGTTGAGACCAGATATCAGAATGGGGGAAAATATGATCTAAGTGCCTTTGACCATTGAATGATTGCTAGTGCCAGACGAGGTGGTTTGAGTAACTCAGAAACTACCAATCTCCTGGGATTTTCATGCATAACAGTCTCTAGAGTTTGCAGAGAATAGTGTGAAACACAAAATATTCAGTGAACTGCAGTTCTGTGGGTGAAAATGCCTTCTTAATGGGAGACGTCAGATGAGATATTATTGGTGGCACCTCTGCCTTCAGTGATGACCAAGTTAATAATAATGATTGGAACCGTGCAAAGTAGTTAGTGTCCGGTGACCATGTTGGCTTTGAAGTAGGTACAGACTCATTCTGTGGGAATTCTGTAACAGAGTAAAGTTGAATCTCCAAGTTCATATAAAGTTATTAGCAAAGTGCGTATTGTTCATCATATACAGGTGTCTCCCGCTTTATGAATGTTCGCTTCACGCCACTTCGCTTTTACAAAAGACCTACATTAGTAACCTGTTTTCGCATTACAAAGAGGATTTTCACTTTTACGAAAATTTTTCTCATATAAATTAATGGTCCTTTGCTTTATGCCATTTCAGCTTAAGAAAGGTTTCATAGGAACACTCTACCTTTGTAAAGGGGGGAGTGCCTGTACTACTCTTAAGATTTATTTTCTTGCAGGCATTTACAGTAGAGCAAAGAAATACAATAGAATCACTGAAAAATTCAGGCAAAGACTGACAAATAATGTGCAAAAGAAGACTATGCAAATACAAAAAAACAAATAATAATAAATAAAGCAAACAAACAAATAAGTAATACTGTGAACATGAGTTATAGGGTCCTTGAAAATGGAATCAGTTCGTTGTTGAGGTGAGTGAAGTTATTCATGTTGGTTTAGAAGCCTGATGGTTGTGAGGCAATAACTGCTCCTGAATCCTGGTGGTGTGGGACCCAAGGCTCCTCCTGTACTTCCTTCCTGATGGCAGAGGGGGAAAGAGAGGGTGGCTTGGATGGCAGAGGTCCCTGATGATCGACGGTGCTTTCTTGTGGTGGCATTCCTTGTAGCAGTACTCAAAACTGAAGAGGGTTTTTCCTGTGATGGACTGGGCTGTATCCATCACTTTTTGTAGGTGTTTCTGTTCTTGGGCATTGCTATTTCCATTCAAGGCCATGAGGCAACTAGTAAGGATACTCTCCATTGTGCATCAATAGAAGTTTGTCAGAGTTTTAGGTGACATGCCAAATCTGCGCAAACATCTAAGAAAGTAGAGGTGCTACCACGCCTTCTTTGTGCTGGATCAACGACAGATCGTAGGATATTGATCCTGGTTTTCCATGATAATTCTAAGTGTGTCGTGCTGCCGCTGGAAGGTGAATGCAGTTTTAGGGTAATCCACGAGAAGCAGGTGATGGCTAGTTCATTGCTTGTGAAGATCAGGAGGTAAAAGAGTCTTTATGAGAGACGGCATGATTGTTGGTGACTGTAGAGGACAATTCTGGACCTGCAGACTCTGGAGCAGTAGAGACACAGGAACCACTGGGATGTGGGCTCTTGGGTAGTAGGATCCTTCCTGCATTTCCTCTTCTCTTCAGCAGTCGCTGTTCTGGATTCCTCAGAATTCTTGGTTGCTCCGTGGATCAGCGTTCTCCTGCAGCCACTCATTGATCTTCATATTTGCCTGAGAGAGCTGCTGCTGAAGTTGGTCTTTGCACCTCTTGTGAGGAGCAGTACGATTTCTCTTGGCCTGAGAGAGTTCCCCATAAAGTACAGCTTTCAGTAGCCTGGACTTGGCCATGTGAGACACATGGCCTGACCAGCGGAGCTGCAAAGTGGCTTCAGTGCTTGGAAGCTGAGCCTCCTCCAGGACTTCGTTGTTGGAGCCACGATCCTGCCAGCCGATACCCAAGATGGAGCAGAGGCAGCGCTGGTGGACGCGCTCGAGCAAGCTGATTTGCTTGCAGTACAAGACCCAGGCTTCGGAGCTGTGTAGCAGCGTTGTGACAATGGCAGTCTTGTAGACCTGTATTTTTGTGGACAGACGCAGCTGATGGTTCTTCCACACATGTTTCTGGAGGCACCAGAAGGCACTGCTGGTTCTGGTGAGTTGATTGTCAACATCCCTTACTACTGTAGTACTGTTGGAGATGACGCTGCCCAGGTAGGTGAACTACTCAACCGTGGTGTGAGAATGGTCATCAGTGGTGATCTGAGGTGGGTTGTAAATGCCACGAGGGGCTTTTGATGGAGGATTATGTTTTTTCAGACTGACCAGTAACCCAAAAGCCCATGCAGCCTTGGTGAACTGAGTGACTGCAGCCAGCAGTACATCCTCTGTGTATGTGAGAAGAGCACCGTTGTTCGCATATAGTAGCCCGAGAATGGGTTCTTGCAAGGTTTTTGTTTGGGCGAGAAAGCAACAGAAATTGAAGATATTTCCGTCAGTGCCAAACTGAATGTAGATCCTCCTTGAAGTGGTCTCTTTTGCTTCCCATAGCATCATGCTGAAAAAGATGGCAAAGAGCATTGGTGCCAAAACGCAGCCTTGTTTCATGCCGGTACTGATGGGGAATGGGTCAGATAGGTCGCCCATGTGTTTAAGCTGACCGCTTTGGCCTTTATGGAGCTGCTGCAAGATGGTGAGAAATTTCAGGGGTCAGCTGAGTTTCAGCAGAATCTTCCAGAGACCATCACGGCTGACTGTATCAATGACCTTGGTCAGGTCAGTGAACAGTCCCATGTTCTATTCACAACACTTTCCCTGTATCTGGCACAGAGCAAAGGTCGTGTCAGATGTGCCTCTGTTCGCTCTGAATCGGCACTGACTCTGTGAGGTTGCCTTTGGCAATGGTAGGGATGATTCTGTTCAAGAGAATTCTGGCAGGGGTGTTCCCAGCAGGGTAACACCTCTGTAGCTTGAGCAATTTGATTTCTCCCCTTTGATTTTGTACAGGGAGACAGTTAAAACAGTGTTGCCTAGGTCATTTAGACTGAACCTTTCTCCCAACAGAGTGTGAACAGCTTGGTGAGTTTGCTCAGGAGAATGTCTCCGCCCATTTTGTACACTTCCGCTGGGATCCCATCAGTGCCTGGGACTTTATGGCATTTTAGCTTGGAAACAGTGGCTTTTAGACTTGACAATTATCCCAAAAAGGCTTTTGTAGTGCTCTGTCCATCGCATTATGGAGGCTTCCTTGTCTGTCAGCAGGCTGGAGCCGTTGCACGAGTGTAGAGGGGTTTGAATATGACAAGTCGGACCATACATTATATACAGTGGTGCATAGATGTTTTGAATGTCACCGTTGTCTGCATAGTGCTGCATTCGTTCTGCTAGGGCAGTCTACCAACTGTTCTGCATCTGTCTCTGTTTGGTTTGGAGGGTGTTGCATGCAGCTCTGTATTCTGCCTTGGCCACTTGGTTGTCAGGTCTAGACAGCACCTCTTGATAGGAGGAGCGTTTCCTCTGGAGCAGGTTTCGGATTTCAACATAGTTTTCATCAAACCTGTCTTTGTTTTTTCTTGAGAAGTACCTAACTATCTTGACACCTGCATTTTGAATGGCAGTCTTCAGGTGTTCCCATTTCTTTCCCGTGTCGGAATCTACTCTTGGCGTGCCTTTGTCGAGAAAATTGCTGGACTTCCTTTTATTTATTTGGGACACTGTGCCGCTTAATTGGGGCAGAAGAGTGTAGCTGAACAAGCGCCAGTTTCTTCCTTAGCTTGATCTGGTATACGTCTCGAGGCCGAAGAGCTTATCCATCTGTTGTTCCTTTTTCCTTATCACTGTCTTGATAGGTAGTCTAACTTTCGCCCTGACTAGTCTGTGATCCATATAACAGTCTGCGCTCAGCATGACCCTGGTGTGTAGAATATCCGACACATCATTTTGTAGGTAACATGTTGTTAAAAGGTATTGGTTTAACCATTGATTTTTTTTACTCTAAACACAGTGGATTCCATTTAATTGGGCCAGCAGTTAATCAGGGCAGCCACTTATTTGGTACAACTGTTAAAGAAAAAAAATCGAGAAAATTGCTGGACTTCCTTTTGTTTATTTGGAACAGTATGCCGCTTAATTGGGGCAGAAGGTTGTAGCTGAACAAGCATCTGTCTCGAGTCCTTGTGTGGCCGTCAGACACTACACCATGCTTAGAATGAACAGTTTTTAAATAGTGTCAGATGTGTGTGTTTATGTTCAAAAGCACTGAGTTGACAAGAAATAAGCATTAAAAAAATTCAGAACTGTTTTGCTCACTGCAGTTTCAAGCATCCAAGGCTTGGAGATGCCAAAAACTTTCAGAAGTATAAAAGAAATGATTTCATTACTTGAACAAGTTAGGAACTATGAAGAATTTGAAGGTATTGACAATCATCTTGAATGTTACAATGAAAATGAGGATTTGGAGGAGGTAGTCATCGAAAGCATTGTATGAAGGCAGTCCATTATCTGCGCCAGGTGTCTGCGTTGATTTTGTTAATTTACGGTCAGTCAAAAGAACACGACAGCAATAAATTCCTCCATCGATAACTATTAAGAACTAATACAAAGTTTTATTGTACTATCGTAGTATTGACAGTATTCTAATTTGTTCTGTATTTCATTTAAATACATAATTTGTTACTCATGTGATCTACTTTATACCTTTTTAACTATTTCCATGAAACTTAGGGTAATGGGGGCAGCTGCTTATTTGGGCCAAAATGTATTGGTCCCAATGTGTCCCAATTAACCAGAATCTACTGTACTTGGATATGAATATGAAAAACTAAATATATCTAATGACAACACTTGGTTACCGGTTTCTATGACATTAATTCTTGGAACTCCCTTGAGTAGCTTGCAAGCATTTTGTTCATCTATTCAATTCAACAACTGATGCCCCGATATTAATGTACAGCATATCAGCTGTTGTCTCATGTACTGTTCTACAGTAATGAAAGGAATGTACGCTACACAGATCAAAGTCGATGTCCAGTTTAGAAGTGCAAGAGCTTTTTATTTCCTGATCTAATATATACTTTTGCAACACCCACAATAAAATTTACTGAATCTTGAACCAGAAAGAAAACAAAATTAGTCTCGCTTGACAGAATCAAACCGCGGGTGTCTTTTGCTTTTAGGTTTTAATTTAGTATTTGCCAAGCTGTAAGTAACCATTTAGAAAATTATTGTAGTGGGTAAATGAGACTAACAACAGAGACTTTAATACATTTTCAAGCCTTCAAATTCCTAAAATTACAATAGCTACCAAAAGCATGACCACACAAGTAGCGCTTCCTCGACTGCCTCATGCTTTGGTCTCATTTACTGATATAATTATAATGAATGTTTCAGTTTGTGTTACGTTGGTACTGGGATCCTTGAGCTGATTAAAATTCTCGTCTGTATTGTGTGCTTTTATCAGCTTTGTCTAAAATTCCATTTTGAAAATGCATTGGAATGATCATTATTAAAAATGAGTACTCTTAAACACTCATTTATATTTGATTGTCAATTATTTTAATCAGACCCTTTGGAGGTGTGAAGCCAGAAATTCAATATTTGCACTCCTGTTTATTTCACTCACTCAGTGTTGTGATACCTCCCTTGTTTGTTCATCTTATTTCTCTCACATTTCCCTTCTGATTCTCTTGCTAAAGTTTTCTTCACTTTTAGTTTCTCTCTCTCTCTTTGACTCAGTTTTATTTTCCTTCTCACATTAGTCTTTAATGGACATGTTCGTACTTTCCTCACTATTTATTTATTTCAAGATACAGCACAGTAACAGGCCCTTCTGGCCCAATGACTCCCTGCTACCCAATTACACCCCTGTGACCAATTAAGCTACTAACCCAGAGCAAGACAAACAAAATGCTGGAGGGGTGGTGTAGCAGCATAGTGGTTAGCATGATGCTTTCAGTTCAGGGGACCTAGGTTCAATTCCCACCACTGCCTGTAAGGAGTTTGTGTGCTCTCGTTGTGACTACATGGGTTTCCTCCGAGTGCCCTGGTTTCCTCCCACGGTCCGAAGACATACTGGTTAGTAGATTAATTGGCCATATAAATTGTCCCATGCTTTGTGCTGAGACCTTTCATCAGGACTGGAAAAGAAGAAGGAAGACACCAGAATAAGGAGGAGGACAAGCTAAGTGACAGGTGAAGCCAGGTGGGTGGGGGAGGTGGGATGAAGTAAGAAGCTGGGTGATGATAGATGGAATAGATCAAGGACTGGAGAGGAAGGAATCTGATAAGAGAGGAGAGTGGACCATGGGAGAAAGGGAAGAAGGAGGGGCACTGGGGGAGATGATAGGCAGGTGAGGAGAAGAAGTAATAGGCCAAAGGAGGGAATAGAAGAAGAGGGGAACAAAAATTATCAGAAGTTGGAGAAATTGATATTCATGCCATCAGGTTGGAGGCTGCCTAGACAGAATATATCCAACCATCACGGCAGAAGAGGAGTTTATGGATTGGCATATTGGAACAGGAATGGGGATTGAATTAAAATGGTTGGCCATTGGAAAATTTCACTTTTGGCCGAAGGAGCAGAAATGCTCGACAATCTTTAGGATGTGGGAGGAAACCAGAGCATCCCAAAGAAAAACCCTGGTTTGCTGGCGCAGTAATTGAATTACGCCAATGTTGTTTCGACTTTTTCTATTTCTTTTTTTAACCATCACATATTCCACCTCCCACTCTATTTCTGTATTTGCTTGTTGGGTTTGGTTTTGGTATTCTAGTCTTCACATTGGATCTCATCAATTGTCTGATGTCTTTTCCCCTTTATTTCTCCAGATGATCACCCCTCTGTGCCTACGACCTGCTGTTGAGGCTCAGCAACTTTCCCTGGGTTGCACGGCAAACCCTTGTTGTCCTGCAGATACCTTCATGACTTGCCCCACCCCTCCAGGTCACTGTACCCCTAACATGCAAACTCTGCACTCCCTGTGCCACAGAAATTTCATCACCACCTTCCACCTCCAACCAGCCCATCCTCATTCTTGGTACCTCCCTCAGGCTATTGGAGAGGGTCCAGAGGAAGTTCACAAGAATGATTCTGGGGAATGAAAGTGTCAAGGTATGAGGAACGTTTGATGGTTCTGAGTCTGTACTGGCCCTAAAAAATATTGAAAGCCCTAGACAGTGGATGGGGAGAGGATGTTTCCTATTCTTGGAGAGTCTAGGACCAGAGGCCACAGGCTCAGAATAGAGGGATATCCATTTAGAACAGAGCTGAGGAGCAATTTCTTTAGCCAAAAGATGGTGAATCTGAGGAATTTGTTGCCATAGACAGCTGTGGAGGCCAAGTTATTTGGTATATTTAAGGCAGATGTTTATAGGTACTTGATTAGTCAGGGCATCAAAGGTAGCAGAAAGAAGATAGAAGAATCAGGGTTGAGAGGGATAATAAATCAGCCGTGATAGAATGGCGGAGCAGTTGATGGCTGAATGGCCTAATTCTGCTCCCATGTCTCATGGTAATTGATAAAATACAAAAGCTTTCTTCTGTGTCTAGTTTCCATAGCTGCTCTGATCAGCACCTATTTTCATTTTAGCACTTTGAAGATTCAGTTCATTATGAATTTGTAACATCTTCCTAATAAAAACATACTGGTTTTTCATGAAGCTAAGTATTCAGTGTTTTGAATAGTGGGATATAATATTTGGTGTAGTTTCACCACTCAAGGTCACAGTAAATGAATTGCCAAATCAGGCTGCTGAAACCTGCCAGCATGATTAGCATCAAAGTCATAATTATACAGTTGTTGCGACAGTGGACTTTGCAGGGTATCTATTTGGAGCTGAAGAACCACAGATGCTGGAAATCCAAAACAGAAATAGAAAATGTCGGAAGCATTCAGCATCCATGGAGGAACAAAGCAAGAGTTGGTAATTCAGGAGAAGGGTGCTTCGTCAGAACCAGAAAAAGTTGGAGGGATGGAGAGGATAGAGTCAAAAAACATTACAGCACAGAAACAGGCCCTTCAGCCCATCTAGTCCATACAGAACAATCAATCTGCTTGTCCCATCAACCTTCACCTGGACCATACCCCTCCCATCCACGTACCTATACAAATTTCCTCTTAAATGTTGAAATTAAACCTGGTAGCTTGTTTCACACTCTCACCAGCCTCTGAATGAAGAAATTACCCCTCGTGTTCCCCTTAAACATTTCACCTTGCATCCTTAACCAATGAATCCCAGTTCTAGTCTCACCAACCTCAGTGGGAAAAGTAGGTGTGTCAGCACCCACACCACCCCTGTATTTGTCAACGTGGAGCAGAGAGCAAGTTTGTAAATTTGGCAGGAGCAAAGGATGGTGGGAATGGTGAGGGTGGAGCGCCGCAGGAGGGTTGTGAGACGGGTGGCAGAGAAGGAGTGCTTGGCGTTGGGGGAGGGTGGTGACATGGGTGCAGACACGCCCAGTCCTGAGACATCGGGCAAGGTCATTTGATTCCAAACAATTTGTTTATTGATCATTACAGAATGCCTCTGGTGCTTCCCGCTCCCTGTCCTCTCCCTGCCCCCTTTGTACTCTCAGCCGGTATCCCTCTAACCTTTCCTATCTATGTTGTCTGCCGAGCATTGTGGGTTTGTTATGTTGACACTGGAATGTGTGGCGACACTTTGGGCTGCCCCCAGCCCATCCTTAAGTTGTGCTGTTTGTTAATGCAAACAACACACTTGACTGTACATTTTAAGGTGCATGTGATAAACATATCAGAATTTGAGTCACAGGAAGAGGATGCAATCTCCACACAGGCAGTACCAGGGGTCAGGATTGAACCCACGTTACTTGAGTTGGTACTGAGCAACTCTCCTAGCCACATCACTGTGCAACCCTCAAAGTGAAACCTTATAAGCAGAGTGTTGAGATAGGAGAGTCAACTGGAAGCTTTTTGGAAGCCGATAAACTTACACATGCAATAGTTGTGGTTGTTATAGGGCAAGTCGTACTAACTGTGCCACTGATTCAAATGATTGTTGCTGATGAGGCATTCCTCCCAAATTAAGTCCAGACCCATTGTGGACCTGGCATAGGATCGAAGACCCCACTAATTCTAATGCAAATTCTCAACTTGAGACAACATGTGATGTTTAAAAGGATTCATGGTTGTTTATTTTCACGGCCTGGTATGAAAACACCAATGCCCAGGATAGAAATGGCTACAGAAGGTGGTGGATACAGCCCTGTCCATCACAGGAAAGCCTTTCTCCACCATTGAGCACATTTACATGGAGCGCTGCCGCAAGAAAGTAGCATCCATCATCAAGGACCCTCACCTTCCAGGCTATGCTCTCAACTTGCTACAACCGACAGAAGCCTAGGTCCCACATTGCCAGATTCAGGAACAGTTATTACCCTACCAACAACAGGCTCTTGAAACAGTGTGGATAACTTCACTCACCACAAGTCTGAATTGATTTCACAGCCTACAGACTCACCTTCAAGGACTCTGTGACTCCTGGTCTCAGTATTTTTATTATTTGCACAATTAGTGTTTTTTTGCACATTCTTTTTTGTCCGTCTTTATTTATCTACAGGTACTCCCCGAGTTACGGACAACTCATACTTACAAACGGAGGAAGGAGAACGCCGTCCGCCATTTTATGTCGATGCCGTTGACACTGTGTTGAGTGTGTAACTTTGTATTTGGATTAAATTTTTCTTAGCAAGATTCACCCTGACCACCCCCCCCCCCCCCCCCCCCCCATTCCGGTTGGCTGGTGGCGCAGTGAGATCAGCGCTGGGCTCGAGAACGGAGTTTCCGGAGTTTGATCCAGTGTCAGACTGCTCCCGTGTTGGGTTGATGTCGATCCAGTGACTCCTGTACCATCCGTGCCGGGTTGATGTCGAGCTCGCAACTCGACCTCGTAAAAAAACCACTGCCACCTCCAGTTTAAATTCCCACACGGAATATTGTGGAGGATCAAATACCCAAACCCAGCACAGCCCCCACTTGTCCCATTTAATCTGTCTCAGTGCGGTGGACTTTAAGACCTGGGGAATTCAGTGCGATGGTCCTTAGGACCCAGCGGACCTCGGGAGCCGGCAGAGGTCGGGACCCACCGCCCACAGTGTTTCTGTTCCGTTGATGGGAAGTGATCGCGATTGAAAATAAAGTGGAAATAATAAAGCGTTTGGAAAGAGGTGAAACGTCATCGATCATTGGAAAAGCGTTAGGCTACAGTCGGTCAGCGATCCAAATTATTTTAAAGGATGAAGTGAGAATAATGGAGCATGTGAAAGGCCCTGCCCTGATGAAAGCTACAATTATTGCTAAGCAACGCAGTGGTTTAATTATTGGAATACATACGTTTCTTAAGTGTTTTATATGCATAGGAAGGTAAAATATATACTATATACGAAGACAAATGTTTGACTGACTGACGCTAAGTAATACCAGATGTACTTGTTCCGACTTCCGTACAAATCCAACTTAAAGACGGACTCAGGAACGGAACTCGTTCGTAACCTGGGGACTGCCTGTATAGTTTTACGTAAATTCTATTGTATTTCTTTAATTTACTGTAAATACCTGCAAGAAAACCAATCTCACAGTAGTATGTGATGACATATGCATAATTTGATAATACGTTTTACTCTGATTTTTGACATTGAGACCAATCTCCCCAGCACTGAAGCCTTAATTGCACCCAGATGACTGTCAGACAGACCAATGTAGCCTGTTGTGGTTGTTCAAGGGCCAAATTATGTTGAATGTGACCACTAATTCAAAAGAGCTGCTGGAAAGTAACAGTAACCATGACAGTGACATTGCAGAGTTTCAAACTCATGGCATGTCCAACGCCAGATTTTAACAACATGTTCCATAGTAACAACTATGTTCCATAGTCTCGTTGAAACACATTACCAGGTGCTTCGATGGTGGGGTGGGGATATGTCTCCACCAAAAGAGGTGTAAGGCGCTCCTTCCTTCCGCTAACCTGCAGGTCATCATTGGGCAAAGTGTACACCTGCTTAGCCCCTGATCACAGTCATATGAAGCCATAGGAGCAGGCGGTGGATGGTCATACGAGCAGCTGGTGCATATCAGAAGTCCTGGTTGTGTGACCACTGACACCAGGCAAACGATGTCTGAAGAGTATTGATAACGGTTGGGGGGGGGTCACCCGTTTTGTAAAGACACTGCCCAGAAGAAGGCAGTGGCAAACCGCTTCTGTAGAAAAATTTGCCAAGAATAGTCATGGTCATGGAAAGACCATGGCCTCCTATGTTATATGACATGGCACATAATGAAAAAAAAAATGCTCAAAGGAAAAGATTCAAAGATGTTATCCAATCCTCTACAAGAAAATGTAATATCCCCACTGACACCTGGCCCATGGCCGTTCAAAGGATTCAGTATGGCACCGAGGACCTTGAATGCAAGTGGTGGCACACAGCAGAACTAAATGGGCAGTGGAAAGAGCACATCACTTCTCAAAGTGCCCTTTGCCTGCTATGTTCAGTACCCACTGTCTCGACTGTGGCGGAGTCTGAGAACCCATCTTTAGCATACCGTAATTGATCTCCTCAAAGCCCATTGAAGCCCATTCCAAATCCAAAAAAGATGAATATTTCAAAGTGACTGTTTTTATTACAGGTGGTCCTGTTGCAAATTATTACCTATGCAGAATAGGTTTAAACTTTTGTAATATCATGACTGTGTTAATTTGAACTGTGAATGTGTTTGTTACAGAGCAACACACACAAAATACTGGCGGAACTCAGCAGGTCAGGCAGCGTCTATGGGGAGGATAAAACAGTCGATGTTTCAGGCCGAGACTCTTCATCAGGACTGGATGGGAAAGGCGAAGAAAGAGATTGAGGGAAGAGAAGGAATATGTTTCAGCATTTATCACTCTTCATAGGTGCAACCTGACTTGCTGAGTTCCTGCCTTTCATCAAGACTGAAAAGGAAGGGGGAAGAAGCCTGCGTAAGAAGGTGGGGGAAGCGGAACGAGTGCATCTTAGCCTGAAACGTCGACTTTTTATTCCCCTCTCTGGATGCTGCCTGACTTGCTGAATTCGTTCCTCCAGCATTTTGTGTGTGTTGCTCTGAATTTCAAGCATCTGCAGAACCTCTTGTGTTTATGCAGTTGTTCAGAGGAATTTCACTATCCTTTTTGGTAATCACTCTGATTTTTATTTTGGATGTGGGCAAACAGTGCTCCAAACATCCTAGTCCTGTGACAGCATGCCCTTCACAATTGCATTAAATATAATTGGAAACAGGAATGCAGCAAGACTTTTTTTTAAGATGATTAAGCAAAAAAAAACAATTATTTTAAAAGGCTCAACTAGTAGTTGCATTGACCTGCTTTCCTCCCAACGGATTGAATGTCAAGCTTTATTCTTGTTTAATCCCTCTTTATGAGGAAGATATTGTCCAACTTTATCTTGTACTAAAGGGTATCGGATAGTAAAGTGCATACAAAAATAATAGACCATGTGCTTTTGCTGTATAAATATTTATTGATTATTTAAGGTTTTCCTTTTTAAGGCATTCTAAAGTTGAATACAATCGACCTTAGTAAGCGGCAAGCCACATGATAGATAATAACACAGGAAGATCAAATACTGCTAAACAGAGCAAATATGTCAAAGCAGCTTGTGACTGGGACTTTCCAGTTCAGCAATCCTGCCACAGGTTTGGAGTTGATACCAGAGGATTCTATAATTCCGGCAATTCAGGGTCATAGATAATGACTGAAATGGCATGCTAGATTTGCAGTATTCGGGATTATAGGCTCCAGATCAACGTTCAGTCCTTCTTGAGATTCAGACACCCAGATTTCCCCTCTGACTAGAAAATCATCTACATGTAAAAACATCTCAATGTGGGTGTCGTGGGTTGTATGACTTGCCTCCTGAGTCCCAAATCTTTTCCACTGTCTGCAAAACACAAGTTACTAAAGTGATAGGATGCCATCCAGTCATCTGGGTGAGTGCAGTTCCAGAAGATTAATATTTCCACCACTGCCTGTAAGGAATTTTTAGGTTCTCCCCGTGGGTTTCCTCCAGGGGCTCTGGTTTCCCCCCACAGTCCATAGATGTACCAGTTGATAGGTTAATTGGTCATTGTAAATTGTCTTGTGATTAGGCTAGGATTAAATTGGGGGACTGCTCAGTGGCATGGCTCACGGGGCTGGAAAAGGGCTTATTCCATGCAGTATCCTTTTAATCAATCGATAAATAAACAAACAAACAAATCAGGGTCATAGAGTCATACAGTGCCTTCAGTCCAATTGGTCCATGCTAACCAGGATGCCCCATCCAAGCTAGACCCATTTTCCTGTATTTGGCTGGTATCTCTTGAATGGTTAGACTCTAACCTTTCCTATCTATGTACTTCTCCAACTGCCTTTTAAAAGTTGTTTTTGTATCCACCTGAACCACTTCCTCTGGCAGATGACTCCACACATATACCATCCTTTGAGTAAAAGAAAAAGTTGCCCCTCAAGTTCTTTTTCCTCGCACCTGAAACCTATGCTCACTAGTTCTTGATTCTCCTACTCTGGGGCAAGAGACGGAGTGCATCTGCCCTCATGATTTTGTACAGAGAAAGTAGTTGAGACAGTGCTCACATCCTGGGAATGAAGATATAAAATAAAGCCTGTATCAGATAAATAATGCAGAGATTTCAGGAGGAATATTTTATATTCTGTAATTCATCAAAGCAGGTGTTTACATGCAGCTTGCTTTTTACAGAAGTCAAGTTAAGATGGGTTTGAACTTTTGCACCTGTTTAGAGCTGTCATTATGTGGATCAATTGTGCAGCAGATTAAACTTTAGCTAAGTTGGGTTTCACTTTTTCTGTTTGAAGTTGGTTGTTTTAAATGCCATATTATTTGTAAACTGCTACGAGAGTACACATTTACTATCTTAAGTTTCCAGCTCACTGTGAGCAATGTTAAACTACAAGGAAAATTCTAGAAAAATAATATTTCTACACCCTCATCCAACAATTCAGAAGATATTTTTAGGTAGGTGGATGGATAAGAAAGAGGGAGGTGGGCCAATCATGAGAAAATATGATGAGCATAGGTCCCATTGAAAAGATTCTGCAGGTGATGTAAACACAAAATTGTTGGAGGAATTCAGCAGGTCAGGCAGCATCTACGGTAGGGGTTCCCAACATGAGATCCACTGACCTCTCAATTAAGGTAGGGGCCCATCGCATAAAAAGGTTGGGAGCCCCTAATCAGGTTCTGCTGAAGGGTCTCAGCTTGAAATGTTGACAGTTTGTTCCTCTCTATAGATGCTCACTGATCTGCTGAGTTCCTCCAGCATTTTGGGTGTGTGTAGCATAGGTGAGTGAGCACTTTCGTTTGCATGGACAGATTTTCTCTGCTTCCAACTCACTGTAAGCAATGTCTGGTCAGACCTACTAGAACTAAAACATAATACTTATTCTATAAAACCAAATGGGTATTGGCATTTTGTGAAATAGCTATAAACATCTTTAAGTATGGTTGGCAATAAGAAAAGTAATCCTAAATTGTTGTTAAGACCTGTGGTTCTATTGATAAAACTTGACTCCAATTAAAGTTATTTAATGGCTAAATGAAGAGAAAGGGGGCAAATAAAACACTAATTGTTGGTCTTACCTGAAAGCTTCTAATTCGTAATTTCCTTTGTGTGCTTCTAGGTTAAACTAAAGAGAGTTGTATTATTGGAAGAAAATTAGGTCTACTAACCTCTCTTGCACTTAGGGGATGTTCTTCCGGTGATTGCGGTTATTTTGGGAGTTGGAGATAGGATTGGCTTCAGAACTCTGTGTAGTCGCTGTTCTGATAAGAAATTTCATGCATATTGAACATATGATATGTACTCAAAAGTTAATTTGTAATCTTTCCTTATAGACAATATTTTTAGTTCCGTCAGCAGATGCTGTCTGATCTCCTGACAGCTATAATCTTTTGTTTTAGCATCTCTAGCATTTTTCTTTTATATTTATTAATTTACGGACTTCAGACTCGTAAATGTAATGTTTAAGGAGTACCGCAATGTCAACAAGGCTAAGATCCCATTTGCTTATCGGTGGGTCAGATCTTCTGCTGCCCTGAAGCCTCTCACCTGTCCCTGTACTGTGCTGCTACACCCAGAGTAACGCTGGGTGCGTTGTTCTTCCAGGTGCCCGGCTCTCAGCACTTCGATGTGATGAAGTGCACCATAGTGGTTGCCTTGACACTGATGGCCTGCTACACACGTGGACTGGCCTTGCTGAGGCCCTGCACCCATCCTTCAACGACTTTCGAAACAATCAGGGTCGATATACGTTTGTGAATAACGTTTGTAAACATTCAAGGCATTTAGTCATCTGTCAAAATGTGAAAATACAATGAGAAAATTGGTCACGTAACGCTCTACTGCGTGAGTGACCCGGGTTCAATCCCTGCCGCTATCTGTAAGGAGTTTGTGCGTTCTCCCCATGACCGCGCAGGTTTCTTCTGGGTGCTCCGGTTTCCATTCACATTCTGAAGTCATATGGATTAGTAGGTTAATTATCTGTGTGGGTGTAATTGGGCAGCATGGGTTCATGGGGCCTCTTACTGTGCTATATCTCTAAATCAGGAGTTCCCAACCTGGGGTCCATGGACCCTTTGGTTATTGGCAGGGGTCCATGGCAAAAGAAATTGGGAACCCCTGCTCTAAGTAAAAAAAAATACTTTTTAAGGAAGTTAAAATATTAAGGCAGGCACAAAAGATTTTTAAAAATTTAATTAAGCTTGTTTAAAAGCCTCTATTTACCATTCTGCCAGCAGTCGATTTCTCCCATTCATTTGAATGGAAACTGTTATCCTCCTCAGTTGGCAGGTTTCCAGGCCCAAGAGCCAAGAAGCTTGCAGATGTTAGCCCTGCTGCCGCAAGCACCGTGAGGAGAGAGTTGGCAGCCCAGGCAGCAGGTGGACGATCCGACCTTCGGTTTAGACCCTCGCGTGCATTGGAAACCAGAAGTTCTCTGGAGAAACGGGAATACATCCCAGCATCATTGTTGGCAAAAAGTTGGATGATCCAGCCCAATCTATTTCACGTCGACATTAAAGGTCCCATAGCACTAATTGAAGAAGAATTGGATTGCCCCCAATAAACTGGCCTGCATTTCTCCCTCAAATAACACTGTCTGACAAATTAATTTTATTGCTATTGCCAGTGTCCTGGCCTGTATTTATCTCTTAATTAACATAAGTAAAGCACAATAGCTCCTCATTATCAAATTACTGTTTGTACGCGTGTGCTGTACACAAATTGTCTTGTGTGTTTCTGACATTAGAACAGTAACTGTACTTTTAAGTATTTGTTTGGATCTACAGTGTTCTGGGGTCTTTCAAAAGAGAAGTGAAAAGTTCTATGGATTTGCATGTTTTCCTTTCTGTGTGTCAGATCTTGCTACTTTAGAAAACTGACATCCCAAAATAACAGTACATTTCTTAGAAATTGTTTTTTCAGTAGATTTTTATAAATTTCTAGTAAACCTATATACTGTATAGAATATTTATTAGTAACGTGCTTTTGACTATTTTTGTAGACTGGACTTTCATTAAGGTTTGTCTGTAATGTTAGCTGGATGCTATTAAGGAGGAAAAATTTCTCTAACCAATTATTGTAGTTTCTGAGACCTCGGAGCACGTGAATATAAGCTGGACCTCTCATGGTGTTATGCACAGTAGCTTCGCTCTTGCATAGTGCGGCTAATTCTCTTTTATTTACGAAGTCACAGGGTGTGATATGTTCCTTGAGGGAGTTCCATGGCTAGCATAAGGATTGGTCAGCACGGTAGCATAGCGGCTAGCATAATGCCTTACAGCTCCAGCGATTGGGGTTCAATTCCCGCCATTGTCAGTAAGGAGTTTGTACGTTCTCCCCGTAATTGCATTTGCTCCCTTCAGGTGCTCCAGTTTGCTCCCACATTTCAGAGACGTATAGATAAGGTTAGTAAGCTGTGGCATGGTAGGTTGGTGCCCTCCCCTAGCACGTATACAGACCATGTTGGTCATTGACACAAACAACACATTACACCGAATGTTTTCATGTTTCAATGGAACAAATAGTTAATCTTTTATTGTTTTAAAGAGTTGTGTGACTATGATTCTGCTATTGTCCAGTTTGGACTTATTGATGTGGAATAGGTCCAGAGGAGAGTCATGAGAATGGTCATGGGAATGAAAGGTTAATGTACAAGGAGTGTCTGATGGCTCTGGGCCTGTACTTGCTGGAGTTTAGAAGACCAAAGGGAGGGGGATGTCATTGAAACCTATAAAGGCCTAGATAGAACAGATGTGGAGAGGATGTATCCTATCATGGGGGAGTCTAGGCCCAGAGGGCACAATCTCAGAATACAAGGGGAACAGAGATGAGGAGGGATTTCTTTAGCCAGTGGGTGGTGAATCTGTGGAATTCATTACCACTGTCAGCTTTAGAGGCCAAATCATTGGATATATTTCAAGTGGAGGTTGCTAGGTTCTTGATTGGTTAGCGTGTTGAAGGTTACGGAGAGAAGGCAGGACAGTGAGGTTGAGAGGGATAATAGATCAGCCACAGTGGAATGGTGGAGCACATCAGATGGGTCAAATAGTCTAAATCTGCTCCTATTTCTTACTGTCTTATTGTGCATCTGCGTAACTGGATGCTTTTAATTATTATAACTTTGTACATATATTCACCTCTCTCTTTGATGGTTGCAAAGCTGCCTGCTTGAACTTCATTCTGGATATTAAAGGAATTTTCTGTTTCTAGCTTTTGATTAAACTGAACACAGAACAAGAAGTACGAGCAGGAATGGGCCATCTAGCCCTTCATGCCTGTACTGGTTGAAGTTTTATCTCCGTGCCACTTCCGAGCACCGTCCCCACATGCCGGGATTCTGTAATGGTCAGAAATCCATTGATCTTTGTTCCGAATGAACAGAGACTCCACAGATACCCTCAGGTAGAGAACAGCAAAGGTTTCACCATCATTTAAGTAAAGAAATTTCTCTTCTCTCAGTTCAAATGTTGAACACCTTATTTTGAAGCTCTGCTTCGGAAGCATTAAGGTAGTGGGGTTGTTGTGATGCCAAAACAGCAAATGGTGGCATAAAAGCAGAAAGTGCTGAAAGTACTGGGTCATGCAGGTCGGGCCACATATGTGGGAAGTGAAACAAGAGTTAGCGTTTCAAGGCAAAGACCTTCCTTCAAAAATGTAGCATGTTATCAGGGCCTCAATGGCTCCTAATTCACCAGTTTTGATTAGCTTGCAGAGATTGAATAATTGCTTGGTTTTTACCGAAGCACGTGTCGTATGAGGATAGGTTGAGTGAGCTGGGGCTTTTCCCTTTCGAGCAAAGGAGGGTAAGAGGTGACTTGCTAGAATTGTACGAGATGATAAGAGTGGACAGCCAGACACTTTTTTCCAGGGCAGGAAATGGCTAATACAAGGGGGCATAATTTTAAGCTGGTTGGAGGAAAGTATAGAGGGGGTGTCAAGGGTAGATTTTTTTTTATGCAAAATGTGTTGGGACATTTGCTGCCAGTGTTGGTGGTAGAGGCAGATACATTTGGGACATTTAAGAGACTCTTAGATAGACACATGGATGATAGAAAAATGGAGGTCTATGTAGGAGGAAAGAGTTAAATTGATCTTGGAGTAGGTTAAAAGGTCAGCACAATATTATGGGCCATACTCTGTTGTACTGTTCAATGTTCTAGATACAGATGAGGCAAATTCACATTTCCTGATCTTTATAAAAGGAAGAAACTATGTGTCTGAGCCAAAGGCATTTCTGTGATTCAATTATTGGAGAATTTTAGATTAATTTTTTCCACAAGTTATGATTTAAGTTTATGGCCAAATGCTACATGTTTACCAATGAAGTGTTTCATTTGGTGTAGCAGCTTTTGGTTCCCCTGTTCTACTTGTTATCAGATTATTCATTAAAGTCTGTGTGAAAATCATTGTAGATGGGAGGTATGGGGTTGCCTGCTGCTGTTACTGGAGTATGAGACCCTGCATCCTGTAATTTTGACTCTCTGTGAATTGTTGCTTTTATATTCCATACACCTGTTGTGTGACAGTGTGGCTTTGTTATATTGCAACTCAGTGCAATTCGATGTCGATTTATTTTTAACTAATTGAATGTGAAACAGAAATAAACATCAAAACAACATGAACATGTTGCTATATCACTTTTCAGTCATCCCTTGGGAGTTGTGAAGGCATCCGGCAACTACCTAATAAGTTAGTGTTTTTCTCGGATGGACTGAAAAATTATATGTCCGCCGTCATCCACTGTATGCAGATAGATGTGAGGGCTCCTCTTTGACATAAGGATAAAACAGGTGTATAGAGCGTGAGCTCAGTAGAAATATATTATGGAGACTAGAACTAGGGAACATAGCCCTCAAGATATGGGGGACAGAGATAAGAAGAAACCACTTTTCCTGGAGATTAGTGAATCTGTGGAATTCTCTGACCAGGGAAGCAAGTAGAGGTTACATCATTAAATGCATTTAAGACACAATTAGGTAGATTTTTGCATAGCAGGGGAGTTAAAGGTAATGGGAAAAGGCTGGCAGACAGAACTGAGTCCACAGCTCCATCAGCCATGATCTTATTGAATGGTGGAGCCAGCTCAACAGGCCTGATTCCTGCTTCCATAGATGTGTAGTGAAGAGTATATTGACTGGCTGCATCACATCCTGGTATGGAAACACCAATGCCCGTGAACAGAAAATCCTACAAAAAGCAGTGGATACAGCCCAGTACAACATAAGTAAAGCCCGTCCCACCATTGAGTACATCTGCACAGACTGATGTCACAGGAAAGCAGCATCTATCATCTGGTACCCCCACCACCCAGTTAATGCTCTCTTCTCGCTGTTGCCGTCAGGAAGAAGGTACAAAAGCCTCAGGACTCACACCACCAGGTTCAGGGACAGTTATTACCCCTCAACCATCTGGCTCTTGAACCAGAGGGGGTAACTTCACTCAGCTTCACTTGCCCCATCACTGAAATAGTCCCACAACCTATGGCCTCCCTTTCAAAGACTCTGCATCTCATGTTCTTGATATTTATTTGTTTTTGTTATTTATTTATTTTTATATTTGCACAGTTCATGTTTTGCAAATAGATTGAATGCCCAAGTTGGTACAGTCTTTCACTGACTCTATTATGAATAACGGACTATTATGGACTCTATTATGATTCCATAATAGAGTTCATAATAGTCCGTTATTCTATTACGGACATTGTGAATGCCTGCAAGAAAATGAATCTCAGGGTAGTATATGGTGACGTATATGTACACACACACACACTTTAATAATACATTTACTTTGAACTTTGAAATATGTCTTATGTTCTTACGGTGCACAATATGGTCAGTAAAATGTAAGTGAAGATTAAGAAGCAGGCATGATGCATGATACCTGCACTTCTTGCTTATGTTCTTCTAATACACTGAGGATCGCCAAGCAAGGACAGTGGTGTCCATTGGTCTGCAGTTGCAATTCATTCTGGGTGGCCAATTGAATTATTTTTACTAGTGTGTGTGTGTCAACTGTGCTGTCTGCAACCCACTCACTCATGCAAGGGCAGGCTTTCTCGACACTGGAGAAACCTAATAAGGTGACCTGCGTTAGGTACTGAGTAACAGCTTTGAGAAGATCCACTTTATGGTTGGTACTCACCTAACTTTCTTTTGCCCATCACACCCCACCAAATCACAAACTCCTAATCTCTGACTATCAAACAGTCCTCTGCTTGCACTACACTCAGCAAGCAATCCTAACTATCATTCATGTTGTTAACCCCCCCCCAAACAGTCTTAATACATGTCTACCAGTTTCACAGTGACCAACCCCGCCGTCTCAACTCTTTGATAGCCAAGCCTCCCTGCCTTCATCTATCCTTGACTACCTTCCTACCCTAACAATCGCATTCTATCAATTCTTGGCCCACCCAGCCTCTAGGTGTTTTGTGTATCAGTGTTGCCTCCCACTTCATATGTATGGCATGAAGTTTCTTGTTTTGTAGCAGTAGTACAGTGCAATATATAATATATGCATTAAAGTATAATAAGAGTATATATATAGTTGTGCAAAAAAAGAGAGCAGAAATAGTGTGATAGTGTTCATGGGTCATTCGGAAATTTGATGGCAGAAAGGATGAAGCAGTTCCTAAAATGTTGAGTGTGTGATCAAACAGAGCTCCAAGATGACAGGCACACAGTATCAACAGAAGGAGCGGTGAAAATAATTGGAAATGCTAATGAAATGCTGATTTTATATTATGAGCAGAAATTACAGGTGTGTAATGCTACACCTGGAATACTGTGAGTAGTTTTGGACACTCCACCTCAGAACAATATGCATTGCACTTGAAGGGAATTTATTTTAGATTTATCAACTGATGCTTGATCTCCAAGGGATAGAGTATAAGCAGGAATAACAAGGATTGAATTTCCTCAAACTTTGACGTGATTGAATGTATGAAGGTTAACTAGTTGGGTAGATAGTGAGAATGGCTGGATGGTATGCCTGGAACAAAGCTGCACAGCCTTAGATTTCAGCTTGGGCTTTTAAAAGTGAAACTTGGAACCACGCACACTGGGTGGTTGGGATCGGAAAACTCTGGCAAATGGCTTCATGCCTCGACCATTGTAGTTTAAAAAAATTGAGATTTACAAAAATCTATCAACCCTATTGAAAGACATGGGGGAAAGGGGTGTATGGATTTTAGATTTTAAAACCTAGAAGAGTACAGTATAGGCTCTTCGGCTGTGTAAATTTGTAATAGAGTGGACATGCATAGGTGGGAAAGTCTAGAACCAGAGTGCTCAGCCTCAGAATAGAAGGACCCCCTTAGAACAGAGATGGAGCCAGAGGGTGGTAAATCTGTGGAATTCATTGCCACAGACGTTTGTGGAGGCAAAGTCATTAGGTACACTCAAAGTTCAGATTGATAAGTACTTAATTATCAAGGGTGTCAAAGGTTATGGGGAGAGTCAGGAGAACGGAGTTGAGATGGAAAATAAATCAGCCATTATCAAACGGTGGAGCAGACCGGATGGGCTGAATGGCTTAACTCTCCTGCTCTGCCTTACGGTCTTATGTTATGCTGTCCTTTTAACCTACTGAAGGATCACACTTAACCTACTACAAGATTTTGGTCATAGACCAGCTCCGATCTCAATTAGCTTAGGATGTCTAATGACTATTCCTGTTCCCCTGTCGTGAATCATCTTAAACCATTCGCTATACTGAAGGCACTCTATAAATGGAAGCTGCTGTGAGATCAGAGAAACCTGTAATTCCATGCCTTCCCTGTTCATGGCTGGAAAATTTAATTGCCTTATTTCCTTTTTAAGCACTGTCTACTTTAAACCCAAGAGGAAAAACAAAGAAGGTTATTGCCACAAATAACAATGAATGGTTCTGAGGGTCTAATTACATTTAAACAAAAACTAGATTTTAATACATTATCTCAGTTTTGCGCTCACTACTCCCCTGCAGCACTCTAATTAATTAAGCTGAGTTAACAGTTACTTAACCCAGGTTCAAAATGTTTTATTGCAATTTAAGCCGTAATCAGCCTTATATTGCATAATACAGAAAATTCTGCTTTGGACATTTCTCCGCTGAAACCAGATACAGAAAGCAAACTCTACCCTTCGTAGTCTGTTGTAGATGCTTCTACTTAAGCGACCTGCTTCATTTGATCTGCTAGGCTGGGGTTTCAAACTGATTTAAAATAGAATCTGTACGAGCTGCAGTGTTACGCTTTCTAGAGTGTGGCGTTGCACTTGAAAGAGTTCAGACTTGTGTTTCCAAAGCATCAAATGGCATCTTGGAACATTCCAGATTATGGGTAGATGGTCATTTACAGAATCAGAATCAGGTTTCTTATCACAAACAAGAGAAGATCTGCAGTTGCTGGAAATCAAAATAACACGCACAAAATGCTGGAGGAACTCAGCAGGCCAGGCAGCATCTATGGAAAAGAGTAAACAGTTGACGTTTTGGGCCGAGACCCTTCATCGGGACTGGAAAAAGGAGATTAAAAGTCAGAGTAAGAAGGTGGGGGAGGAGAGGGAGAAGTACAAGGTGATCGGTGATAGGTGAAGCCGGGAGAAGGGGAGAGTTGAAATAAAGAGCTGAGAAGTTGATTGGTGAAAGAGATAAAGGGTTGAAGAAGGGGGAATCAGGTGAGAGAGGACAGAAGGCTATTGGAAGTAAGGGAAGGGTGAGGAGCACCAGATAGAGCTAATGGCAGGTAAGGAGATATGGTGAGAGAAGGAAATGGGAATGGGGAATGGTGAAGGTGAGGGGGCAATTACCAGAAGTTCAAGAAATCAATGTTCATGCCTTCAGGTTGCAGGCTACCCAGACAGAATATAAGGTGTTGCTCCTCCAACCTGAGCGTGGCGTCATTGCAGAAATAGAGGAGGCCGTGGACTGACATCATGTTCTGCTCTACTCTGCTTGAGCATTGAACGCTGCTGGCAGGTTTATTATCACTGACGTATGTCATGAAATTTATTGTTATGTGGCAGCAGTACAGTGCAATACATAAAATATGCTATAAATTATATTAAGTATTGTATATATTTTTAATTAATAAAGTAGTGCAAAGCAAAAGCAAAAATAGTGAGCTAGTGCTCATGGGTTCATTGTCCTTGCAGAAATCTGATGGCAGAGGGGAAGAAGCTGTTCCCTTCTCAACCTAATAACTTACTTGTTGCTTCAGTGTACTTGATTCATGCCATTACTCTCACAACCTATAGCACTAATCTTGTTCGGCCTTCGGGATCCATAAAAAGATGAGATTCCCATGACATGGGTACGTTTGGGGGCATCATGTTCTACTGTGCTCGAGCCATGAATGCTGTTGGCACTCAATATATAAACAGTCACATAAAAAGACTTAAAATGTGTAAACGGATTTAAAATCCCAAGAGAAATGACGGGGGAGATTTAGCAGACATTAAATAAAGTATTTGGTTTCTATTGCTAATGTCCTTAAGTGGTTAGGGTACATGGTGCAAAGCAGAAATGGTTTACTGGACAAGTTCTAATTATATAAGCACCTGCCCCTCAGCTGTGCCCTTCAGAATGTCTCCCTGTTGCTCTCTGGTTCAATGTTGTCTCCAGGCAACCTAAATTGTCCAGCTCTGAAGACTGCATTTCTTCACCCTCAATCTCTCAATTTGTTCAAAGTTCAGAGTAAATTTATCATCAGAGTGCATATATGTCACCATATGCTACCCTGCGATTTGTTTTCTTGCAACCATTCACAGCAGAACAAAGAATTACAATAGAATCAACGAAAAACTGCACACGAAGACTGGCAAATCAGCCAATGTACAAAAGAACCCAAGCAATCACAAAAATAATAAATAAATAATACTGAGAACGTAGGTTGTAGAATCTATGAAAGTGAGTTGTTAGGTTGTGGAATCAGTTCAGTATTGAGATGAGTGAAGTGATTCACACTGGTCCAGGGCCCTGATGGTTGAAGGATACTAACAGTTCCTGAACTTAGTACTGTGGGATCTGAAGTTCCTGTACCTCCTTCAGTGGGAATGAGTGGAGAGCACTCTAACATGCTACATCACTGCATGGGTCAGAAATGGCTCTGTGGTGGACAGGAAGGCTTTACAGCGGGTTGTCAACACTGCCCAGTGCATCACCGGCAACAACCTACCTGCCATCAAGGACATATGTACAGCAAGGTGCTGGAAAGGACCAGTAACATCATGAAGTATCCCAGCTACCCTGCACATGGACTGTTGGTCCCACTCCCATCCGTGAGTAGGCTACTTAGTATCCACACTAGGACCAACAAATTGAAAAACAGTTACTTTCCCCAAACTATAAGGCAGATCAACACCTCCACCCATTTACTCACCCCTCCACACCCCAACCACCACTACTTTATCATTTCCTGTTAGTGACCTTATGTACAGACACTCCTGTGCCTAGTGTCATTTTATGGACATACAAATAGTCTATGTATATAACCAATCTTGTGCATTTATATTTGTTGTATTTTCTATATTATTGTGTCCTTTATCTTAATTGTGTTTTTTGGTGTGGTACCAGATCCGAAGTAACAATTATTTGTTTTCCTACATTTGTGTACTGGAAATGACATTAAACTAGCTTCAATCTTGATATAACTATCTTAGCTGCAGATGTATTTGTGTGATAAATGTTGCTGGGAACAACTTTCCCTGTGACATGAAATTAACCTGTTGCTTCGAATGAGAAAAGACTATTGTACAAGTGAATTGAGGGTAAGGTAGACAAGAAGCATTGTGTAGTAGTTAGTGTGTGACCTGGGTCCAGTTCCACCACTGCCTGTAAAGAGTTTGTACATTCTCCCCACGACCTTGTGGGTTTCTTCTGGGTGCTCCGGTTTTCTCCCACGTTCCAAAAGCGTATGAGTTAGTTGGTTAATTGGTCACATGGGTGTACTTGGGCAGCATAGGCTCAATGGGTCAGAAGGTCCCATTACTGTCTTGTATCTCTAAATAAATAATAAATAAATAAAGTAGGTCTTTTCAGTTGAAATATAGACAGGCAGGAGGGATTGCAGAGGAATTGAAGGAGACAGCCACATCTTATGCACCTCTGGATACAAAAGGAAATGAGGGAGAGAGGGAATAGCTCAGTACCATTAGATAATTCAAAGGCTCCCTGTTCTGTAATGGGAAGCATGTTTTGGGAATGAAACAAAGGCAATTAATCAGCAGTTTGTCGAAATTATCCCTCTTTTAAATTATCAGAATCAGGTTTAATATCACCGCCATATGGGTTGTGAAATTTGTTAACTTTACAGCAGCAGTACAATACAATACAATACATGATAAATAAATATAGGTGAAAACATGCTGATTACAGTATCTATCTCTCTCTCTCTCTCTCTATATATATATATATATATATATATAAAAGTTAAAAATAAGTAGTGCAAAAAGAGTAAATCAAAAAGTAGTGAGGTAGTGTTCATGGTTTCAGTGTCCATTCAGAAATCTGATGCTAGAGGGGAAGAAGCTGTTCCTGAATTGCTGAGTATGTGCCTTCACACTGCTGTCCCTCCTTCCCAATGGTAACAATGAGAAGAGGGCATGTCCTGTGTGGTGGGGGTCCTTCAGGGTGGATGCCACCTTCCTAAGGCACCGCTTCTTGAAGATGTCTTGGAAACTACAGAGGTTAGTACCCATGATGAAGCTGACTAATTTTACAAGATTATACTATATTTAGATTATTTTTTTCCAAAAAAGCAATAACCTCTACGTTTAACATTTCCCAAATTAGAGAAGTACAGAATTGATGCATCAGCTCCCACCCCTGCCATTAGTGTGTGTGAAACCAAATGGCTGCTCAGTAGTGTTGTGGTTAACGTAACGCTATTATAGGGCCAGTGACCCAGGTTCAGTTCCCATTGCTGACTGTAAGTGAGTGCATGGGTTTCCTCTGGTTACTCCTAATTCCTCACACATCCCAGAGATGAGTAGGTTTATTGGTCACATAGGTGTAATTGGGTGACGCAGGCCTGTTTGGGCTAGAAGGGCCTGTTACTGTGCTGTATTACTAAGTAATAAACAGAACTGTGTGCCCGTAATTTTTCTCATTTTATTGATACATTCGGAGTGTGTGATGACATAACTGACCAGTTTATAAACACACAACCTGATGGGCCTTTTACTAATATTATGTACAGCAATTCATCACTTAAGTATCTGCAGTACCTGCAAGTGAAAAAAAACCAGCTGTTTGTTTTATACCTTTCATCAATCAATCTTGTATAAAAGTTAATGAACACTTTGTTCAACAAGTAAGAAACAAGGTGTTGGGTGAAAGCCAGTTGTGTAGAAGATAAAGCTGCACAAATCAGTTGCTTTTGGTTGGGTTAACGGATCGCTGGGGCATGCATCGAGGCCAGTGTGCTTCACTGGAGGTGGCGTGGTGCTGTATCTGGGTTGCAGTCAATGCTCCTCTCCCCCCCACCCCACCCCATGTTCGCTCAGGGGGAGACAGACTCTATTGTGGTCGACTGTGGATTGATGGCACAAGTTTTGGGACTGTTTTATTGCGTCATTGTGATACCATTTGTGCCTGGTGTCTTGTGTATGCTTTGTGCTGTTGGTACTGTGATTTGCAGTTTGGCCCCAGAGTAACGCTGCCTCATTTGGCTGTATTCATGTATGGTTCAATGACAATTAAACTTGAATTGAATTGGTTGTTGGTGCAAATGAAGAGTTCCAATGAAGTCATGAATCTTTTGAAATAAGAGGACCAACGATGGCACAATCAAATTTGGGGTTTTGCTTACTAGACTTGAAATATGTTAAGTACCATCTTCAAAATAATTGGGAATAATCATGTACTCCAGTAAGAGTGTCCTGGAGCTGTCCACATAGTGTGGCCATATGTCACCAGCGCCATCTTAGTTCTCTCTACCCCCTACCTACATATCCACAACCTAACTTAATAACTTAGCATTCCACAACCTACAGACTCACTTTCAATGACTCGACAATTCATGCCCTCGGCATTATTTATTTATTTTTAAATAGCATTATTTGTCGTCTTTTGCACATTGATTGTTTTTCAGTCTTTATGTATAATTTTTTTATAAATTCTATTGTTTTGCCTCAATTTCTTGTAAATGCCTGCAAGAAATGAATCTCAGGGCTGTACATTGTATATGTACTTTGATAATAAATTTACTTTGATTTTGGGGCATTGAATTATAATATTGTAGCAATGGCAATGTGAGAAAATCGCAGGCATACTTAATTCTTAATAATAGTGTGAATGTTATCCTTTGAATTCTGAAACATCTATTTTCTCATTGAGCTCTTTAACATTATTTATTACAACCTCTGTAATATTACTCAATTTTGTATTTGCCTCTGCTCAACTGCTCCGGAAACCTCCAGTCACACATCTAGACTGGGGGTTCCCAACCTTTTTTATGCCATGGACCAATACCATTAAACAATGAGTCTGTGCACTTCAGGTTGGAAGCCCCTGATTTAGACTATGCGCTCCTATTGTTCTTCTCATCTCTCACCACTTAAATTTGAGGCTGTTGTATATACAACTAGCCATGTCCCAGCTCTCAGTGTCCTGTTCCTGTTCACTCATGTGCTGATATAGGTTAACTTCCAGTTAATGAACATCCTTTATTTTTAAAACTATCAGACTTGATTTCAAGTTTCTTCATGACCTCAGTCCTCCTAAGCTACATAAGCTCATGTGACTTTCCAAGGTCTCCAGTTCTCCACTCTTGCTCTCAATTTTAAGCTTACTGAGACACAAAAACAAAAACTCCTGAACTCTTGCAATAAACCCCCCTGCCTGGCTGCCTCTTTTACCCCTTGAAAGCTATATCTTCAGTGATATCTAATCTGTGGTTTGTTGTCAAGGTCTGTTTGATAACATTCCTATGAACTGCCTTGAAACATTTTACAAGGTTACATGCTCTATAAAATTGTTAATGGCCACCTTAATATATTATGGGTAGATTATAAGACTTCCTGCTGCCATTATTACATAATGGATTGCCATTTTTGGACATTTCAAGGAATGATAAAGATCTTACAAAAATAGCTTGACATTGGTGCTGTCCAGGCAGATGTAAAAGAAGACCAGCTCATCTCCCATAGCATAAATATTGGACTGACGTTATATTTAATTTCGTCTGTCTGATTTGGAGCTCAGCGCGGGTACGTATGCCCCAAAGGTTTATACTACTACAAAGAATTCAGGAAATTTTGCATCACCATCTGGTATGGAGGGGCCATACCCGAGTGGGAAAAGGATCAAAAAAAGCTGCAGAAACCTGCAGACTCAGCCAGTTCCAGCATGAGGACTCACCTCCCCAGCATCGAGGACATCTATATTACACAAAATAAATCTGCAGACGCTGGAAATCCAGGGCAACACACACAAAACGCTGGAGGACCCCTGCAGGTCAGGAAGCATCTCTGGAAAGGAATAAATAGTCGATATTTCAAGCCCAGACTCTTCTTCAGGACTGTTTAGAATTGAACCTGATGAACTGCTGCCACAAAACAGCAAATTTCATGACAAATGCCAGTAATATTAAACCTGATTCTGAATCTAACTCTAAGTCGCAGTGTGCTTGCAGCTCCTTGATTTTGACACTTTAGACTACAGGATGTCCCCGTGATGTAACGTATGATGAACTGGGGGTGCACTGTTTATGATAAAGTGGTTTCAGTACCTACAATGAAAATGTATTACCAGCTCCACTGATTTACAGTGATTGTACAGTCACATTCCATTTTTACTCTTATGCTTTTCTGGGATCTGTTGTGGCATTTTAGATATCTAGCTCATCATTATAGATTAGATTAAATTAGTTTTATTAATCAAATATACATACATCAAAATATTGATACAGTGAAATGCATGTTCTTACATCAATGACCAACACAGTTCAAGGTCATGTTCAGAGCAACCCTCAAGTGAAGTGTTATCACGGTTCTGGCACCAACATAATATGTCCACAATTTATTAATCCTAACCCATTCGTCTTTCGAATGTGGGAAGAAACTGGAGCTTCCGGAGGTGACCCACGTGGCCTTGGGAAGAATCCACAAACTCCTTACAGATGGGTGGGAATTCAACCTTGATCGCTGGTGCTGTGAACTGTTGCGCTAACCGCTATACTACCATGGTGAAATCACTTTTACAAACACATCAGCAATGGCAGCTATATGCATTTCAACTTACCCCTGGGAAAAGTGCATAACAGATTGTTCTGATATCAAAGATTAAAGCAATTTCAGGTGTGCAATGACCAGATAATTTGCTTTAGTGATGCAGGGATAAATACTGTCCAAAGACAGACAAGTAATCAGCATTTTCTCATATTTGAAGTGGTCTCTGCTGATGTCTATTTTCTTGTCTTTCCCTTGCCTCCTCTCACTGATCTCCCAATGCCATTGGAGTAGAGCAACTGAGATTTGCTCTGTGAATTCAAATAATTAAATTTAGCCAGTGCCAATGCATTACTGGATCTTGTAATGCTTGCACAGAAATGTAAGAGAGAGCAGAGCTCTTCTGTGTAATCACTTCGTAAAATATGTTACTTCTTTTCATCTTTAAGGATTGTTTTAATTCTAGTCTGTTAGATGGGACATTTGATTCATTGCTTCAAGCGCAAGAGTTGCAAATTAGTGCTCTGGAGGTCACAAATGCGAGAAAACCTGTAGATGCTGGAAATCCGAAGCAACATGCACAAAATGCTGGAGGAACTCTCTGGAGGTGTACAGCATAGAAGGACCCAGTAATGTCTGTGCTAGAGCAGCCCAACTTATTACATTTCTCTGTTCTTTTGCATGGTGAGCCACTGCTCCAGCAGAAATGTGACTTTGGAAACATAAAAGTCATTGTTCTGAGATGAACAGTCAACTCAATGTGGATCCGAGAGAGACTGTGTGACAGAATATCTTATATTGGGAATTTTACTAAGTGCAGGGCACTGTAACAGCAACCAATTTCCTCCTCTCGTTACATTTCATTGAACGAAGGTAATGGTAATGAAGCAGGCACTTCGGCCCACTATGCCCATGCTGACCTTCAATAAATTATCCATAGTAATCACTTTCCAGCACTTGATCTCTGGCCTTGTGTCTTGGTAACTCAGCTGTTTGTCTGGACTCTCAACTGTTTGGAGAGCATCTTTCAAGCAGATTATTCCAAATTTCTCCCTCTTTCTGGATGGAAAAAATATCTTTCTCAGATTCCCTCTATACCACATGTGCCTTTTATTTTAGATGTATCTGCTATGAGGGAATATTTCTTACTATTTACCCAATACATGCCTCTTATAATTCTGTATACCAAAGTCAAGTCACCTCCTCAGCATCCTCCTCTCCAAAGAAAACAATTCCAGCCTACCCATATTTTCCTTTGGAAATGAAATACTCCATCCCAGGCACATTTCTGGAGAATCCCCTCTGCACCCTCTCCCAGGGCAATTGCATTCTTCCCATATAGTGCAATACTATGTACTAAAATGGTTAAATAGAATGCACCATTTATGCTATGTGTTTGAAATATTTCCTGTGCTGATCTTCTCTTATCTGTTCTGTTTTTTTAGAGATATATTTTGCCTCTCCTAGCATCCAGCAAGGAAGACAAGAAACATCTGCAGAGGATCGAGTCGGGTATAACTGAACTAAGTGGGACCATATCACAGACAGGTGAAGATTAATGCTATCATAAATTTGCCTTTACCTTTCCTCAGCTCGTTAACTCGGAAAAGGGTTTTAGAGTATCCAAATTTTCTGAACTTGAAAGCTGAAGCTTCTATACTTCTATCTGTATAGTTTAAACTATTTTTAACAGGATAGGACCCAATTATGTTGTATCTCCCAGCAACAATGTTTGTATTTGTGATTTCTGTTTTGTCCTGTGACCTTGAAAGAGGCCATTTTAACTTATCGAGTATATGCCATCTCTTAGAACAGTCATGTGCTCTCGTTATTTTGTCCCATTTTCTATTCTCCTCACATTTCCATCAGATTCTACCTACAAAACCACAAATCTTTGAGATGACTTGTGTTGTTATTGGTGCAGTCAAAGCACGGTTCATATATGCACCCAGTGGCCGCTCTGTTAGGTGCAGGAGTGGAACCCAATATCCTCTTCTGCTGTAGCCCATCCACTGCGAGGCTTGACATGTGTGTTCAGACATGTTTTTCTAAATGTTACATTTGTAACATGTATTTATTTCAATTACTATCACCTTCCTGGCAGGTTGAATCAGTCTGGCTATTCTCTTGACTCCTCATTAACAAGGCTTCTTAGCCCACAGAACTGCCACTCACTGGATGTAATATTCTTTATCTCACCGTTCTCTGTAAGCTCTAGAGAATGTTGTGCATGAAATTTCCAAGACATTAGCAATTTTTGAGATACTCAAACCACCCGGTCTTGCACCAACAATCATGCATTGATTAGATGTTTGCATTAATGAGCAGGTGTACCTAATAAAATGGCCACTGAGTGTATGGTTTAACTTTGATTTTTTACCTCTCAGCACCCTTCCAGACACAAACTCTTGAGTTTTGAGCATGGTGCAGAATCACAACAATGGGAAGTAGAATTGCTCTTGGTATGATTGTGAAAGAGCAGATGTGTTGGTTTATTGAGTTTGAATGTGATTAGATTGTCAGGATTAGGAAATTGCCAATTAGCCGAATGATTACCGGGTCAGCTTGGTGAAACAAAAGTTAAATCAACTCACTGACTTGCAAAGAGCATTTGTTTGATTATCCTTCCATTTTGGTTCCGTGTGGCAGTTCTCCAGTTTCCAGTATTATATGGCAATCACAGTTCCTTCTTTTGCTGAGAGTTTGACGTCTTTTTGTTGTGCAAAAAAAAATGTTTGCTGAGATAGGTTCTGTTCTACCAGAATCAGATTTAATACCACTGGCATATGAGATGAAATTTGTTAACTTAGCAGCAGCAGTACTCTGCAATACATGATAAATATAGAAAAAACTGAATTACAGTAAATATATATGAATATTATGTGTGTGTGTATATATATATATATATATATGTATGTGTATTAAATAGTTAAATAAGTAGTGCAAAAACAAATTTTTTAAAAAGTGAGGTAGTGTTCTAAATGGTTCAGTGTCCATTTAGAAATCAGATGGCAGAGGGGAAGAAGCTGTTCCTGAATTGCTGAGTGTGTGCCTTCAGGCTTCTGTACCTCCCACCTGACAGTAACAACGAGAAGAGGGCATGTCCTGGGTGGTGGAGGTCCTTTGTGATGGACGTCACCTTCTTGCGGCACTGCTCCTTGAAGATATCTTGGATGCTACGTAGTCTAGTACCCATGATTGAGCTGACTAATTTTACAACCTTCTATAGCTTCTTTCAATCCTGCACAGTCCCCCCCCCCCCCCCCCCCCACCAGACGGTGATGCAGCCAGTCAGAATGCTCTCCACAGTACATCTGTAGACATTTTCAAGTGTTTTAGGTGACATACCAAATCGCCTCAAACTCCTAATGAAATATATCCATTGTCTTGTCTGGACTTTTGAAAGCAAGTGCGCTATAAAAGCTCCCAAGTGGTCATCTCAAGGCTGGGCAGTTTGAATGTGCTTTGTGAATATTTTAAATCATGCTTTTTTTTCCCCTTTTGCTTAAGCAACTGCAAATAAAAAGAAACATCAGCTTTAGGATTGTGGGGAGACATTTAATGAAGTTAGATTTGTCGATGCCAACAGTCATCTAACAGCAATTCTAAAATGAATGTACCTAAATTACCCATTATACATCAAGGAAGCAAAATAACTGCTGTAATCAAGGTTTTTTTTTTCTGGTTCCAGGAGAATTGTCTTTGAAATCTTAGCTTCTGACATGTTTTTGTCCATCTCTGTGGTTCTAATGAGAAATAGCCATTGAAGAAAAATCTGGTGGAAGTTAATTGCTTTAACCTCTAAGCTGCATCTTTCTTGCTGAAGCGTGTACCGAGGGCACCTCCAGCTCGATAACACTTTGCCCAAGTGGCTACTCTTTACTTCAGGGCCTCAGTAATAATTATTAGCAGGCCACTTGACCTCACAAGGCAGACTGCCTGTGCCTCATGCAGTTTTCATCTTAGCAGTCAAATGTGGAATCAGTCATTAAGCATTACCAGAAATGAGAACCATGGCTAATTTTTAACTTCCTTTTTTGCCTCAAAAATCACGGAGGGCATTTATAGCTACATCACCATCTGGGTACCATTTATAAACTCAAAAGTTAAATAAATGATG
This sequence comes from Hemitrygon akajei, assembly GCF_048418815.1. NCBI lineage: Eukaryota > Metazoa > Chordata > Chondrichthyes > Myliobatiformes > Dasyatidae > Hemitrygon > Hemitrygon akajei. Next base: position 40,811,153 of record NC_133152.1, on the reverse strand, counting down.
CCTGCAATGCAAGAGTTGCCAGGTTCCTTGAGGGCTTTTTACCTTTGTAGTTTTTGTATTTTTGAGATGATCTAATGGACTTGATCAAAAACACAGTATGTGTCCAGTGATCTTTCCTACATTCCTTCTGAAACCAAGAGTCTGAAGATTATTCTCAGGAAATATTGGTGGAAAGAATTGACTATATCAAATGTTTACGTCTAGGAAAATGCTAACAAGATGTTGAATTAAATTATCATCTTGCTTCAGTACAAACAGAATGATAAGCTAAGATGTGTTTTATCTGTAGAATTGGATTGGCACTTAAGGGTGTCCTGAGGATAATGGAAACCACGGATTGATTACCAGTCCCTGTAGTGATAGGAGAGCCAGTCATCAGCATACAGAGATGATGCTATTTGTGACTTGGATTTGCTATTTGCAGACACAGGAAGTACATAAGTGATAAACGCGAGAAATTCTGCAGATAGATGCTGGAAAGCCAGAGCTACACACACAAAATGCTGGAGGGACTCAGCGGGTCAGGCAGCATCTGTGGAAATGAATAAGTAGTCGACATTTCAGGCCAAGACCCTTCTTCAGGACTGGAAAGGAAGGGGAAAGACCACAGAATAAAAGAAGCGTGGGGGGAGAGGGGAGCAAGAGGGTAACTAGAAGGTGAAAGGTGAAACCAGGAGGGTAGGAAAGATAAAGAGCTGTAGCAGAAGGAATCTGATGGATCATAGGAAAAGGTGGAGGAGATGGGCAGGGGAGAAGAGGTAAGAGGTCAGAGTGGGGAATAGAAAGGGAGGGGGACGTGAATTGTTTTTCACCAGAAGGAGATATTGATACTCATGACATCAGGTTGGAGGCTACCCAGATGGAATATAAGGTGTTGCTGCTCCACCCTGAGGGTGGCCTCATCTTGGCATAAGAGGCATGTCAGAACAGGAATGAGAATCGGAATTAAAATGCTTGGCCTTCAGGAAGTTTTGCTTTTGGGGGGGTGAAGTGGAGGTGCTCGATGAAGAGGTTCCCCAATTTATGACGGGTCTCACTAATGTAGAAGAGGTTGCTTCAGGAGCACCAGACAGAATAGATGACCCCAGCAGATTTGCAGGCGAAGTGTTGCCTCACCTGGAAGGTCTGTTTTGGGGCCCTGAATGGAGGTGAGGGAGGAGATGAATGGGCAGATGTAGCACTTCAGCCACTTGCAGGGATAATGCCAGGAGGGAGATTAGTGGGGAGAGATGAATTGACAAGGGAATCATGGAGGGAACGATCCCTGAAGAAAGCAGAGGAGGAGGGGGAAATGAAGATAGATTTGGTGGTAGGATCCCTTTGGAGATGGTGGAGGTTGTGGGGAACATTGCAGAGGCTCATGGGGTGGTAGGTAGGGACAAGAGGAACTCTTGGCAGTGGGAACCTGTAGTGAGCCTCGTTGTTCGGAAAATGGAGAAGATCACGGTGAGGGTTAGCATCAATGGTGGAGGAAGGGAAACCCCGTTCGTTGAAGAAGGAGGAAATCTCTGACATCCTGGAAAGGAAAGCTTTATCCTGGGAACAGATGCAGTGCAGACAAAGCAACTAAGAAAAAGAAACAGCATATTTACAGGAAACTTGGTGGGAAGAGGCATAGTCAAGATACAGTGGGAATCAGTAAGTTTATAAAAGATGTCGGCTGACAGTGTGATTGAAGATGAGGATGGAGGTGTCAGAAATGGACAAAAGTGAATTTAAGGGCAGGGTGGAAGTTAAAGTTGATGAAATCACCAAGTTCAGCATGGGTGCGTGAAGCAGCACCAATACAGTCGTCAATGTAGCAGATGAAGAGTTGGTGAGCATTACCAGAGAAGTCTTGGAATATGGCTGATATTTTCATAAGTGAGGTCTGTGTGTGGCAATAAATTTAACTGACCAGTAAACTATATATTTATTCTTATATTTCTTTTGGTCTTTTTGATTTTGCTTTGTAATTAACATTTTCTTATACGAAGTTTACAGTTTGCTTTTCATAAGTACAGTAATAAGTACACAGTGATACATCATGAACACAAGAAGGTTGACAGGTGCTGGAAATCCATGATGCTGGAGGAACTCGGTGGGTCAGGTCAGATCACGACCGTTAATGGGAAAGAATAAATAGTCAACATTTCTTCAGGACGCAAAAGGAAGAGGAAGAAGAAGTCAGAATAAGGAGGTGCGGGGTATAGATGAAGAGACTATCTAGAAAATGATAGGTGAAGCCATATAGGGGAATGGTCAAGGGGTGGAGAAGAAAGAATCCGATAGGAGAGAAGAGTGGACCATAGGAAAAAGGGAAGGAGGAATAGACCCAGGGGAAGAAATAGGCAGGTGAGAAAAAGTACAAAGTCTGAGTGGGGGATAGAGGAAGGGGTTGGGGGGGGTGAGTTTGTTTACCAGAAAGATAAATCGATATTCATGCCATCAGATTGGAGGATACCCGGACGGAATATATGGTGTTGCTCCTCCACCCTGAGGGTAGCTCATTTTGATACATTAGTCTTATGGTCTTATGTCTTAGTATTCCCGGCATGGAACATGGGGTCTGCGCTAATATCACCTGGTTAATGTTATTGACAAATACAGACAGGAAAAATGTATGCAGCGCGGTAGAATTGTGGTTAATGTAATGCTATTTCAGCCCCAGTGGTCACCAGTTGGGGTTCAATTCCTGCCACTGCTTGTAAAGAGTTTGTATGTTGTCCCTGTGACTGTGTGGGTTTCCTCCAGATGCTCCAGTTTCAAAGTTCAAAGTAAACTTATTATCAAAGTATGTATACATCTCCATATATTACCTTGAGATTCATTTTCTTGCAATTCCCCCCACATTCCAAAGATGCATGGCTAAAGTTAGGGAGAGTGAGTTGTGAGCATGTTGGCGCAGGAACTGTGGCAACATTTGCTGGCTGCCCACTGCATTCCTCACTGGTTTGATTTGATGCAAACAGTGCATTTCACTGTACTGTATATTTTGATGTACCAGTGACAAATAAAACTAATCTTTATCGTCTTTAAACTATGAATGAAGATCATTCAATTCATGTTGATTCATATGGCAAGAAACATCTTAAAATTGTTATTTGGGTTTATTTTTAAGTGGTTGCAGGGTTTTTCACTCTGCTACTCTGCCTAAATATTTATTCCATATGTAGACAAGTGTGTATCAAGGAGAATTTCCAGCTGTAAGGCCTAAAAGAAGCAGCTGAGCTTTAAGAAAAGATTAAGATAGGCTTTATTTGTTATATGTACATTGAAACATGCAGTGAAATTTGTTGTTTGTAATTGATAGATTCAGTCTATTCCTGTAGTTTAATGGTTAGGATTTCCTGGTTGGTGTCAAAGAGCTGAAAGACACCAGCATATCATGCCCAAAATGCTGGAGGAACTCTACAGGTCAGGCAGCATCTTTGGAGAAGAATAGTCAATGTTTTGAGCCAAGACCCTCCTTCAGGACTGGAAAGGAAGGGGGAAGACACCAGAATAAAAAGGTGGGGGAGGGAAAGAAGGATAGCTAGAGGTGATAGGTGAAGCCAGGTGGTTGGGAAAGGTAAAGGGCTGGAGAGGAAGGAATCTGATAGGAGAATCAGAATCAGGTTTATTATCACTGGCATGGGTCGTGAGATTTGTTAATTTAGCAGCAGCAGTTCAATGCAGTACATAATATAAGAAGAAAAAAAATAATAATAATAATTGATTACAGTTGTAAGGGGTTTCTTTATGTTACTGCGTATGTTAATCGAAATGGCTTCTTTGTTATGTTAATCTTTTATGTTACTGGGTATGTTAGTTAAAATGGCTTCTTGATTATGTTTAACACTGAGAAGGCTCTCTCGCTGATGTTTGTTTGGGTTATCCTATTGATAAGAGAGTGAATGAACCAATGAGTATCCATGTTATTCTTCTTTTGGGGTGATATGCTGTCTCATATGGCTGGGAAGCAGGGGTTTTGGAGGGGAGATCGAGAGGAAGACTCTGGTCTGGTCAGAGAGGAGTGCTCTGGCCGATTACTTCGGGTGGTCCCGAGCTACGAGTCGTGGGGTCGGAGCGGATCGCAGGGGAAGAAGGAAGGTCCTGAGCTCCAACTGTGTGTGCACGAAGAAACTGAACTTTGATAAGTCTGGCGCCTTTTTTTGTTTCCATTCATTCCTTTTTGTATTGTATCTTTATTAATCTCATAGTCCAAGTAAGACTGATTAAGTGTAATTTGTAAGATGTACATTGTGTGCTGGCTGATAATTGATGTTTGAGGCTGTATCAGGTGGCATTGCACAGCAACCAATGCAACCGCGAGATAAGGTTGGGCGGGGGATGGGGTCTCCCCTAGATACGTATGAGCCGATATACCTGAGTGTTATACAGTGTACATAGATTGAATAAGTCATGCAAAAACAGAAATACTGTATATTAAAAAAGTGAGGTAGTGTTCAAGGGTTCAATGTCCATTTAAGAATCGGATGGCAGAAGGGAAGAAGCTGTCCTTGAATCGCTGAGTGTGTGCCTTCAGGCTTCTGTACCTCCTTCCTGATGGTAACAGTGAGAAAAGGGCAAGCCCTGGGTGCTGGAGGTCCTTAATAATGAAACCTGCCTTTCTGAGACGCTGCTTCCTGAAGTTGTCCTGGGTACTTTGTAGGCTAGGACGCAAGATGGAGCTGACTAAATTTACAACCCTCTGCAGCTTTTTTCGGTTCCGTGCAGTAGAGTTCCCCGCCCCCCACACTACTCAGTGATGCAGCCCGTCAGAATGCTCTCCATTGTACATCTATAGAAGTTTTTGAGTGTACTTGTTGACATATCAAATCTCTTCAAACTCCTAATGAAGTATAGTCACTGTCTTGCCTTCTTAATAGCATTATAACTGCATCGATATGTTGGGGCCAGGTTAGGTCCTCAGAGATCTTGACACCCAGGAACATGAAACTGCTCACTCTCTCTACTTCTGATCCCTCAATGAAGATTGGTATGTGTTCCTTCGTCTTACCCTTCCTGATGTCCACAATCAGCTCTTTCATCTTACTGACGTTGAATGCCAGGTTGTTGCTGCAGCACTACTCACTAGTTGGCATATCTCACTCCTGTACGCCCTCTCGTCACCACCTGAGATTCTACCAAGAATGGTTGTATGATGGTATTATGATTGATGATGGTGTTTATAGATGGTATTTGAGCTATGCCTAGCCACACAGTCATGGGATAGAGAGAGTAGAGCAATGGGCTAAGTACACAGTCCTGAGGCGCACCAGTGTTGATCGTCAGCGAGGAGGAGATGTTATCACCAATCCACACAGGTTTGTGGTCTTCCAGTTAGGAAGTAGAGGATCCAATTGCAGAGGGAGGTACAGAGGCCCAGGTTCTGTAACTTCTCAATCAGGATAGTGGGAATGATGGTATTAAATGCTGAGCTATAGTCGATGAACAGCATCCTGACATAGGTGTTTGTATTGTCCAGGTGGTCTAAAGCTGTGTGAAGAGCCATTGAGATTGCATCTACCATTGTTCTATTGTGGCGATGGACAAATTGTAATGGGTCCAGGTCCTTAATGAGGCAGGAGTTCAATCTCGTCATGACCAATCTCCCAAAGCATTTCATCACTGTAGATGTGAGTGCTACCAGGCGGTAGTCATTAAGGTAGCTCACATTATTCTTCTTAGGCACTGGTATAATTGTTGCCTTTTTGAAGCAAGTGGGAACTTCCACCTGTAGCAGTGAGTGGTTGAAAATGTCCTTGAATACTTCTGTCAGTTGGTTGGCACAGGTTTTCAGAGCCTTACCAGGTACTCCATCGGGACCTTCTGCCTTACGAGGGTTCACTCTCTTTAACGACAACCTAAGGTCGGTCTCTGAGACAGAGATCACAAGGTCATCAGGTGCAGCAGGGATCTTCACAGCTGTAGTTGTATTCTCCCTTTTAATGCGGGCATAGAAGGCGTTGAGTTCATCTGGTAGTGAAGCATCTCTGCCATTCATACTATTGGGTTTTGCTTTGTAGGAAGTAATGTCTTGCAGACCCTGCCAGAGTTGTCGTACATCCAATATCGCCTCCAACCTCGTTCAAAGTTGTCTCTTTACCCTTGAAATTGCCCTCCATAAATCATACCTGGTTTTCTTGTACAGGCTTGGGTTGCCAGACTTGAATGCCACAGGTCTAGCCTTCAGCAGACGACATACCTCCTGGTTCATCTAGAGCTTTTGGTTTGGGAATGTACAGTAAGTCTTTGTAGGCACACACTCATCCACACAGGTTTTATTGAAGTCAATAACAACTGCAGCATTCTCATCCAGATTTGAAGATGAATCCCTGAATACAATCCAGTCCACAGATTCAAAGCAGTCCTGTAGGCACTCCTGTGCTTCCTTGTCCTTACCTTCTTGATCCTCACACTGGTGTTTCAGTCTTCAGTCTCTGCCTATACTCAGGGAGTAGAAGTACAGCCAGGTGATCAGACTTCCCGGAGTGAGGGTGTAGAATAGAATGGTAGGCATTCTTGATGGTGGTGTAATAATGGTCCAGTGTGTCGTTCCTCTAGTATTACAAGTGATCTGTTGATGGTAACTGCTTAGTGATTTTTTCAGACTGGCCTGGTTAAAATCCACCAAGATGGTGGTGAAGGCGTTAAGGTGCACTGTTTCAAGTATGTTGAGTCCATTGCTCAGATCATCTAAAGCCTGATTGAAATTGGCCTGAGGTGGAATGTATATTGCTACCAAAATTATCCCAGAAATCTCATACAGTAAGTAAAAAGGATGGCACTTAACTGCTAGATGTTCTAGGTCTGGTGAGCAGAATTGGGACAGCACTGATATATTTGTGCACCAGGAAGAGTTGATCATGAGGCATACTCCTCCACCTCTGCTTATCCTGGCAGTCTATAGTAAAGCCATCGATCTAAATCACTGCATCCGGTACAGAAGGGGTTAACCAGGATTCCATGAAACAAAGGACACACGCAGTCCTAATGCCCCTCTGATTCAGCACCCTGGCTCTGAGATCATTGATTTTATTCACCAGAGACTGCATGTTTGCCAGCGAGATAGTTGGTATAGGGAGTTTAAAACTCCGTTTCCTTAAACGCACTTGTATCCCTGATCTGCAGCCAAGCTTCCTATGTGGAATCCTACGAGGTCCCCAGTCGGCATCCTTTCCATCAGTTTTAAGCAGCCATAGTTTGTTTAAACACATTAAGACATCTTCGTTGACTATACTGACCTTGGAAGCATTTGTGATTTTTAGCTGTATCAGGCTGAAATTAGAATGTTTAATCATATCCATTGAGAGTTCTGCTGCTACACGAGTTGCCCCTAGGCGCCCTGGAGAGGAGAGTAGCCTCCAACCTTATAGCATGAATATTGATTTCTCCTTCCGGTAAAAAAAATTACCCATCCCCTCTTCTATTCCCCACTCTGGCCTCTTCCCACTTCTCACTTGTCTATCTTCTCCCCCAGTGCCCCTCTTCCTTCCTTTTCTCTTCTCTCCTATTAGATTCCTTCTTCTCCAGCCCTTTACCTTTCCTACCCACTATCTTTACCCATCACCTTCTAGCTATCCTCCTTACCCTCCTTCCACTTTCTTTTTCTGGCATCTTTCCCCATTTCCAGTTCTGAAGAAAAGTCTCGGCCTGAAACGTCAACTGTTCATTTCCATAGCTGCTGTGACTTGAGTTCCTGCAGGACTTTTCTTAACAAAATCTCTTGTGTTAAAGACACCAGCATTCAAAGCTTCCGGGCACTGTGATATGGATTCCCCATTTCCAGTATTATCAAGAAACAATAAAGGCTGGAACCTGGCTGGGTAACCACTCAGCTTGCAAACCACCAAATAAAAAAAAAGCTTTTTAAACTTCTTGCAGGAAGTGAATCAAGCAGAATGCTATATGCATAGATTCAGTCAGAATTGGAAATATCATAAATTTCAAAAATAGAAATAAAATCCATAGAATTGTAAAGCAACTGTTTTGAAGAAAGTACTTTGCATCTATATAAAATTAGTTTCTCAGTCCCAGAGATGTTCTGCTATTTCCATATAATGGGGAAGAAGGCCTTTCGGCCCGAAGAGTCTAAGGCAGTTCGGCACTAATTATTCATCAGCAGGCTGTCAAAAACTCACTTTTCATCTCAATTAACAAGCAGAACCAGAATCATTTTTATTATCACTGACATTTGTCGTGATATTTGTTGCTTTGCAGCAGCAGTGTAGTACAAGTCATAAAAAAGTGCTGTAAATTACAATAAGTATAAAGAAATAATTAAGTAGTGCAAAAAGAGAAAAATAGTGAGGTCATGTTCATGGGCTTGTAGACATTTTAGAAATATGATTTCCGAGAGGAAGGAGCTGTTCCTAGAACATTGAGAGTGTATCTTCAGGCTCCTGCACCTCTTTCCTGATGGTAGTAATGAGAAGTGGGCTACAGCCCTCTGTAGCTTTTTCTAATCCTGTGCTTTGGCATCTCCATACCAGTTAGTGATGCAACTAGTCAGAATGGATGGTACATCTGTAGAAATTTGTGAGTCTTTGGTGACATACCAAATCTCCTCAATCTCCTAATGAAATATAGCTGCTGTCGTGCCTTCTTTGTAACTGCATCGATATGTTGGGCCCAGGTTAGATCTTCAGAGATGTTGACAGCCAGGTATTTGAAACTCCTGACCCTTTCTATTGCTAACCCTTCGATGAGAACTATTGTGTATTCTCCTGACTTCCCCCTCCTGAAGTCCACAATAAATTTCTTGGTCTTACTGATGTTAATGTTGTGACATCACTCCACCGGTTGATCTAGCTCACTTCTGTATGCCGCCTTGTCACTATCTGAAATTCTGCCAGTAACATTTATTCATTGGCAAATGTTTGGTATTTTTCCTACCGTGGAAATAGTGTCTGCACAGTTGAAGTTCATGTGGTATCAGTGATTTCCGTATTGATTGCATAATAATACAAAGACAGCCTGCGAAGATGTGAGGAATTGTTCACAAGTTCTTAAATCTTCTCATTTAAATACATGTGTGGATACCAGAAGTTACAATCTGATTTGCAAAACACTGACATCAAACAGTGCTACAGCCACATATTATATGACAAATATTTTGTGGGTCACTTTTTTGAACCCCTTACCAATTATATTTTCCTGCATAAAATCTCTTCTCAGATACTTCCTTTTAAAACCCACGCAGTCATGAGGAGAACGTACAAACTCCTTACAAGCTGCAGCTTTTTGTTCATTCATCCCTTCTGCTACTGACCAACTAGAATTGCGGACTCTACTGGTCAAGATACCGTTCGATCATTTTGAATTTTACTCTTATTGTTATAAAGGTTGCACACATCTCATCTGAATTGCTTGGGGCCGGAAACGTTTTGGATTTTGGAATATTTGCATCAGATTCAGATTCAGATTCAGTTTATTGTCATTTATAAACCACAAATACAATGCAGTTAAAAAATGAGACAACCTTCTCTGGAATGATATCATGAAAAAGCACAAAACAGACCACACAAGAAAAACCACATAACGTTTGGTAATCCCCAATCCAGAGTCCGGAGAGGCTGCTGCGTATCGATATTGCGCTACCGTCTTAGCATGTTCCCCGGAAAGGAACTACAAACCCATCAGACAAACCTAAAGCTACAAGACCTACACAAAACCACATAGTTACATATAGTTGTAGTTAACATATAGTTTCAACAGTGCAGACAATACCATAATTGATAAAAGATTAACTGACAAAGACCACATAATTATAACACACAGTTTCAACAGTGCAAAGCAATACCATAATCTGATAAAGAGCAGTCCATGCACGGTTTAAAAGAAAGGTCTGAAAGTCCCGACAGCCCATCATCTCACGCAGACGATAGAAGGAAGAAAAACTCTTCCTGCCATGAACCTCCAGCGCCGCAGCTTGCCGATACAGCACTTTGGGAGCTCCGACCACAGCCAACTCCGAGTCCGTCCGAAAACTTCGAGCCTCCGACCAGCCCTCCGACAGCGAGCACCATCTCTGCCGAGCGCTTTGACCCTGGCACCGGCTGCCAAGCAACAGGCAAAGCCGAGGATTCAGGGCCTTCCTCTCTGGAGATTTCTCCGATCGCACAGTAGCAGCGGCAGCGAAACAGGCATTTCAAAAGTTCCACCAGATATTCCTCCGTGCTTCACATGTCCGTCTCCATCAAATCAGGATTGTACACGGCCCCTACTTACAGATAACAGATATTCATTCCTGGAGTGGCCGCTGCGTGCTGCATCACGCCGCCATCTTGCAATCTATAAAATGAGATAGCTTGGGGATGGCACCCAAGTCGAAACACAAAATCTATTTATGTTACACATATAGCTTATACCCTGAAGGTAGTTTTATCTAATATTTTTAATAAATTTGTGTGCAAAACAATGTTTACATTGAACCATCAGAAAGGTAAACTCTCACTGTCTTGGGTGTTCAGGTGGACAGTCAGTGGTTGTTTGGCATCCTGACTCTGAATTTATTTGCTACCGACAAGCAGTCTTTGCCTTGCACTTGTTCATCACACATCTGTACTTAACAGTAAAAATTATAACATACCATTCATATAATGAAAATATAATGAGTGCAGGGTAACAAAAGTAGCATGGTGGAACATTCTCATTGTGAAATATCAGCTGCATTCTGTGGATAGAAAAGGCTAGTTTAAAATGCTGGATACTATCACCATTCTGAAAATTAATTCACCAGCTTTTATTTCTTAAACCCCACCTAAAAATCTGGCTAAAATCAATGTACCCAGAGCCTTGTCAAAGCAGTCTTGTTATCTGAGAAGTGATCTATTGTGGTATTGAGGTTAGTGCTTCCTTGTACTTGAGGGAAAGAAATATTACACTCCCCCACATCCCCACATCCACAACCACCACTACTTTAATCATTTCCTGTCAGTCACCTAATGTAGAGATGCTCCTGTGCCTGGTGTCACTTTATGGACATACAATCAGTCTATGTATATAATCTGTCTATGTATTTATATTTGTTGTGTTTTTTTTGTGATGCATTGGAGCCAGAGTAACAATTACTTCGTTCTCCTTTACAATTCTGTTCTGAAAATGTCATTAAACCGTCTTGAATCTACAAAGCAGCTATTTCACCCGTTGGAAAGAGTTTAACAGGTTTCATAAATGTACCGGTAATTTTATTTTCCTACTAAATAAATGCAAGAGCTTGTGGTTCCCTTTAAACAAGCATGCAGTCAAAATCCATGCATAGTGACAGTAAATGACGGGCACCTTTGCGAAACTGATGCTTCTTGAATGCTTTTCCTCAACGAGGTAGCTAGCTATTGGAGTGAGACATAAATACTGTTATTTTTGTTACTTCAATCTTACTCTCTCTGCCATGCAAAGTAAATGTGACAAGAGAGAACTAGTTTGTTCTCAGGATAGGGTAACAGCTCTCTGAATTAATGTTTGACTGGAAAAAAAGATAATCATGTTGAGTTTCCGCAGATTGTTAGTCAATGCTCCAAACAATATATCTTCAATAAAAAGAATGCTGATACAGGGTTCAAGTCATGTGAGTGAACGATTGAGTTAACCTTGGTTAACGATTGAAGGAAATACTGTTTACTTGTAGTATTCCATCCCAGCAGAAGGTTTTTCTTGAAGAACTGAAGCAGTTTTGCTCATTGCTTCTCAGGATTAAAAAAGCTGGTGATGGATCAATTTCACAGTGAAAATTTCAAGCTGTAATGTTTTATGAATGTCAAAATAACAGCTTACATTGGTACTACTTCTCAGGACTACGCTTCCTTAGATCTAATTTATATTTACTTCACTTGGGATAGTCTAGAAAGGATAGTTCATTATATATTGATGTTATTTTCATAGGGATATTGAATAGAGTAATACCCTTTCCAGTAACAGTTATCTCATTCAGATAAATATGGTTGATTTATGCACTATTTTGATTAATTTGTTTAAAAAAAAACCAAAAGTAGTAACTTGTTGAAGAGGCAGTGGAAGTGTCATTACTCCATAAACACAGGAGCAGAATTAGGCCATTTAGTCCATCAAGCCTTATCCCTTTCAATCTTGTTCTGCCTTCTCATAACCTTTGATGCCCTGACTAATCATGAGCCTATCAACTTCCACTTTAAATACACCCAATAACTTGGCCTCCACTTCCATCTTTGGCAATGAATTCAACAGATTCACCCTTCTCTGACTAAATAATTTCCTCCTCCTCTCTGTTTTAAAGGGACATCTGTCTGTAATGAGGCTGTGCCCTCTGGTTCTAGACTCCTCCATTATAACAAACAACCTCTCCACATCCATTTTATATATGATAGTTTTCAATGAGATAAACCACCTCCCCCATTCTTCTAAACTCCATTGAGTACAGGCCCAGAACCATCAAACGCTCCTCATATATTAACCTGTTCTTTCCTGCAATCATTCTTGTGAACCTCCTCTGGACCCGCTTCAACGCCAGCACATCCTGTGGGTCTAAAGTTGCAGTCTGCAGTTCCAAGTGCAGTCTGACCAAAGTCTCAGCATTAAACCCTTGCTTTTGTTTTCTAGGCCTCTAAAATGAATGCATTATGAATGCCTCACTGCGGCAGGGTTCATGTAAAATCCCCTGCCTCCACCACAACTCTCTGTTGTCAAAATACATTTTGACTGAGGTTTCTAAATTAATAAATGTGGGGTTTTTGTTCTGCTGTTTGACTGTACATAAGTAGCATGTGAGGTCTTATTTAGAAGAATCACAAAACTGACTGGGAATTTATGAAGTCAAAGTCAGTGATGCAGGAAGAAATTAGCAAGTTCCTTTTACATTATTTTACAGTGCAAAGCATGGTTTTGGTGGGAGGGTGACTATAAAGTCATTTTGCAATTTCACTTCAATTAAAGCACTTGATTTCAGACTTTAGATGAATGTGTTAAAATTAATGTTACTGATTGAGGTGCTTTTCCTGTTTTAATTTTCTTTAATTTTTTACATTTCTATATATAATTTTATTCAAAATTACTGAGGTAATTTTATAGAAATAATTCCTAACTTGAATATTATAAAACATTCTTCTTATAAAAAAGAAGCTTGCATAAGAAAACTTCAAATTTCTAAAGCATGGTAGTGTTACGATGCCAGCGACTTGTGTACAATTCTCCCACTTTCTGTAAGGAGTTTGTAAATTTTTCTCGTGACTGCATGGACTTCCTCTGTGTGTTCCTGTTTCCTCCCCATTCCAACAACATGAAGTTAATTGGTCACGTGTGTGTAATTGGATGGGCCTGTTACCCTGCTACATCTCTAAATAAAAAAAATTACTTAGCCACACAGACAGGGAATGGAGGAATGGGGGCAGGGAATATATCCCACAAGCAGACAGGTGGGATTTATTTAAATTGACATCATGTGTAGCATGATGATTGTGGGCCAAATGGCCTGCTTCTGTGCTGCATAATTCTATATTCTATTGGACTTCATATTCTCAATAAAAATTGTTCACTGTTTCAGAATTCAAAGCTAGCCTTCGTTTCTTCTTATTTCAAAATAATGAGGCTATTCAGCAAGTCAAGACCCCATACAGGCCTTGAGAATGAGCCCATTGATCCAATTCCCCTGCTTATTTTTGTACGGAAGGAAACCTGAGCACCTGGATGAAGCACCTGAGATTAGTGTTGGTTGTCCATCATGTCCGACGATGACAGGAGACCTGTGTGGGAGAGTTTTTAAAATGGAAAAAGCCGTTGCATGGGGCAGTTCCACTCTCTCTACCTCAAAAGTCTGGTTCCAACGGTACAAACAAGTGTCATAAGCTCGGGTCTTCCTTGGTTGCAAAGGACGACTATAATATCTTCTGTGTCTTGGTATGCCCTTTGCTCTCCACGGAGCATTGCAGAACCGCCATCCTGGCCATTGGTTCCCACTGTAGGTCTCATCCACCCAGTCTGCTGGAGCTGACTTCGCATGCTAGGAGAGGCACGTCTACATCTCAGTGGGGTATGAGGCCCGCTGGCTACCCTCACCTGGTTTAGCCCGCATGTCGAAGCGGGGGTACCAGGGTGTGGCTGCAGCCTCTTGCAAACAGCTACTTGGAGCCACAGGTGAGAGCTGAGTGGGGAGCAAAGATGAGTGAGCTGCCCCTGAATGGATATGACAAGCCCCTTCACCAAAGGTGCTACCCCTCCCTGGACACCCCATATGGGATCAGAGGGAGGATATGCAAACTCAGTTTAGCTGGTATCAGGGCTCAGGGAGGAACCCAGCTCACTGAGGCTGTGAGGCAGCAACACTATCCAGTGCACCGTTCTGCTAAAAACACTCTCTGCCCTGCCTTCAGCTTTCTCAGTGCAAAATTATAGGCTGAGATTGAGAATTTTCATTGAGCTTGGAGGCCTGATGGGGTTTAAGATTTTTAAAAAAACAACCAAGAAACCAATAGGAACCTGCTTATAAATGTCTGATCTGACCATCACTATAAATATAGCAGTTCCGAAAATGCCATTAAATCTGTTTGTGGATGAAATGCTAATCTTTCATCAAGAACAGGGAGTATGTGTGACAATATTGAGCAAATTATCCTGACCTGCTTAATGCATTGACATGACCTGAACCCACCTGACCTCCCAAAATCCCCCACACGCTGTCCAGTTGCTCGTATATTCAGCCTCTTGTTTAGCTGCCTCTGTGCGTTCATTTCTTCCCCTTCCCTGCTGTGCACCTTGTCCTAATTTCTTCCCCGGCTCCCCTTATGTCTTCTCCATGAAACCCACTTGCGGTATCTCTGAAGGAACATTAATAAAGTTTAAAAGGCATTTAGACAGGTTCACGAGTAGGTGGGATGTAGACCACATGCAGGCGGATGGAGTAAGTGTAAATTGGTATCGGGTTCAGCACGCTCATTGTGGGCTGAAAGGCCTGTTCATATGCTGTACTCTCTATATTCTATTGGACTGTTATTCCATTAGATATAGAATAGAATATCACTTATTCCAATTCTTGCCTTGCTACATTTTACGCTCATTCCTTTCTTAACCCAAGTGTCCGCTGATATTGTTAGCACTTTACGCTGGTTCTTATTGTCCAAAAGTTCAGAGGTTCATTTATTATCAAAGTACACAACTCTGAAATTCTTCTTCTCCAGGTAGCCATGAAACTAAAAGTAAAAGAAAGGCAGCATGATTATCAATCCCCAAGCCCCCCCTCCCTGCCCAAAAAAACGAACAAAACGGAACAGGCACAGTGACCCCCCCCCCCCAATACCCCTCCCTGACACAAAAACAAAAAAGATCAGATGAAAAACACAGAATATAAAAAACTATTAGACCGAGAAAAGGTCTATGAGAAAAGGTGCTGCAACACACAGCTCGAACCACATCATCAAGTTTGCTGATAACATGACCGTGGTGGGTCTCATCAGCAAGAACGACGAGTCAGCTTACGGAGAGGAGGTGCAGCGGCTAACGGACTGGTGCAGAGCCAACAACCTGTCTCTGAATGTGAACAAAACAAAAGAGATAGTTGTTGACTTCAGGAGGGCCCGGAGCGACCACTCCCCGCTGAACATCGACGGCTCCTCAGTAGAGATCGTTAAGAGCACCAAATTTCTTGGTGTTCACCTGGCGGAAAATCTCACCTGGTCTCTCAACACCAGCTCCATAGCACAGAAAGCCCAGCAGCGTCTCTACTTTCTGCGAAAGCTGAGGAAAGTCCAAATCCCACCCCCCCATCCTCATCACATTCTACAGGGGTTGTATTGAGAGCATCCTGAGCAGCTGCATCACTGCCTGGTTCAGGAATCACACCATCTCGGATCGCAAGACCCTGCAGCGGATAGTGAGGTCAGCTGAGAAGATCATCGGGGTCTCTCTTCCTGCCATTACGGACATTTACACTACACGCTGCATCCACAAAGCAAACAGCATTATGAAGGACCCCACGCACCCTCATACAAATTCTTCTCCCTCCTGCCGTCTGAGAAAAGGCACCGAAGCATTTGGGCTCTCACGACCAGACTATGTAACAGTTTCTTCCCCCAAACTATCAGACTCCTCAATACCCAGAGTCTGGACTGACACCTTACTGCCTTATTGTCTTGTTTATTATTTATTGTAATGCCTGCACTGTTTTGTGCACTTTATGCTGTCCTGGGTAGGTCTGTAGTCTAGTGTAGTTTTTTTCTGTGTTGTTTTTTATGTAGTTCAGTCTAGTTTTTGTACTGTGTCATGTAACACCATGGTCCTGAAAAAACGTTGTCTCATTTTTACTGTGTACTGTACCAGCAGTTATGGTCGAAATGACAATAAAAGTGACTTGACTAGTCCAAGTCCACATCCAAAATGCGGAAAACCTGGTTAACGTTCTCCAGGCACAGCAGCAGGCTCTCCAGCAATCAAAAGGCAGCCAGCTAGCACTCACCTTCTGCATTCACTTCGATGGTTCAATTTCCCTCATCACTTTAATCAGTGAAATGGAGTCAAACATTGGCTCGCGCCTCATCCCACAGCTTGCCCACCATGAGGTTCGTACACGCTGCCTCTTTCTCCTGGAATCCTCTCAGAGTATGCAGAGTGTTGAAGCACCCAAACTATCTCCAAACTCCCGCATTCACCTTGATGTTCCAGTCTCCCTTCTGGCTTTAATTGGTGAACGATGGAATCTACACTTATCTCCAAACTTCTTTTCAATCCCAGTGATATTACATGTGACTGGGACCATGGAAAAGTACCCCCCTTTGTCCTCTTCTGTTTGGAACTTCTAACAGAGCTAACCACATCCATTTTCTTCCAGGGTTTTTCCTTCATATTCCAGTTCTGG
Organism: Hemitrygon akajei; assembly: GCF_048418815.1. NCBI lineage: Eukaryota > Metazoa > Chordata > Chondrichthyes > Myliobatiformes > Dasyatidae > Hemitrygon > Hemitrygon akajei. Next base: position 40,794,370 of record NC_133152.1, on the reverse strand, counting down.
ATAGAACTGTTTTGCTTCATATATCCATGTGTAGCCAAAGAATCTTTGACAATGGCTTCTCAACCCAAGGACCTCTTGTTTGTGATTTACATGCAGCCCTCAGTGGTAATGTTAGGAAACACAATGTCCAGTTCACAGATGTGCCAATGGTGCTGAGCTCTATGTCACCTCTCCCTTTTCTGTCCCTGCCTCATCAGACTGACACACAGCCCTGGAGAAACATAAATTTCTTTCATCTAATTACAGGGAAGACTAAAGCTCTTGTCTTTGCTCACAGACTCCATTCCTCTCTGATCACAGTAAGAGGCAGAATCAAAATTAATTTTGATATTATATTTGACTTTGAGCTGAGCTTCCAGTGGCATCAATAAAGCCCCCAGTTTCTAACTTCATTCCTGCCTTAGTTTGTGATCTGGTGAAACCTGCCCTTGCTTTTGTTGCCTTCTCTTGTGGTCAGTCTTCCATTTTCCAACCTCAGTAAACCTGAATATCTAAAATTCTGAAAAGAAAAGATTCTGCAAATCTTGATAGGGTCTCAGTCTGAGACATTGACACTTTATTCCTTTCCTTAGAATGCAGTATGACCTACTGAGTTCCTCCAGCATCTAAAATTGCATTGCACCATCTATAATTCTTCAAAGTTCCTTGAGCTCCACCATCTCTGATTTCTTTCACCTCCCTGATTGTAATTCCTCTGTCATTGTCCAAATCTACAACTGTTTTCCCTAAACCTCTGCTCCTCTCCACTGATCTAATCTTTTTTGAGATACTCCATGTGTTAACAGGAGGAAATGATCTCAAGTATCAGATTGGAATCATTGCTAAGATCCTGAAAATGGCTTCAGGCTTTCAAACCTGCCAACAGTGTTGTGAAATCACCTTGATTATACCAAGGGGGAGCTTCATAAACAGGAAGGAAAAGAACCCTCAGCATTACACAAAATAAAACCACACAATCAAAGTATCAAGACACCATGGCTCTCCATCTGGCTTGTTCTGTATTGTTTGAATTTCCTTTTCTAAAATTAGACTTTTTTATGTTCAGTCATTCAAAGGGCAAAACAGATTTTGTCACTTGTTCTTGTATCTGCTTAGGTGTCTCAGCAACATTAAAAATGCTCAGGGGAAGCACTTGGGGTGTTCTACTACAGGAAATATTACAATGGATTGTAGTTTTTATTTAGTATGTATGTAATTTGTTCAAAATACTTTGTCTTGAATGAGTTACATTTTAATCTTTCATAATCAGTGTCATTTTCCAATTTAGCCATCGGTGGGTTATTCTTCAGAGAAGGCTGATATGAACAATGTGGCAGCATTAACTGTTTCTCGTTCCAGAGATCAGCATGGTCAACTAGATCAGCAAATTTGCAGATGGCACCAAGATTGGGGGTGTAGTGGACAGTGAGGAAGGCTATCATGGCTTGAAGAGGGATCTGCATCAGCTGGAAGAGCTGAAAAATGGCAGATGGAGTTTAATGCAGACAAGTGCAAGGTTTGGTTATATACAGTGAACACTAGAGCATTGAGAAGTGTGCTAGAACAAAGGGATCTGGGAATACGGGTCCATAATTCATTGGAGTGGTGTCACAGGTAGATAGGGTCATAAAGAAAGCTTTTGGCACATTGGTCTTCATAAACCAAAGTTGAGGCTGTTTAAGATATTGGTGAGGCTTTATTTGGAGTATTGTGTGCAGTTTTGGTCACCTGCCTACTGGAAAGATGCAAAGAAGGTTGAAAGAGTACAGAGAAAATTTACAAGGATGTTGCCAGGTCTGGACGTATAAGGAAAGATTGAATAGGTTAGGACTGTATTCCTGAAACATAGAAGAATGAGAGGAGTATATAAAATGTGATCGGTATAGGTAGGGTTAATGCAAGCAGGCTTTTTCCACTGAGTTTGGATGGGACTACAACCAGAGATCATGGCATAAGGTGAAAGGTGAAAAGTTTAAGGGGAACATGAGGGTAAATAGACAATAGACAATAGGTGCAGAAGTAGACCATTCGGCCCTTCGAGCTTGCACTGCCATTTTGAGATCATGGCTGATCATCTACTATCAATACCTGGTTCCTGCCTTGTCCCCATATCCCTTGATTCCCCTATCCATAAGATACCTATCTAGCTCCTTCTTGAAAGCATCCAGAGAATTGGCCTCCACTACCTTCTGAGGCAGTGCATTCCAGACCCCCACAACTCTCTGGGAGAAGAAGTTTTTCCTTAACTCTGTCCTAAATGACCTACCCCTTATTCTCAAACCATGCCCTCTGGTACTGGACTGTCCTAGCATCTGGAACATATTTCCTGCCTCTATCTTGTCCAATCCCTTAATAATCTTATATGTTTCAATCAGATCCCCTCTCAATCTCCTTAATTCCAGCGTGTACAAGCCCAGTCTCTCTAACCTCTCTGCGTAAGACAGTCCAGACATCCCAGGATGTCTTCACTCAGAGGGTGATGAGACTGTGGAGCGAGCTGCCAGCACAAGTGGTGTATACGAGCTTGATTTCAATGTTTAAGAGAAGTTTGGATATGTACATGGATGGTAGGGGTATGGAGGGATATGGTGCTGGTGCAGATTGATGGGAATAGGCAGTTTAAATGGTTTCAACATAGACTAGATGGGCCAAAGGGCCTGTTCCTGTGCTGTACTTTTTGATGACTAGACGCCGCTTGACCTGCTGAGTTTTTCAATATTTTCTCTTTTCAAATTTTTTTAATTTTCACTTAGACTCCACAATCTCTTGCAAACAAATAATCATGCTCATCTACACAATGATATAAACTTATGCAGATCAAACCTTTTGTTAATATAAAGTAAATTATAATCTAACATATTAACTTTGATCGACATTAGCTGCACTGTTTTACTGATAATCTAGCATCACACATCCTAGAATTCACACATATTTGTGTCACAAAACTCTTTTTGCAGAGCTCACAGTCAGTCTGCTGCCAAACTCTCAATGGTGGACCAAAATGTCAAGTCACCAGTTCAATTCTTTACAAGGAGATTGTTAATTCCTATATAATTATGTAATTGCTGTTTACTTAACAAGGTTTGCCGTGAGTGTTCTTGCCATTAGCTAGGTATCTTAAAGCAAGTCTGCACCTTTAAAATGCTTAAAAGTTCAAACTAAATTAATTCTCAAAGTATGTATATATCACCATATACTACATTTAAGGTTGCTACAGCCGGGGTATGGGGTAGTAATGGGGACAAGCTCCCACTATCTATTAAATGGTCCCAATAGCACATGACACAAATAGTCTCGCTCCTAGCCTTCACGTGGCTTATTTATAAAGCCTGGCGGAATAATTTCTACTTACAGGAGAACGGGCAAAAGCAGGTTTCTGGTGCCTTACAATAAGTCACTTTGGGCAGACAGGGCTTATCAGCTGTGGTTGACAGCTCATCTAGGAGAAGGAAAACTCCGATCTCAAACCTCTGCTGCCGTGTGACTATACCCACTCATGGGGAAGGCTTCTGGAGCAAACCCCAAGGGAAGAATCCAGACCCGGAGTCCCTAAGGCAGTCCTACATTGAGTTCAATGCTGACTGGCAACTCCTGTGACACTGCTAGTACCAAGCTATATCGGTCTCTGCAATTTTCATCAGCTGTGTGGAGAGGGGGAGCTTGCTATATGGGCAACAGCTTGCTCTCCACATTGAACTGCGCAGGCTTGCGTATCTAGACAGCTAGGATGCAACACCCATGGTTGACCTTGACCGACGAAGGCCTTTAATAACTACCCTGAGATTCACTTTCTTGTGGGCATTCACTGTAGACCAAAGAAGTACAACAGAATCAATGAAAATCTAGCACAAAGACTGACAAACAAACTGCAAATTTAAAATAATAATCAGATAGATAAACACACTAGGCAGACAAACAAATAATACTGAAAACATGAGTTGTCGAGTCCTTGATAGTTCACAATGTCGTGGGTACTTCTCATGTCCAGATTTCTTAAACTTTTGGCTTATTGGTTTAAAGATGTAGCTTGTCTTTCCATTTCTTTTTATAGTGAATAAAATCAGACTTTAAAATGAAGGCTATGGAAAACAGATTATTTAAAGTAATTAAGATGCTAAGATTTTTCCAGTGGATAGTGTTTAATATTTTGGAGGTGCTTTTGAAGGAAGTCTATTTCCTTTCAGTGGAGATAGTTTTAAAAAGAGTCCGGATAAAAGGAAGGAGATTAGAAATGCTCATAACAGTTGATATGGATGCTTGTTGAAGCTTGGAGAGCTTCACCACAGGAAGTAGTTGAAATAAAAATAGTTGTTTTGTGGTTTTATTTAACAAGTTGTCAGCAGAGGCAGAATAGACCAGGTGGCCACCTCCTCAGAACTGTAAACTTGTAGAATTTTAAAATTCAACTTTTTGTAATCTAGTATTTGAAGAAGCTCGGTCTTTTATTACCCAGTTTAGGGTGTCGTCTCCAAAAGAGATGTACATCCTGATCTAGTGGAAATGTCCAAATTAACTAACAAGTTCAGATCCAGGTAAACAATTTATGTACTTGGAAGTGAAGAAAGCCCAACTCTTTGTGTTTCTAGCATTCCAGATAGAAAAGTGTGAAGCTCACCAGTATAAATCCTGGAATGAGGTAGTGAATTAGCACCTTAATTATCAGGATTCTGTTACCTTCTGTGCAATCTTCATGGTTAGTTGTTTGCTTCAGTTAATTACAGGGCATACTTCGGTTCTTTGCGGGAATGAAACCTGTTCTCAGGGGTTTCAGGACCGGCTGTTGTCGTTCAGCATGCCGAGGGTTCGGCCTGAGAGCCCAGTTTGAATTCAAAAGCCTAAGATCTCGGGGCTCTGGAGACGGGTGGATCGAGGGTCGGTGTCACGGCAGGAGGCTCGTATCATTGGGGAGGCCGGAAAATCTTTCACTGTGGGCCCAAAGACCGGAGATCTTTGCGATCTTCAGGCACAGAGCTCGTAAAAAGTGACGAAACAGACTTTTTAACATCATAAACCAGTGGGTTGTTGTTATGTCTCCCGCTCGCTGTGAAAATGGGGGACACCTCCCTCTCCCTTAATAGGGAGAGAGAGAGAACCTGTGGTTCATCGAATGCCAGATGAAATGTGATAGTCTTTGGGGTAACTGCAAGGTCTGTGTCTTTGCTATCGCCTTGCTCACGCTTGTGCTGGGTAGCAGGTGTTCTTTTTTTGCTGGGGGGGGGGAGGGAGGATCGTTGCCTTGCTTGCCACTCACACACAGGAGGGGGGAGCTGGGGGGGAACCTTGGGGTTCTCACGTTTAGCTGTCATTCACTCTTTAGGACATTAATCCATTTTCGTGGATATCTGTGAAGAAAAAGCATTTCAGGATGTATATTGCATACATTTCTCTGACATTAAATTGAACCTTTGATACACAGAGCCTTTAACATTGACAATGATCCCTTCCATCCATCCAACAATCTCTTTGACTCCCCTACCATCAGGAAAGAGGTACTGTAGCACTAGGACAAGGGCTGTCAGAATGAGAAACAGTTTCTTGCCCCAGGCCGTTGGACTACTGAACTCCCCTACCACCACATATGGAGCATTATACTGTTTACTTTTTGACTTGTGTTGTAAGTGCACCTTATTATCTGTTATTTTATCTGTGGTAAGATTACTTGTGTGTTGTGTGTAAGGTACATGCACTGTGTTGTATGCCTTGGTCTGGAGAAATATCATTGAGTTTGGCAGTATACATGTCTACAGTTGAATGACAATAAACTTGAACTTTTCTCTTGTGACCTCTTTCAAATAGTAAGATTCAATAGCAGTATGGTTGTGTGTGTGGGTGCAGATCTGCCTTTTATTTATTCTTTTATTACTTCTTTTTCTTTGCCCCTTGAATGAACATAAGAAAGGGACTAATTTTAGAAAGGGCTATTTAACCAGTCTGTAGAAGCCAGATGGAAAGCCATGGTGTTTTGATACTGTGACTGCTGAGATTTTATTTTGTGTAATTTTGAGGGTTATTTTCCTTCCTGTTTTTCAAAGTTTCCCCTCGATATAATCAAGGTGATTTCACAACACTGTTGGCAAGTATGAAAGCTCGCATCCATATTCAGGATCTTAGGAATGATTCCCAGCCGATATTTGAGATAATTTCCTCCTGTTAACACAAAATGCCTATGAGAAAAAAATAAGTTTAGGTATTCTGTTTTGGTATTTTGCAGGTTTAAAAATATCTTCTATCATTCTCTGCGTGGAAGTTGGCAACAGATGCTAGCTCAGACTAGAATATTTGTCATTGAAGTGCTGTAGTGCACAAGCCATTAAATGCATTTTGTACAAGACCTCTGAGATGAAGAATTTAATCTAATGAAGGAAATGGGAATTTCCTTTGAATTTTTGCTTTCTCTAATCAGAGCTTGGATACTTGAATGACTCTCTAAAATTGAAGTTTCATGAAATTGCTTAGCAGTGGTTTCAATAGCAATGAATGTATATTTTTATAAAGCAATAGGGAGTTTATATGAAGGCTGTCTGTGAGAGATTCAAATTATGCTTTTATTTTAAGTTTATTGATTAGTTACTGGAATTTACTTAGATTTCTACCAGTAATTTCCTTGAGACTGACAAAAAGAACCAGATTCTGTAGTTATTACCTTGACTTATACAATTCACCTTTGTGCAATCGAGAAGGATTAAGCAGGAAGAGATGGGGTCTGTGCAGACAGGGGTTAGCACTTGAAGGACATGCTTTGCTACAGGAGATATATTTGGACGTGTAGGATCCTGTGCAAAAATCTGTATGTGCAGATTGAATTGTTAGAAGTTCCTGACCAGCATTTAATGCACTTCTGACCCTTCTTAAAAAATATGGCTAATAATTTAGAACATAGAGCTTAGAATGTTACAGCAGAATACATGCCCCTTGACCCACGATGTTGTGCCAACCTTTTAACCTACTTTAAGGTCAATCCAGCCCTTCCCTCCTACATTTTTCTATCATCCATGTGCCAACTCCGTCTAAGAGTTTCTTAGATGCACTTAATGTATCTGCCTCTACCTCCACCCCTGGCAGCTCACTCCAGGTGACGCCACACATTTCACCTGTGATCTGCTGGGTCTATTGTGTCCACTGCTCCCGATGCAGCCTCCTCTGCATTGCTCAGACCCATCATAAATTGGGGGACTGCTTCATTGAGCACTTCCGCACCATCTCCCCAAAAGTGGGACTTCCTGGTGGCCAAACATTTTAATTCCCGTTCCGACGACGTGTTGTTCCTTGGCCTCCTCCTGTGCCAAAATGAGGCCCCCCTCATGGTGGAGGAGCAACACCTTATATTCAGTCTGGGTACCCTCCAATTTGATGGTATGAATATCGATTTGCTTCTCCTTCTGGTGAATAAAATATTCCCCCCTACCCAAAACCCTTCCTCTGTTCCCCACTCTGATCTTCTACTTCTTCTCACATGTTATCACTTCCCCCTGGGTTCCATCCTCCTTCCCTTTCTTCTATTGTCCACTCTCCTCACCTGTCAGATTCTTTCTTCTCCAGTCCTTGATCTACTACTTCACATGGCTTCTCTTATCACCTTCCAGCTAGCCTCATTTCCCCCCCCCCCCCAACCTTTTTATTCTGGTGTCTTCCCCCTTCCCTCTCAGTCCTGAAGAAGCATTTCAGCCCAAAACATGGACTGTTTACCTTTTTCCATAGATGCTGCCTGACCTGCTGAGCTCCTCCAGCGTTTTGTGCATCTCCCCTATACTTTCCTCTGATCTCCTTAAACTATGCTCCCTGCTTTTGGCAATTTCCACCTGGGGAAAAGGTTTCCGGCTATTCACTTGTTGTCTAGTACACCTTTTTTTAATTTTTTATTTTTGGAAGTTTTGATTTACTGTTCATATGGAGTTGAATCAGGCTATGGTAAATAAGTGTTTATCATCAAATTGTCAAATGCAAGGCTATGAACTTCCATGTGTTCCGATGTTTTTAAAAGCTAACCTTATAGCTCTAAGAATAAGACAACATGTTAGCTCTCAGTTTTCATGCATTCTAAAATGGGGGAACCTAGTTGTAAACAAAACTAGTGACACCACTCTTTATTTATGTGTGATTAATGACCTAATTAGCAGAGTAAGTAAAATAAAGGATTCAATGATATTTTAATGTTGCAGACCTCACAGTAAACCCTTAACATATGTTTTCATAAACAAAGTTTCTTTTGATTAATTGCATTAGAACTTTATTTACAGTTGAATTTGGATAACTTTCAACCAAAGATTAAAAAAAGGATCTTTAAAGATTTGCTTTATTTGTCATTTGCAATAGCACTGTCAAGGATTGTGCTGCGGGCAGACTGGAAGTGTCACCATACCCACAACTTGCTAACCCCTATGTCTTTGGAATGTAGAAGGAAGCTGAAGCACCTGGAGGATGCACACACGATTACGAGCAAAGAACGCACAGACTCTTTACAGACAGCCGAGGGAATTGAACCCCATTTTCTGGTGCTGTAAAGCATTACCTAATCACTATGTTGCAGTGCCACTCCTTTGCACGTCACCCCAAATTTGCCAAAGAACCTTTTGGCTTCCATATTCACATTTCTTTGTGCTTCCCGTACCTCTTCCATCTCCTTCCACTCTAGTTTATCCCCCTCTTCCCCTCTTGTTCACCTGACTGGGATTTTTGAAGAGCAAGAATTAATTTTGTGGGTGACTGTACTTGCCTCCCTTTTGAGAAATGTTCTCGCTTTCTGTACTTGATTCGTCTCACCAATGGGAATTTACAGTTTATTGAACTGGCACAAAATCACGTCCATTGACTTCAAGTTGCAGCACCAGGCAATTGTCAAAGAGGGATTCTACAAATCAGGACAATAAATAATTTGAAAGTAGAAAAAGAACTGTGTATGTTGGAATAATATAATCTGAGTGGTATTTATTACATCCCAGCTGGTTCAGTTCTCCACTTATTACAACATTAACTGATTGAAACCTTAAACATTAAGGTTTCAAGCTATTTTGAATTATATTTGTTACCTTGCTTAGGAAGAGAGTAAACTTGGCATATTTTGTTCCACACTTTAATTATATCCCTGTTGATGCTTGTTACGTATGCACGGAGCAAGAACAACAATGAAGTAATAGGATTAAACATTTTAAACGTTTTGAATTATGTTATCCATGGTACACACTGGACAGCTTACAGTGCGAGAGTGATTAACTGGGCCTGCTGAGAAGGAACGACATTCACACTCAAAAGCCTGCTCAAGAAGCGAGGGGTCTTGCACGCGTAGGAGGCCCAATCGATCAATCGGCTGCATGTACACTTGCCACATTCACTCGGTCCGATACGGTTCAATGCTCATAACTGAATATTCAGTCAGTGTTTGTTATCTTGGCTTGCAAACATGGTGTCTGTAGAACAGAACCCTGGTATGCTTAGACATCTGGGTGCAAGTAGGAGGAAAACAATAAAAGTAGATCAGTTTATACAGTGGTAGTTAGTGATAGGCTTACTTCATTAAAACTCGTAACATTTAATGCACTTGAACCAGGTTCCCAAATTTGAAGTCCATAAGATTGTGAAGTTGTTCCAGTTGGGAGATTTGCTTTGGCAACTTCCAGCTTAGAAGGAAGTGATGTTAATGGCGAAGCACCAGTCATGGGTAATATTTCTCAAAGCTTTGTGGAAAAACTGGTGAAACTATTGGAGATTCCTTCTGCAGGGATGCCAGCCAGTAGGTATGGAGATTCCATCTGTGGTGTTGCCAGCCAGCAGCTATTGGAACGACTCTGTTTCACAGTAGGATTTCACCATATAACTATGGACACCCAAGGAATCCTAAATCTATGAGACAGGTTGGCATTTTGCTTAGCTTTGAGTGAATGTTTGCCGCATCAAATATTCCCGGTTTGATTATTGGATGCATTCACTGACATTTGATCTTCTTCATGGATTTGAAGGAAAATGATATGTGTGTGTAAATAGTGGTGGTGTTAACATTCAGTTCAGACTGGACTAGTGCTCAAAAATGCACTTTTCAAAACCTGTTTAGAACATATTGAACTATTTTACAGGTGGTAAATTACTTCTGAAATGTATTCACTGTTGTAATTGAGGGAACCCGGAGGCTAATTTGCACTCAGCAAGTGAGTAGATACTCTGCTCTTGGAATGCTTACTGAGAGATACCATACCTACTTACTGGGACATCAATGAGAACTCCATGTTGCTCTTGAATATAGTGCAATGAGAACTTTTGTGTCTATATATTATGCTCAGCTCTAGTTGCCTTATTTTAGAAAGGATGTGGAAGCTTTAGAGAGAGTGCAGAGGAGATTTGCAGGATGCTGCCTAGATTAGAGAGCATGTCTTGTGAAGATGGGCAGAGGAAGCAAGGGCTTTTTTCGTTGAAGCAATGAAGGATGAGAAGTGATTTAATAGAGGCATACAAGATGATAACAGGCTTAGATAGAGTGGGCATACAGAGAATTTTACCCAGGGTGGAAATGGCTGATACCAAGGGACATAATTTTAAGGTGATTGGAAGAAAGTATAGGGAGGATGTCAGAGCTAAGTTCTTTACACAGAGAGTGGTGTGTGCATGAATACTTAAGAGCACTGTTCCCTCTAAGCTATGTAGGTGTGCAGCCTTACTGTAACTGAAAGGTTCCTGTGTAAGTCTTTGCTGTTGCGCAGCTAAATTTTTTGTCAATATAATGTTTTATTTAAATGTTGCACAGTTTTCAGGCCATGTAAAATATTCCTGCTGTGAGCAATGGTTAGTCCATGCAGCTGTGTAAAATAAAATAGTGGGAATGTTGCTTCAGAGTCTTAGATAGGCATATGGATGATAGAAAAATGAGGGCTATACAGGAGAGAAGGGTTAGATTGATCTTAGAGTAGGTTAAAAGGTTGGCACAACATTGTGGACAGAAGGACTGTACTGTGTTGTTATGTTCTGTGTTTCACTTGAAAGAACATTTCAGTCCTCAATTTAATGTCTCATTCAAATAACTGTGCGGCATTCCCTTGCCAAAGGTTTAACCTGGTTTTTTTTGGGGAAATCTTTGGAATGGTTAGACTGATTCAGGGTGGAAGTGAATTTGAAAGGTTCTTGATTAGCAAGGGTGTGAAAGGTTAGGGAAAAGGCAGAGTTGAGAAGGGAAATAAATCAAGCCTGATGGAATAATAGAGCAGACTTGATGGGCTGAATGGCTTAATTCTGCTCCTGTATCTTATGGTCTTATGGAAAAGGCAATGCTGTTACTGTTATCTTATTTTAAAGATTTATCCAGCTCATTTCTCAGTTTTCTGGACACGAAGTAATGTGATCTTCATGACAGTGAGCGGCTAGTCCAATAAGCTCCAAAGTTGCTGCTTTACTTTCTTACTAATTGTACGATACTCTTCCCTCAGTACTACCTTTAATTACGTGCATTAATTGATGTGGTTTAGTTTAGCGTAGTGTTTTTAGTGTGTGCGCATGTATGCGCCTAGGGAGAGTACTATTATTAATGTGGATTTCTGTTTTGTGGTCTGGAGGAATGTTGTTTTGTTTGTAGATGTGTACTGCCAGATGACAATAAGCTAGAACTTGAACTAGTAAATGTAAATAAACATTGCCATTCTTCACCTGGTTTCATGTGATGTATTTAGGTCTTTGCGAGAAAAACGTTTATTTGGTGGTGCAGGTGCTGTGTATACCTGTTAAAGTTTACCTTCCAAATGCTTGCCCTTGGTATCTTGGCATGGGCTAGTTTTAGGTGCAGGACTTGTGCTTCAAGTTCCATGTAATAGGATAAGGTATGTATGGAAAAATATGTCTGAATGCTACAAATTACATTTGCATTATATAATGTTGGAGGTGTTGGAAAGTTGAAAAGGGAAGGATTTGCTACCTCATAGAGCACACCACTGAATTCAAGCCCTTTAGCCCATTTAGTCTTTGCCAAACTATTATTCTGCCTAGTCCCATCAACTCGTACCTGGACCATAACCCTCCATAATCCTCTCATCCATGCACCTATCCAAACTTCTCTTAAATGTTGCAATCAAACTTGTAACCACCACTTCCGCTGGCAGTTCATTCCACACCCTTGCACCACCTTCTGAGTAAAGTGGTTCCCCCTCAGCTTTCCCTTAAACATTTCACCTTTCACCCTTAACCCAGGATGTTTATTTGTTTCAGTCCATTCTCAGTATTGCACAGAAGGGAGGACGGTAGGCTACGGAGGAAAATGCAGCGTGTTATCTGAGCATTGAATGGACTTGCCCAACTTAAGCTATGACGTCAGCCTCTCCCTCCCGAATTACCTCCCCCAACTTTCTCTTACGTGCCATGGCTCAACTGCTGACCTGTGCTTTAGTGTTGTTGTAAACATTGCTGAGTGCTTTGAAGATAAAGAATGGCTGCAGAAGCTAGCCTACTTAGCAGACATTTTTCATCATATGAACCAGTTGAACAAGTCTCTGCAAGGCCCTGGAGAAAATGTTTTGACTTCAAGTAACAAGATTCTTGGAACTTGAAATGTCACCACTGCTGCTTGGTTTGAGAGTGTGGAAGGATATCAGAAAGTCTCAAGCCTTATTGAAAACCACCTGGAAGACCTGCAGATCAAAATTGAACAGTATTTTTCCTCCCCTTCAACACAAATGTATGACTGTGTGAGGGACCCTCCTCTGAATCTTCTGCTTGGCCTGTGAACTTGACTTTGAGAGAAGAGGAAAGACTTTGTGAGCTGCAGTCTGATCGTGCACTCAGAATGAGATTTACTGACCTGACCCTGGACAAGTTCTGGATTTCTGTGAAAGAAGAGTATCCTGCCATTCATAGGAAAGCAATGAACATTTTGCTGTAGTTTTCAGCTTCTTATATGTGTCAGCAAGTGTTTTCTTGTTTAACAAGCATCAAGAGCAAGGGTAGAAATCATCTCATTTCAGACAAAGGTGAAATCTGTGTGTGTTGATCTCAAGTTTGACCCCAGAATTGAGTATTTGTGCAGCAAAATACAAGTACATGCTAGGCCTAGATCTGAGCCTGATCATGTCACTTAGTAAGAAAATGTTTTTTCAAAGTTTTGTATAAAGTTGTGTCTTGGGCTATATTTTTATTCATATTGCTTTGGTCTATGGTTTTTAGTAACTTTACTGTTGAAAATTATCAATAAATTTCCATGTTGTAAATAGCATTCATTAAAATCAATTTACAACCTTTATTTAAATTAAATCTACCAAGCCTACCTGTAGAAAAATTAAATCCCACTTTGACTTAAGCCAGTTATTTGACAGAAATTTATTATGTTTGCCTTACGAGTTTTTAAAATTTATGAAAGAGAAAGGAAGAGATTAATTTCAAGAAAGGTCAGCTAAGCTCAACCACCTGTTTTTTTTTCAAGAAAGGTTGGCTAAAAATTCATTCTCTACTCAAAAGAGAATTGATAATTATTTTTGGATTATTATATCTACAACTTACTGATCACGCTAACGTACTGTGAGCTGTCGATATAATAATTTTTACACAGGGGTTCCCTGAGACCTGAAAATTATTTCAAGGGTTCCTCCAGGGCAAAAAGGTTGAGAAAAGCTGCCCTAGGGAATGAAGTCCTTATGTTTGATGTTTCAGGTTAATCACATTTCATCCCTTGTATCTCTCCAGTAAATCAAAGTTCAAAGTATGTATTGTATGTGTGTGTCAACATATACTACCCTGAGATTCATTTTTGTGGGTATTCGCAGTGGATACAAAGAAACAATAGAATCATTGAAAAACTATACACAATCAATGTGCAAAAGAAGACAAACTGAGCAAATACAAAACCCCACAAAAAATCTTAGCCATCTATTTATTTACTTAGCTACTTACAACATGAGTTGTAGAGTCATTGTAAGTGAGTCCATAGAATGTGGAATCAGTTCAGTATTGGGGTGAGTGAATTATTGACTCTGGTTCAGGGATAGTGACAGTTCCTGAACCTGGTAGCGTGGGACCTAAGGCTTCCTGATGGCAGCAGCGAGAAGAGAGCATGGCCTGGATGGTGGCTGTCCTTGATGATGGATACTGCTTTCTTGTGGAAGCACCCCTTGTAGATGTGCTAAGTGGTGGGGAGAACTTGGACTCTCTGCAAAGTCTACATGTACTTCTTAGAATACCCTCTCCTAAAGTGTTTGCAGAACAGAAGCTGGGGCCTTATCAGTATTTTATAAAACGTTCAGAATCACTTCCTGTGTTTATAATTCCAGGAATACCAAATGCTTTCCTAACACCTTCTCCATTTACCTTCATAGACTGTGTACAGACACCAACAGATATTTCTGTTTCTGGCACCCTTTAAAATTGGACTGTTTGGTTTATCTTGCTTCTCTCAGTTCCTTAGGTGACAAAAACGCAGCTGTGCTAAATCGTATTTGCCCATGTCATCAGATTTTTCCCTCCTGACCACTGTCACCAACCAGCTCATTGTTCACCGTATCTCTATGCTATATATCAGTTCAGAATCTTCATGTCTCCCAACATTGATCAAATTTCATTAACCCCATTTTGCGACAAAGTGCAATACCTTAATCTGGATAGCCCACAGTATTTTCCTTTTGATGCCTTGTGTGTGCCTTCGTCTGGATTGTCCATATTTGAAGTACAAGAGATCCTGCAGATACTGCCAGTCTTGAGCAACACACACAAAGTGGAGGAACTCAGGTCAGATTGCATCTGTGCAGAGGAAAAAGCAGTTCCTGTTGAAGTAAGAAACTGGGAGGTGATAGGTGGAAAAGGTAAGGGACTAAGAAGAATATGATGGGAAAAGAGAGTTGACTTTGGGGGATAGGGAAGAAGGAAGGGCACTAAAAGGAAGTGAAGGGCAAGTGAGGAGGGGAACCAGAACGGGGAATGGAAAAAGGTAGGAGTGGGGAGAAATTACCAGAAATTAGAGAAGTTGATGTTCATGCCACCAGGTTGGAGGCTACCCAAATGGAGTATGTGGGTATATAAATATAATTCTATAAGCAAGAGTAAATAATCAAGAGCACAGTTTGGTTTAAGTAGTCTACAACTGTCAGAATAATTTCTTTGTTATTTATGTTACAGAGTTTAGGCATTGAATTCATGATAGAACACTTTTCGAGAATTGCTCCTTAGTTGAACGAAAGAGGCTCTGTTTGCTTTCATTTCACAGTTATTGAATGATATCACTCAATTAGGTACCAGTTAGTGCTGACTAATGTGCATCTCATGTTGAGATCTCATCATCCAACAACTTGTCTGAGGAGCTTGTCGTCAGCCTTTGAGTAGCTGTTTAAGAGATCTGTCTCTGAATTCAAAAATGATGGGGATAGATTTTAATCTACTGTTTCATCCTGTCCCTCAATGACTCAAACTCATTTCTAAGATTAAAACATTTATGAAAAACTATATTTTAAAAAAATGCTGTATAGAGTCACCATATCTATTTATTATCTATTTGAGTCCTGCTGATCATTCTACTGAGACCCTGAAGCAATATTAAACAACTAGATAATATAAGTCAATGATACCATGACAAAATATGAGTTTTTTCCTAAAAAAAATGAGCAAGTTCCAACTAAACCCGTGCTACATTTTTGTTCCTTTTTTTTGAAAAGCACAAAAAGGATTATGACACAAATGCATTTTCTTTCTATTGAAAGATCAAAGGTGCTTCTACATGATTGCTCGCTCGGCTGTATTTAATTTTCGTGGCATTGCATTAAATTGTTTCACCATCAGGGATTGAAGTGTGTTCTTTAGTCAATAAAACATTTTTTCAGGTATAGTCATTGATGTGATTTAAAAAATTATAAAGAGGAAGCTCTCACAGGTGGCGTAATAATAACTAAATGATCTTTTGTGATGCTTTTTTAGTGATGATAGTGGAATGTCAACTGAGGTTTTTATTATAAAGTCATCAAACTTTACAGCCTAGAAACAGGCCATTCGGCCCATCAAGCCCATGCCAAACTATTATTCTGGCTAGTCCCATTGACCTGCACCTGCGCTTGGACCATGGCCCTCCATACCCCTCCCCATCCAAGTTTTCCTTAAATGTCACAATCAAACTCTGCATCAACCACTTCTAGTGGCAGCTCATTTCACACTCCCATCACCCTCTGAGTGAAGAAGTTCCCCCTCAGGTTCTCTTTAAACATTTCACCTTTCACCCTTAACCCATGACCTCTAGTCTTTGTGTTTCATTACAATAGGACTTGAACTCATTAACCTCTGACAAGAGGCAATACAGTTAAAATAAGAGCATTATGACAATAGTAACGTCTGCTGGTTTAAGAGGAGTTCCAGATTCTATTCCCGATGAACTCCTTTTGGTAAAGAAAATCTTATTTCACAAACTTTACAGGTCAGTGGAAGTTAACAAAGAAAACCAAAACCTTTATTATCTTGAGTAACACACACAAAATGCTGAAGAAACTCAGCAGGTTAGCTAGCAACTATGGAGAAGAATAAATAGTCAACATTTTGTCCTGAGGGTCTCCGTCTGAAACACTGACATTCATTTGTATAGGTGCTACCTGACCTGCTGAGTTGCTCCAGCATTTTGTATGTATGTGTTGCTCTGGATTTCCAGCATCTGCAGAACTTCTTATGTTTACCTTTAATATCTTAATGCTGTAATGTTAGTGGTATACCTTCTTTAAATTAGTTTTTGATAGTGATGTTCATTAAGCCTCATCATCCCTACTGGGCCAAAGGCCGTCAAAAGTAGCTTGCCAGAGTCATATGTCGTGGGCCAGTCCTTCAAGCTATTTCCAGGTGTAGCCGATCTTCTTGGTGTATCTCTCCTCTCCTAAGGATGAGGCGTTTGAAGGTGGACCGAAGATGTTGTATCTGAATGCGTGCAGTATACGGAATAATGTAGATGAAGTTGTAGCGCAGTTCCTGTTTGGCAGGTATGATGTTGTAGGCATCATGGAAGCATGGCTGAAAGATTATAGCTGGGAACTTCATGTCCAGGGATACACATCATATCAAAAGGATAGGCAGAAAGGCAGAGGAGGCAGCATTGCACTGTTAGTAAAAAAAATTAAATCACTTGAAAGAGGTGACATAAGGTCGGAAGGTGTTGAATCATTGTGGGATAAACTGCAAGGGTAAAAAGACCCTGATGGGAATTGTATACAAACCCCCAAATAGTAGTAAGGAAGTTGCCTACAAATTACAATGGGAGATAGAAAATGCTTGCCAAAGGGGCAATATTACAATGGTCATGGGGGGCATCAATATGCAGGTAGATTGGGAAAATCAGGTTGGTGCTGGATTATAGGAGGGGGTAATTTCTAGAGTGCCTACAAGATGGCTTTATAGAGCAGCTCGTGGTTGAGCCCACTAGAGGATCGGCTGTTCTGAATTGGGTGTTGTGCAATGAACCAGAATTGATTGGAGAGCTTAAGGTAAAAGAACCCTTAGGGAAAAGTGATAATACTATGATTAAATTTTTGTGAAATTTGAGAAGGAGAAGCAAAAGTCAGATGTATCGGTGTTACAGTGGTGTAAAGGGAATTACAGAGGCATGAGAGAGGATTTTGCCAGAATTGATTGGAAAAGAACACTGGCAGCGATGATGGCAGATCAACAATGGAATTTCTGGAAGCATTTCGGAAGGTGCAAGATATATACATCACAAGGAAGAAGTATTCTAAAGGAAAGATGACACAACCATAGCTAACAAGAGAAGTCAAAGCCAACATAAGAGTCAAAGAGTGGGCATATAATGGAGTATTTTGAGCCGGTTTGGGCCTCTTATCTTAGAAAGGATGTGCTGAAACTGGGGAGAATTCAAAGGAGGTTCACAAAAATGATTCCAGGATTGAATGGTTTGTCATATGAAGAGCGTTTGAATGCTCTGGGCCTGTATTCACTGGAATTCAGAAGAATGAGGGGTGACCTCATTAAAACCTATCGAATGTTGAAAGGCCTTGATGTAGCACTGGGGTTTTATGGGATAGGATTGCTACCCCCATGCCCAACCGCCCTCCTTTCACAACCAGGCTTGGGTCAGTCCATGGCGGAAGTTTTGAAAGTGCTGCTGGGTCACTGTAGTGAGCAACAATTGAACACCATTCTTACTTGTTGGCTCCCTCCATAGAAGAACGTATTTGAAGAATGTCACTTATTTAGCTTTGTTAGTGTGTAATAACTGCAATATTTTGTTGAATTCTCATTTCAGCTTTTAGTTTGGTCTATATTGATGGACGGAGGTATAAAATTTGTTATTTTTCTTGTAGTATAACTCTCCTATGCTTGCTTGTATTTTTATATAATCACCTGTAGACATGTAGTTGTTCAGGGAATTTTCCAGTAATTACAATACAGTTGCTGTTGTATTTTTTTTTAATTTTTTATTGAGATACAGTGCAGAATAGGCCTTTACCACCCCTCAAGCCACAACACCCAGCACCCACCTGTTTTAACCCTAGCCCAATCATAGGACAATTTACAATGACCAATTAACCTATCAACCAGTACGTCTTTGGACTGTGGGAGGAAACCAGCACAACCAGAGGAAACCCACGCAGTTGCAGGGAGAATGTACAAACTCCTTACAGGCAGTGGTGGCAATTGAAACCAGATTGTCTATATTGTAAAGCATTGTGCTAACCACTACGCTTTGCCCAAGAAACTTTTCTAGAAACTTCTCAAGTTTTCTGTAGCAAATGAAACGCCACTTGAATCTGGCTATTTTACGGGTAATTGAAATCACTAACATTTTTGTTATCTCTAGTCTGAGTATGAGATGACCACAATTACTTTTTCCTTTATCTTTTCCCTTTTCTCTATGCTCTTGTTCATTTTTCAATCTTGTAATATTTAATAAAACAGCCGTAAGCAACAAGTTTTATACTTCATTATTGATTTCCGAAGAACCTTTGGATCACAGAAGTGTCAGGATCCAACAGTGTATAGTTGAAAACAAGAATAAATATTAGAAAGGGGAGAAGAACAAGTTAGTTGTATGCCTTTTGAACTGACATTCAGCTTCTGTTAAATGATGTAGATAAAAGATTTCACTTTACTGTTGGAAAATAGAAGCCCCCTTACATAGTAATTAGTGATGACTGTAATTACTGTGAATATCAAGTAAATTAATTTTCTTTTTTTGCACAGTGGCACAACTACAAACAAATCTTACGACAGTGCAGGAGCTTCTGGAACGGCAACAAGAGAGGTTGCAGGAGCTCTCCCAAGAACTGTCTAGTACGAAGGTAACCTCTATGAGAAACAGAATTGCCTTATATTTGAGTGAATGTCAAAACTGTTGCAGAGTGAAGTTACAGTGAAACGCATCCAAAGGGACAACTTATTTTCACGTATTTTCAGAATCTGAATGCATGGCCAAATTCAACAATGTTTCCTGTTGGACTAAGCGTTGTATCAAATATGTAGTTGACTACAATAATTGCTTCAAATCGTAAGCTTAACAGGTTGACAGCAACTGAGGTGCAGTACAAACTACACATCGCTTCATAAACTTACATACACAAACATGTTTGAAACCTAGGATCAGAATTAATCCATTTATCCAACTATTTGCATTCTATCTGCATGTGCATTTCTTTCATTCCCTTGTACCTATATATTTTTTTCTTTTACCTACTGTGGTTGTATAAAAAGTAAACCTTTTAAGTGATGTACTGAATTGCCCATGCTATCCAGTTTCCTTGGAATCCTATCAGCTTATATATTTACAGCCACTTTTTTCAAAGAAGGGAGGCTTTGTGTAGAGAAAGCTGCGATCTAAACATCATTGTGATCACTCTGTGCCGTGTCATATGACGTGGACGAACTGATCTTTGACCATGATTGCTCTTGGCAAGCTTTCCTGCAGAAGTGGCTCGCCATTGCCTTCTTTTGGGCAGTGTCTTTACAAGATGGGTGACCCCCTGGCCATTATCAATACTCTTTTGTTTGCCTGGTGTCAGTGGTCACATAGCCAGGACTTGTGATCTGCACCAACTGCTCATACGACCGTCCACCACCTGCTCCCATGGCTTCACGTGACCCTGATCGGGGTGGGGGGACTAAGCAGGTGCTGCACATTCCCCAAGGGTGACCTGCAGGCTAGCAGAGGGAAGGAGTGCCTTACACGTCCTTTGGTAGAGACGCATCTCCACCCCACCACCCATAGGAACTAACAGGGGAAATAGTAACATAATGTATGAGTGTATAATGAACGCTAAAGTACAGTAGGTTAATTAGGAATGTAATGTATAAGTAAAGCAGCCCGCAAATGTCACCACACATTCAGAAGCCAACACAGCATGTCCAGAATGCTTGGCAGATCAACACAGATCGCAACGAAACGGAACACGAGCGACAAAGCAGCAGCAGTAAAACAAGCCCCGTGCCTCCCATCCACACGCGTACACAGTCCTTTAACCCCAGACTGGCCGCTTTCGGTCTCCAGCCTCCAGTGGACTCGCAGATTCACAGATGTTGGTCTTTTGACTTACCCAGCAGATTTACAGACTGGGCTCTGGCAGAGGATACAAGATGATAATGATCAGTTGATAACGTAGGCAAAGCAATGATGGAACTTAATCCTGATAAGTTTGATGCATTTAGGAGGACAAATAAGGGTAGGACATACTCATGAATGGTAGACTGTAGTGACACTGAGGGACAAAAGACCAAGTCCAAGGATCCCTAAAAATTGTAGCACAGTTAGATATGATGGTTTAGAATATCTCCCAGAGGATAGTTGCCTTCAATAGCCAGGACACAGAATATAAAAGCAGAGACGATAATAACTATGTAAAATAGTGTTAGAGTCACAGGTGGAGTACTGTGTGTGGTTTTATTTAGAGAACTATTTGTTATAAACATTGCGTAAGGATTGAGAATAGGACAATACATTGGGGGTGTTTGTGTTCAATTACTACCAGACAGCCTATGTAGAGAAGTAATCTCTTCTGAACAATTGAATTAGAGCACCTTTTTCCTAAGTGGGAGGTATATTTTTTAAAAAGTCAGGAGTACACATCTATGGCCATGGTGTACAAAGTCCAGGGAGTTTGACAGAGCAGCGTCTTCTGTGTATGATAG
Source organism: Hemitrygon akajei (assembly GCF_048418815.1). Classification (NCBI taxonomy): domain Eukaryota; kingdom Metazoa; phylum Chordata; class Chondrichthyes; order Myliobatiformes; family Dasyatidae; genus Hemitrygon; species Hemitrygon akajei. The sequence goes on along the minus strand of NC_133152.1, from coordinate 40,773,334 downwards.
AGCATATGATGCTGCATTTGAACTTCATTCCTGTTTGTATACTGATGCTTACTGTCAAGGCTGGCACATAAAGGAAGTCACTTGTATGGGATTGCATTAAGAAGGATAAGTTAGTGTCATAAGGAATGGGCAGGGTTTTCTTTAAATGGGTTTCTCGGTTTTCAAGGTTGTATACTGTGTACGACTTTGATAATAAATGTACTTTGAACTTTGGGCAGAAACCTAGCAAATGGAGTTTAATATGGGGATGTATGACATCATGCAGTTGGTAACAAGAATCAAAAGGCATATTCTTATCTAAATGGAGAAAGGCTGCAAATGAGTGAAGTTCAAGTGCATGAATCACTAAGCGATAGCAAACAGCTCCAACAAGAAGGCAAAAGACATGCTTGCTTTTATTGCCAAGGGGTAGAATAGGGAAGTTTTGTTACAATTGTAAGAATGTTTGGTGAAACCACACCTGGAATACTATGTACACTTTTGGCATCTAAAAAAGGATATTGTAGCATTGTAGGCAGTTCCAAAGGAGGTTCTCCAGGCTAACTCCTGGAATAAGAGCGTTGTCCTATCTAGACAGTTTAGATTTGTATTCCTTGGAGCTTAGAATGAGGGGTAACCTTATTCAAACATAGAAGCTCCTAGAAGGCTTGAGTGGGTAGATGTTGAGATATTTCCATTAGTTGGAGAGTCATGAGAGGGGAACATAATTACAAAGTAATGGGCCAGTCATTTAAAATTGAGGTACAGAGAAATTTCTTCTCCCAGGAAGGTGGAGAATATCTAGAATTCTTTGCCCTGGGATTGCTGGAAGTCAGGTAAGGTGGTGATAGATAAATATTTCAAAGATTAAGGAACTGGGGGCTATGGGAAACTGACACAGCACTGTGATTAAATTGAATGGTGGGTTAGGTGTGAGGGGCTGAGTGGTCTACTCGTGCTCCTACTTTCTTGTGATAGATTGAAAGCTTTGATCTAATTTTTAATACAATATTTATTCAACAAAATATCTTCCAACCATCCTTAGTGTTCAAGCCTAAACACTGCTTCATTCTTGCATCTTTGTTTAGAATTAATCTTTCTATTGAGACATTGATAACTAGGTTATTGATTTGCTGTTGATAACTATGTTATATTTTGTGCATCTGTCTTCATTGTTCTGGCTGCTGGATTGGAAACAGGTTGACTTTCCTGGAATGATGCTCGATTAAAACATTTAAAATCTGTCGTTGGGGAATAATACATTGTATTCTTTCCTTTCTGCATATTTACAAGGGAACTGTGTACTGATTTTTTTTAAATCTCTGCTCTTTATAAATACATTGCTAATTCTTAGATGCTAGTGTTTTCATGACATATCTTACAAAATCAATTTTTCCAAAATCTGAAATTTGTCAGAAAATGTTCAGCCATCACTTTCTATTTTTGAAGTCCCAGCAAAAGGACAACAGCTTGTGTATATATAGCACCTTTAACTCAGTAAAATGTTCCAAGGCACATTTGTCAAATGAACCAAGATGCATTAACACAGGGAGAGGTACAAAAAAAATAGAGGTTTACACAATTTGCAAAATATTCCAAGGAATAGTGGAGAACCATGGCATGTTGTAGCTTCACACAGAAGCTGCACAAGGGGTCTTTAAAACCTGAGAAGTCCTGGTACTCAATACTCCTACCACCGAGTCCATTGCTGCTTTTGCCTGGATAGTGAAAGGCACCAGCAATTCAAGGCTCCAGGCTGTTGTTGCTCCCATTGAAATGTGGGGGCAAGTTCTAACATTAAATGTCAAAAACCCTTTGGTAGCTCTGTCCTTGCAGCACTTTGAGTGATGGGTTGACTTCTTTGATAAGGCAAATTATATTTAGTCTAGGGAATGACCTCAGGCATTTCTCTTTTGGGGCAAAGGTGGTTTGATGGCTCTGGGCCTATACTCACAGGAGTTTAGCAGAATTAGGGTTGGGGGATATCTCATTGAAACCTATTGAAAGGCCTAGATAGAGTGAATGTGGAGAGGATGCTTCCTATAGTGGAGGAGTTTAGGACCAGATGGCACAGCCTTAGAATAGGAGGTTATTCCTTTAGAACAGAGAGGAGGAAGAGGAATTTCTTTAGCCAGAGGATGGTGAATCTGTGAAATTCATTGCCATATGTGGCTGTGGCGGGCAAGTTACTGGGTATATTTTAAGCAAAGGGTGGTAATTAGTAAGGGCATCAAAGGCAGGAGATTGAGGGGGATAAAAATCAGCCTTGATGAAATGGAGCAGACTCAATGAGCCGAATGGCCTAATTTGTTCCCATGTCTTACATAAAGAAAGGACTTGATAGAGGGGTACAAGATGATAAGAGGCACAAACTGAGTGCACAGCCAGGCACTGTTTTCCCATGGCGGAAATAGCTAATAATACGAGGGGGGCATAATGTTAAGGTGATTGGGGGAAAGAGGATGTCAGAGGTCAGTTTTTTTTTACACAGAGAATGGTGGGTGCATGGAAAGCACACTGCCAGGGGTGATGATAGAGGCAGATACACTAGGGTAATTTAGGAACCTCTTAGATAGGCACATGGATGATAGAAAATTGTAGGAGGGAAAGGATTGATCTTAAAGTATGTTAAGAGTTCAGATCAACATAGTGGGCTGAAGGGCCTATACTGTGCTGTAATATGTTCTATCTTAGTTAGTTAATTAAATACATTACCCCTCCTGCATCGTAGTCCGCCGACAGCAGCTTGCTAGAGTCCTCAGTCCTTGGTGAAAGTTGATCGGCCCCGTGGCTTCTGCTTTCACCCACATCTTCATACTTCTTCTAGGCAAATATCCTTCCTCTCTCAGGGATGAGGTCTTTGGAGCTTCTGTAGCTCTGGGATTTTACAAGATGGGGTTGCCCGTGCCATGCCCAGCCCTCCTCCTTTCGCAGCCAGGCTTGGGACTGTCCATGATGGGTTTTAAGTCCATCTTAATAAAATAAAATGTTTTTTGTTGTTACTTCACTTCCATCTGTGTTCTTGCGCTGTATTAGGTCAAGAAATAACTCGTAGTATTTCACTGTGCTGGATTATCTTAACTTTGTAAATGTTGCACAGACTTGGAAGCTTTAACATCAGAAAAGTAAGCATGCCTTTTAAATGATGTTAGCTGACACACAGACCAAATACCAAATCCACAGCCAGAGCTCCTCCACTGATCTGTCACAAATTACTCATTATGGAATTTAGTTGCTTATTTGCATGATAAAAGGAAAACAACAATATTATTTGAATTTTCTAGTGATCTTAACAATTGATTACATTTTGTAGCTTTAAATATTTATTTAAATAATGCTCTGAATTAATTAGCAGACATGGAGTCTTTAATTAGTGGCCACCACTATACATAATTCAACAAAAGTCATATAGTTCAGCTTTAATTCCGCCCCAGTCCATCTGTGATCCAGTACTCATTCAGTGCAGCACCGACTCAGCATGCTACCCTTCAAAAATCACTCAAAGCACTGTGCTGAGCTAAGAACCGAATATCACTCTTGCTAACTTGCGTTGTCTGGTAATGAAACAGTCAAATCGAAAATTCTGGGCTTCATTCAGGGATTCAAGATTATTTAGTGTGTAAAGGAGAACAAAATAATTGTTACTCCAGATCCAGTGAAGTACAAAATAACACAATAAGGTAAAGAACATAATAATAAAAAACACAATAAATATAAATGCAAAAGCTTATATACATGGATTGATTGTCCATAAGGTGACAATAGGCTCAGGAGTGTTTGTATATAAAGTGGCTGATAGGAAATAATTTAATGGAAGTGATAAAGTGTGGTGGGGTGAGTTAATGGATGGAGGTGTTGATCAGCCGTACTGCTTGGGAAAAGTGACTGCTTTTGAGTCTGGTCGTGGTGTGGATGCTCTGTAACCTCCTTCTGGTGGGAGTAGGACAAACAATCCATGAGCAGGGTTGGAGGGATCCTTTGTGATGTTACTGGCCCTTTTCTGGTACCTTTCTGCATATACGAGATGACGGGTAGGTTGGTGCCGGTGATGCATTTGGCAGTTTGGACTACCCATTGTAGAGCTTTCCTGTCTGCCACAGTGCAATTTCCGTACCATGTGGTGATGCAGCATGCTAGGATGCTCTCTACTACGCATTTGTAGAAGGGTGTTCTACTTTTCTAATCCCTCAGTGTCCAAACATCCCTTGAATTTTGTTCACTCTCTTCATCCAGTTCGGTTTCAAATCTCTGGAACTCCCAGCCTAAACCATCGGCTTCACTTCTCTCTCCTTTTAATTCTTCCTTAAAATAGGCTCCCAGGCACTCTTTATGATACTTGCTCAATATCAGTTCTTGTCAGATTACAGCTCTGTGAAAGAACTTGACATGCCAAATTCTGGAGCAAGTCAGCAGGTCAAGCAGCATCTATGGAGATGAATAAACAGCCAAGACACCAACTGTTTATTCCCCTTCATAGATGCTATCTGACCTGCTGAGTTCCTCCAGCACTTTGTATGTGTTACCCTGGATTTCCAACATTTGCAGGATCTCTTGTGTTTAGTGAAGTGGCTTGTGATATTTCTCTTTTTTTTTTAAGATACTCTAAAGAATAAAGCTAATGCTGAAAAGTATTGGGTATTAAAGCCAACTTCCTAACCTGTATCTAAATAGAATATTTTAGCAAAAGCTTGGAGTTAGAAAGTGCCACATTTTTAAAAAGGAGCCCTAGGATGAATATAGCTGGAGGAAGTTATCTAAAGGTTTGTGCTGTTCAATTAATTCCTTATGCAGATAAAATGGGAACCAGTAATCTTTGGAACACAACCATGTTCAAAACATTATGTTTAAAGAGATGTTTATTTGCATGTGCCGCCTATAATTTACTTGGATGATACTCAAGCGACTTCAGGGCCTCTCGAGTCTGCTTTTTTACACAATGGAAGTGCTCTTCTCTGTTCTGTTCAAACCATCAGAAAACATCATGTATTCTGTCTGATGTATTGCCATTGTCTGTGAGCCTACAGGTCTGTACATTTCTCCATTGTTTTCATGAGAAGGAACAGGTGATACCAAAAAACTGAGAATCTAAATGCATATACTTTTCTTCCCCTTTTTTAGTCTTCCAGCTGTTCACATGTGTTACAGGTAAAAAGATTCTTCTGTAAGCATGAATATTTTTTTTTCTTCTGTGCTGAAATTAGTCTCTCTGCCTTGCATGGACATTCAAAGTTCGAAGTAAATTTCCAATCAAAGATGTATACACTCAGTGGCAACTTAATTAGGTACAGGAGAGGAATCCAGCGTGGTCTTCTCCTGCTGTAGTCTATCCACTTTGAGGTTCTACGTGTTCTGTGTTCAGAAAAGCTTTTCCGCACACCACTGTTGTAATGTGTTGTTATTTGAGTTACTTTCACCTTCCTGTCAGCTTGAACCAGTCTGGCCGTTCTCCTCTGACCTTTCTCATTAACAAGTCACTTTCGCCGCTCACTGGTGTTTTTTTTCAGCACCATTCTCTTAAACTTTAGAGACTGTTGTGCGTGAAAATCCCAGGAGATCAGCAGTTTCTGAAATACTCAAACCACCCCATCTGGCACCAACAATCAATCATTTAGATCATAACAACCATTGAACCTCTTGACTGTGCCTGCATGCTTTTATGCATGGATCTGCTGTCACATGGTTGGCTAATTCGATATTTGTATTAACAAATGGGTATACCTAATAAAGTGGCCACTGGGTGTATGTCACCAAGTACTATCCTGAGATTCATTTTGTTGCAGGTATTCACAGTAGAGCAAAGAAATACTATAGAATCACTGAAAATCTACATACAAAGACCAATATGCAAATATAAAAAAAATATAAATAGTCAAACAATAAATGAATAATGCCAAGAACATGAGTGGTAGGGCCGTTGAAAAGTGAGTCCATGGGTTGTGGTGAGTGAAACTGTCCCTGCTGGTGAATGCTATGTCCCACTAATGAGACCTGCATATGACTAAGTTACAAACATGATTCACTTCCAAATTTCCTGACACCTGAAATGACACAAGTTACATCCTTTGCCTGTCGGATGTAGTAATGTGTTGCAAGACAAGCTTCTTAGAGTACTCTTATACGAGTTTGGGTGGTCTGTCTTTATGTTCAAACTGTAAGTTTCAAAAGAACAAAAAGGCTGGCAGGATGTTTTTCTTTCCTAGTGTTGACTGTTACACAGGCAGTCGAGGGACCTGTGTGGTGAGCTCTCGGCAAGTACAAAGTACGCTTTAATCCAAAATCACATGACCAGTAGTCAACGTCTGTGCTTTTCAGAGATCAAATTTAACTGCATTTTTTTGTTAGTTCAACTATATGCATGTATAATGCCAAACGAAACAATGTTCCTCCGGACCGAGGTGCACAACACAGTACCTATAACTCACACGCAACACATAAAGTAATATTACCACAAACAATAAGGTGCATTTACAACACAGTTTAAAAAGTAAACAGTATAACACTACTGGCGCTTCATGCCTGGTGAGACCTGGGTGGTGGCAGGCAGTTCAGTAGTCTTACTGCCTGGGGGAAGAGGTTGTTCCCCATCCTAACAATCCTTGTCCTAATGCTACAGTACCTCCTGCCTGATGATGGGGGTGGGGGGTCAAAGAGATTATTGGACAGATGGGAGGGATCACTGGCAATGCTAAGGGCCAGGCGTACTGATAAATATCTTGGCTAGGTGGAAGAGAGACCGTGATGATCATACCAATTTTTCACTGTAGCACACAAAATGCTGGAAGAACTCAGCAGGTCAGGCAGCATCTATGAAGAGGAATAAACAGTTGAAATTTTTGTCAGGACTTTTCACTGATGCCATATATTAGTGGCTAGAGTAATAACGATTATTTGTAACACCAATATATGAATAATCGAACAGAACAGCTGCACTGGCCAGAAGGTAGTTTGAACATTGATCGTGGGGGTGTTTTCCCTTTCCCGAAGATCCTGTTGAAAATTGCTGGATATTATATTCCATCCTGGTGAAATATTCACCATGTGTAAGGCAAAAATTGTAACAAAAACTGTTAAAGCCAACAGGTGGCTGGCATTATGGTCCTCAAAATTAAATTCAAATTTCCTTTGGAAACATGGCCTTTTAGTTCAAAGCCAATGTGGAAAATGGCAAAATGGTTTCCAGGTGCCCAGCGAGTGTTCAGCAACACGTGTTTCTTATTTAAGAAAAAAAACACATATTGAAGACATAGGGACTAGTGACTAATTCAGCTGTTAACATTACTTAAGCAATGGCAATTGGCTGAGTGCCCAGCTGTGTGAGGCAGCACAATCTGAGCACACGATCTCTGAAATGATGTTAAGGAGCATATTATGTAAGGAATATAATATGTTTCTCTGAGCTTCTGGATACCTGTCACTTTAATTTTCTATACCAAACCTACTCTAACTTAAGATTGTCTGTGTTAAATCTCTTGTGTCGTACCAAAGCTAAACATAAGCTCGAGGCAAAGCACATGGAGAGGATATTTCCTATAGTGAGTTGAGGATCAGAGGGTAGTGAATCTGTGAATTCATTGCCACGGGCGGCTGTGGAGGCCAAGTCATTGGGTATACTTAAAGCAGAGGTTGATAGGCAGGAGATTGGGGTTGAGTTCCTCCCTGCACCTTGATGGACGCATTGGATGGCAATCTTGCTATTTCTTTAACATTTGGATGTTTTATGAGGCCGAGTTTTTAGCTTGATGTTCAACCCAGCATGGATGAAAAACGTGCACGGAGCTAAGATTGGGTTTGAGAGGGTTAATAAATCAGCCATGATGGAATGACGGAGAAGCCTCAATGGGCCAAATGGCCGAATTCTGCTCTTATGTCTTACAGTTTCATTATGGAAAACAGCTCTTTATCCATCTAGGCACTCTACAGCTCGATGTTGAGTTCAACAAATGCAAGTAACCAGCCTTTCTTCCCTGCACCAGGGGGAATGGAATGCAAGTGAGAGTACTCGGTCTATGACCGGTCCGGGGAGAGAAGGGGTATAGGTACCACCCTGGGCATTGTCAGACCTGAGATTGATCAGTATTCCCATTATTTCAGAATGCGAGCACTTTTATGTTTCATCATCTCCACTGTTTGCCCTCTATTTATGCCTCCTCAGCGCAGGTTAGCAAGACTGAAACTCCTCTCCGTTTCTTTTTAGTGTCCACCTATTGCAAACATTCATTTTGTTCTCTGCACCCCTCACTCATCTCCTCAATAAATACTTTTCCAGTTCCAGTGTACTGTCTTTGACCTGTACATTAATTTGGTTTGTCTCTCCACAAATATTGCCTCACCTGTTCTTTTTCCAGAACTTCCTGCTTTTATTTCAGAATTGAAGCATTTTCAGTTATCTATGAAGGAATATAGAGTCATAAACCAATATAACATGGATACAGGCTCTAATATGTTAACAAATATCTCAATAAGAATTTCCCATTTGCTTGATGGTAGGTTTCTTGTATAACTTTACTAATATGGTTAAAGCTTTGCCCTGGGCAATTTTCACTCACAGCATCATGCCCCTCTTCCAGCTTCCCTCTGGTCATGTTTTACACTATAATACACTGAAGGTATTGAAGTAATAAACCTCTAGTAGTTCACTGCAGGACTGCATAGAAATATTGGTCAAAGTAAGTTTATTATCAAAGTATATATCTGTCACTAGATATGCTACCCTGAGATTCATTTTCTTGTAGGCATTCAGCGTCGAACAAAATGCAGTAGAATTAATGAAAAACTACACACAAAGACTGACAAACAACCAATGTGCAAAAGATGGCAAACAGTGCGAACACAAAACAAATAATAAATAAATAATATTGAGGGAATGAGACGGAGGTTCAGAGTAAATTTATTATCAAAGTACATACTGTACAAGTCACCATATACTACACTGAGATTGGTTTTCAGTTGTAGAGCCCTTGAATGTGAGTCCATAGGTTGTGGAATTAGTTCAGAGTTGGGGTGAGGTGACCTCGGTGGTTCAGGGGATAGTTGTAGTGTAATAACTGTTCCTGAACCTGCTGGTATGGAACCTAAGGTTCCTGTACTTTCTTTCTGATGGCAGAGGTGAGAAGAGAGCATGGCTTGGATGGTGGAGATCCTGCTTTTTGTAGGCTTTTCCATTCTTAGGGCATTGGCGTTACCATGCCAGGCCATGATACAACCAGTCAGGATGCTCTCCACTCTGCATCTATATTTAGCATATTGGGAAGGGGTATTGAAATTAATCAGAAATGTTAATTCTCCTACATTTTTATCTTCAACCTTCCATGAGTTCAGATCACCTCTTCCAGTCCCCCTTCAGTCTGCATATCCCCAGAAAGCAAAACAATTTCCCCAAGTTTCAAGATTGTTTAGTGACATTATTACACGAGTGTAAAGGAGAACAAAATGCTTGTTACTTTGGATCCAATGCAGTGGGGAAAAAACATAATAAGCATAAAGAACACAATTAAAAAACCAAAAAGAAAACAAATTTAAATATAAAAGCAATCCCATGAAACACAATGTACGGGTAACTGAGTGTAGACATATATAAGACTAGCTTATAGACTGATTGTATGAACATAAAGTGATGCTTGATGCAGGAGTATGTGTACATAAGGTAATGATAAAGTGACAAAGTTGCTCTTGGCAGGAGGAACTCTTTTAGGTATCAGCAAGACATAGAAAAGCACAGTAGGACAGTGACTCTGCTTAGGTATGAGGTGGAGTGTAAGTGTAAAGTGACAGTGCATGGGGGATGAAGGGTGTTGGGACTGGAGTGGAGTGGCTGATGTGGATGTAGTGGTGGTGGGGCTCCTAGCCATACCTTTGAACTACTGCAGTCTGTAGTAAATCACTCACAGAAACTTTGAGATTTGCAACTTTAATTATGGATGCACAGAAATCTCAAGGTTACTGGTAGTGTCTCGTACTAATGTTGAAGGCCGATGGGTTCAGCAGCACTATAGCTGTAGATCTATCGCATAAACACATCTGATGAATTGCCTAATGTACTTCAGGTTATAAAGTGGAATAGAATTACTTTCCACATTTTCCCCTTGATAGTATCACTTATCCTGCTCCCAAAATATAGAACCAAACATTTTGACAATTAAGTTCTTTTATAACAATTATCAATAAAAGTGACGGGCAATTTGTGAACGTACTGGCCACCTAGGTGAGCAGTGAGGGATATAGTACAGCATTTTGTGTTATCAGTTTTCACAGAAACATGCGTTACAGTTTTTAGTTTGAAATAGATTGTACAATATGCATCACATTCCGGATGGATTAAGGTGATTGACAGTGAACACCTAACCACTATTGTCAACATCCAAATTCATGTCAGCCTAAAAGATCTGCAAGTATGGCACAGTTATTGATTTTTATATCAAGGGTAATTGTGTTCCTGTCTGGTTAATATTTATAATAAATATTTAGATCATTCTAATCTAAAAGCAGCTTTTAAACATAATTAAGATAGGTATTTCTTAAATATGTAATATCTTAGATAGGTAATTTGATAGGTATATGGACAGGAAAGGAATGGAGGGTTATGGGCTGAGTGCAGGTCGGTGGGACTAGGTGAGAGTGAGCGTTCGGCACGGACTAGAAGGGCCGAGATGGCCTGTTTCCGTGCTGTAATTGTTATATGGTTATATGTTATTATGGTTAAGATACCAATGATTCCAGAAACGATATACTACATTAAGTTATCCTGTTATTAGTTTTTACATTGCCTAAACTGCACTTTTCAAATTTCCTGAACTGACAAACAGTAATCCTGAACTCTCCTTTCTAATCTTCACCCCAACAATGTTTTTTTTCTATTCTTGGTACTCAAGATGTCAAGTGTTCAGCAGATATAATGTTAAAGTCTGTCTGCTGATCAGTTTTGCAGTATAACTTAAACTGTGCATTAGAAGTTCGAAAAGATGAAACCTTATTTTCCCAGGTGGGAAAATTGTTCATAGCTTATATTAGGCAGCTGATTAATCGATCCACATCTTCTGCCGATATTAAATCCTCACAGCAATGTTATTAAAACTATTGCAATAATCATTATGCCAATAACATAATAATAACCACAACAAATTCCTTTAATATGTAAATGTATATGGCAAAAAAAGTTGATACTTAGTATAAATAGAAAATACTGGAAATACTCAGCAGGTCAGACAGCATCCATAAAGAAAGAAACAAATAACATTCGAAGTCAGTGACCTTTCATCCGAACTTTGTCATGCTCAGCTAGACTTGAACACAAAGAAAGCCAGTGGGGTGGAATATTGCAGTGCAACTGGTGTCTGTAAATATAAAGTCTCGCATGAGTTGCTGCCTTTGAGAAGATAGTAGTTTGTGATTTTGCCAACAGTCTGTCACTTCTTCATGCCGAGTCCTTAATGAACCAATACTTTCTTATTGCTCAGTGTAGACTGGGTGTGACAATTTGCACTGAAGAGTACACATTATGCCCATCACATTTTTTTTCTGTCACCATCGAAAAGAAGAACGTAACATGCTGCCAGAACCACACAGAAGCTAAAGCTGCTTGGTCACATTTGCATATAATTAAAATAACTTTGAAGGAAATGGACACAGCAATATCTGAAAGAACAAAATTTTCCTCAATAAATGAACTCTTCTTGAAAAAGAACAGCTGGAGAATCCCAAAAGCCTGTAGTTCTTTACAACGTGTTTCTGAAATCACGTGATGTAGTGATAATGCTGATAATCTCAAATAATGATGCTGCTTCTCCCATTTTCACTGCTCCAGCCAATCAGTAATTTCGATTATTTTTGTTTGTTTTATTTCAACATCTGTAGTATTTACAATTTGAAGGATTTGGCGTTTATTTGCTATACACGTTGACATGTATTAGGACATTGCTATGGTGTGTTGGTGCTACAAATAACAAAAAATAACAACATTTAACATACCACTTCTTTCAGTTTTAATTGTTAGTATTTACCTACTTGTGCCCACTGGACACTCACTTTTTTATTTTCCTCTTCTTATCTTCCTTTACCCTGTGTCCTAAAACACTTTTTTTCTGCAAATGCCCCCACTTATGATGAAAAGCCATTGATCTGAAATGTTAACTATTTCTCTCCCCACAGTTTTATCCTTACTGTGGAGTATTTTCAGCACTTTTTGTTTTTATTTCAGGTTATCAGTATCTGCAGGATTTTATTTTTGTTTATGATAATAAATAGCTCAAGCGAAATTCCACTCATATCCCTAATTAGAAGTGCAGGAACAGGAACTATGACAAGAGCCTTCATGATGTGCACGTAATAAATCCTTAGCTCCTTAACCTTACCATGTCAACAAATAGTCAAGATTTGCCATCCACCTAATGCCTTCACTTGACAAGCCACAGTCTTTGACCTGAATTGGTTTGGATCAGTTTCGCATCATAATCTAGTACCATTAGAGTCATAGAACACTACAGCACAGAAGTAGGTTCCTCTAGTTAATACTGAACTATTAATCTGCCTAATCCTATCAACCTGCCTGTCATCCCCTCCCATCTATGTACCTATCTAAATTTCATGTAAGTATTGAAATTGAACCTGCATTTACCACTTCTGCTAATAGCTAATTCCACACTCTCACCATCCTGAGTGAAAATGTTCTCCCTCATGTTTCCCTTAAATATTTCACATTTAACCCTTAACCCATGACCTCTAGTTCAAATCTCACCCAACCTCAGTGGAAAAAGCCTGCTTGCATTTACCCTGTAAATACCATTCATCATTTTATATATCTCTGTCAAATCTCCCTTCATTCTCCTAAACTCTAGGGAATAAAATCCTAACCTAGTCAGCCTATTAACTGGATTATTAACCTACATTTGCTAGGTACCAAACAAGTCAAGCAACGAAGTTGTAAACTAGCAGTTGTTTACTAACTTGAGAATCCTAGTTAGCAGGACTTAAAACATTGATTAGATTAAGTAGTAGATAGGGTTAATTGACAAAATAAATGGGAGGTTATGAATGTAACTTAATTTGTCAGTCGTTTAACATTAAATGCATGCTGATTATAAATTTACATTTGGGATCTGACTGTGATAAATTAATGAGATTAATTTAGGATTAGTCTCATTAGATAGCTGACGAGTTAACATGATTGAATAACTAGACTATTAAATAGCTTGCAGTCTATATGCTGTTATTAAGCTTGGTGCTTTGCCTTCCTCTGGGAAAATGGTGTTGCCCCTTGAGACGTCAGTGCAAAGGTACAGTCCATTCCCCCGACATCTTCTGCTCCTATACAAATTCATCTGGTAGCAATATCTTGCTGCCATAAAGCCCACATTTGATCTACATGAAACTGGAATATCTCTGTGACACTTGCAATAGGTAAAATGCAGTCTTTGCTATTCTAATGGATCTCTTTATTTCTGGAAGGCACATACTTTCTGATTGTTAAAGACATTCTTCTAAAACAAAACTCAAAAAATTCTCGTTCAGAGATTCCCACATCAACTCAAACCAAATTGCAAACTGAAAGCTCAGGACTTTAGTGGCAAAATACATCCAAAACTGAGAAATCTCTTTAATTCTATTGCCCCATCGGAATTGCATGTTGAAAGGGAGCAAGCCTATGACTTTTTGTAACTACACTTTTCCATCTCATGTCCCCCTCCAGCCAAGTCACTCAGTCTGTTCTCAGGCTTCTTGGGCCTTTGATCAAGAGAGACATGGAACATTACAGCACCGTACAGAATGTTTGGCCCACGATGTTGTGTCAATCTTTTAACCTACTCCAAGATCAACCTAACCTTTCTCTCCTACATAGCCCTCCAATTTTTTCTTTCAGCCATTTAAGAGTCCCTTAAATGTCCTTAATGCATCCACCTCGGATTTGCATTCATTTATTCATCACATGTACATCAAAACATATAGTGAAATGCGTCTCCCCGCTCTGTCTCCAAAACTATTCCTACGGACCTAAAAAAATAATTAAATCTGAGCCACAACCTCAATGGAGACCACAGCTTGGCACCATCTTGACTGGAAGTCTGCCATTACCCCTCGCAGGACGTTCCATGCATCCACCGCCCTCTGTGTAAAAAAAAACAACTACCTCTGGCTTTATAAACTACCTTTATACTTGTGGTGAACTACATATACCTGTCTGGACACACCCCCCCCGGCTGACTGCTCCTGTGGCTCCTCCCACTGACCATGGCTCCTCCCACAGACCCCGGTATAAAGGCGATTGAGGCCTGAGCCCTGCCCTCAGTCTCCAGGATGTAGCATGGTGGTCAATTGCTGCTTGTTCTTTCTTCCAGTCAATAAAAGCCGATATCTCGCCTCACATCTCAGAGAGTTATTGATGGCGCATCAATACTTTCCTCCAATCACCTTAAAATTATGTCGCTGGGTAAGGAGGGCTGATAGGCAATAGGGGGAGGGAGAGTGCCAGAAGCTGACGAGGGCTGATGGGATCTGAGAGGATTTTAAGGGAGTCTCAGACAGGTTCAGATTAGGCAGCCGTCTTTGAATCCCCTGTAACCTGACATCTTTGAACTGGGTGAGCAAGGGAGGGCAGTAAAGAACAAAAAGGAAGGTCTGTAAAAGGTGGAAAGCAAGAGGAAACTCAACGACAAAAAGGTTGCTGTTGTAAGGCAAAAGGGGATGATAATGGGTAATAAAAAACGACAAGTTAGAAGGAGATACAAATGAAAAACAGAAGTGTTGTTGGACGTATGTAACATAGAAGAATCTGGAAATGATTCTTTTACAGAATCATTTCTGGAGAGCTGTAATATTGGCAGTCTATAACCATTAACAAATGCAGTTGAAAACCTTGTGTGTTTTTTGGAAGACATTTTGGGACATATATGTTGCCATCACTTTACATTCTCGTTAATCTCCTCAGGCTTCATCGTCTACAAATTGGCTTCTGGAGACGCAGAACATTAATGAATTGAAGGCTGAGATCATCTCATTAAAAGGACTTCTCCTAAGCAGGTAATGTGGATGCTGGACTGAAATCTTTGGGAAAAGATAAGCTCTAGTACTCACTCTGTGTTAAAAGAGTACTTATTCACAAATAAAGGCAATGAGGGGCTTGCCCATGAATAGATACTTTGAAGGTGGATCTTCTCTGCAAGTTCAGTGGATTAGCTTGGAACACTGCTCTACGATGGTCAAACATCATTAAGACCGTGAACGTAAGAGCAGAATGTGGCCTTTTGGCCCATCAGTTCTTCTCTGTCATTCCATCCTGGCTGATTTATTATCCCTCTCAACCTATTCTCCTGCCTTCTTCCTATAACTCTGACTAATCAAGAACCTATCGACCTCCAGGAATGGTAACTGTGTTGTCTCCTTTGTATTAGGATTGTTGGGTTTAATTATAACCTGTAGATTACTGAGCACTTCAAAGTCAAAGCAAATTTATTATCAGAGTATGTATATGCCACCCTGAGATTCAATTTCTTGCAGGCATTCACAGTGGACCAAAGAAATACAATAGAATCAATTAAAAAAATCTACACACAAAGACTGGGAAACAACAAATGTGCAAAAGAAGACAACTGTGCAAGTACAGAAAAAAAACAGATAAATAATACTGAGAACATGAGTTGTGGAATCCATGAAAGTGAGACCATAGGTTATGGAATCGGTTCAGTGTTGAGATGAGTAAATTTATCCACGCTGGCTCATGAGCCTGATGGTTGAAGGGTAATCGTTTGTCTGTTACTTGCCATGTCATATGACGTAGACGATCATGGTCTTTCCATGGCCATGACTGTTCTTGGCCAAATTTTTTACAGAAGCGGTGTGCCATTGCCTTCTTGTGGGCAGTGTCTTTACAAGATGGGTGACCCCAGCCATTATCAATACTCTTCAGAGACTGTCTACCGTAGTCGCAAAAACAGGACTTGTGATGTGTATCAGCTGCTCATACAACCATCCACCACCTGGTCCCTTGGCATGATGTGACCCTGATCCGGGTGCAGGCTAAGCAGGTGCTACACCTTGCCCAAAGGTGACCTATAGGCTAGCAGAGAGAAGAAGCGCCTTATACCTCCTTTGGTAGAGATGTATCTCCATCCCACCACCCATGAAGAGTAATAACCGTTCCTGAACCTGGTTGTCTGTGATCCAAGGCCCCTGTACCTCCTTATAGACTCTAACCTATCTTAAACCAAGAGAATATATCAGGCAACCACTGAACAGATTTTGTCTTGAAGTAGACAGCTCTAGGCTCTTCCTGTTTCCCCATCGAATTCACTAACAGTTCTATTGTGGCTTTTCTCAGCAGATGGTCTGGCACTTTGATTTTGTTTTCCTTCCTTGTCTTGCATTTGGCCAGTAGGGCAAAGAATTGAATCTGCTTCTGAAGAACTTTTTATTTCCTAGTTAATATTATTAATGTGTACTTGCATAGAAATCTGAAATGAGGTCATGAATTGCCTATTGAACTAGCTTATTAATTCAGTCTGTCCCTCCATTCCGTGTCAGTAATCTGCAGCCCTATACCAAGGCATTAGAGGCAGTGGTAGGTCTTTGAGACAACCCTTCTAATTACCAGAAAGCAACACATAATAGAAATTTAAGTCAAATTAACGCCATTGAAAAATTTAAGAATCATTTTGATCCACAAAATGATTCCTAAAATGTTCAAGACTTGTAGTGGACTTAACCCTTTGTCTGATTCAATTAAAAGTTGGAATTTCTTTAGCCAGAGGGTGGTGAATCTGTGGAATTCATTGTGGAGGGCAAGTCATAGGGTATACTTAAAGCAGAGGCTGATAGGTTTTGATTAGCAATGGCATCAATGATTATGAAGAGAAGGTAAGAGAATGGGGTTTAGAGGGAATACTAAATCAGCTGTGATAAAATGCTTCAGCAGACTTGATGGTCTTATGGGTTGATGGGTTAGTTGGTCACTATAAAACGTTCCTTGTGTGTAGGGTGTTGTTTGGATTGTGGAGGTTTAAAATGGGATTACTGTTGGATAAGTGATAATGGGTGTTTTGTGAATAGTGTAGACAGGCAGGAGAATGGGGTTGAGAGTGAATAATCTGGCATGGTCGAATAGCAGAGAAGACTCAATGAGTTAAATGGCCTAATTGTGCTCCTATGTCTCATGGTCTAAAAGACATTTTCTACCTACATAAAGCAATGACTGAGACCATGATTTAAGATGGAGGTCCTCCATAGAGAGAAATAAACGACACTCAAAATTGTAATGTTTCTGAAGTCATGATGGAGTTTAGTGTGACTTTATTACAGCTAGGGGTGTTCCGGATTTCGATTCCAGTGCCACCTGTAAGGAGTTTGTATGTTCTCCTTGTGACTGCTTGGGGTTCCTCTGGGTGCTCTGGTTTCCTTCCACAATCCAAAAACATGTTGGTTAATAGATTAATTAGTCATTGTAAACTGACCAGTGGTTAACTTGTGGTTAAATGGTTAAATTGGCGAGCTGCTGGACGGCGCAGCTTGTAGGGCCAAAAGGGCCTGTTCTGTGCTCTGTCTTTAAATAAAAGAGGAAATGCTTTCTCTCCTTGCAGTCTATAAATTCATAGTAGACTCCCAATGGGGAAAAAAAAAACTAATGTTACTTTGGGCAAAATAAACTTTTTTCTCTCGTTATGTACAAACAATGTTTGAATAATGTTTGCAGAGTTGGATTTTGTTGCAGTCTTGTCATAACTGTTCAATGTTTTGTCTTTGGCTGCAGGCGACAGTTCCCATCTTCCCCTTCGGCTCCAAAGCTTCCCGCTTGGCAGATCCCTGTCAAGCCCTCGACAATAGCCACCTCTGTAACAGTCAATCACACCAACAGCAGCAGCGACATCTCACCGGTCAGCATTGAATCCGCATCTTCCTCGCCAGCCACAGAGAACCATAGTCCAGAAGGAGGAAATCTGGGCGGCCACATCGTTGACAGCGAAGTCGATGTCAAGTGTCAGGTAAGAATGGAAGTCCAGGGGGAAGAGGAGCGAAGACAGGACAACGAGGATGAGGATGAAGATGATGACGTCAGTCACGTCGACGAAGACGATTGTCTTAATGTTCAAACAGAAGATAGACGAGGTGGCGATGGACAGATAAATGAACAAGTGGATAAACTACGACGTCCAGAAGGTGCCAGTAACGAGAATGACATCAACTAAATGTCAAGAATGATTCAGTATTTGGCTTCCGTGGACTGAATTTCCCTAATTCCATTAAATTATTGTAAATATGTGCTTATTGCATCCTGAGCAGTGGATTTTTCAAACCAACAGATTATTCTGTGACGCAAGTAAACAGCAGGTGAATTAAAGTGGCTTAGTTATACCCGGTTGCACTGTGGAGGCAACATTATTGCGTGAGCTGCTCAAAAGGGTTCAGGACTCATCATGCAGGGAATGTACAGCGTCGTTGGTGAAGAAGTCAGACTGCTCACCTCCCTTCTTCCTGATTGTAAAGATTGCAAACCCGGCAAAATTCAGCTCCCCGCTTGTGATGTGTGTTGTCAGCACTCAACCAGCTGTTGATGCGGTACGGAATCAACAGGGAAACATTGTAGGAAATCCAGTCCTCCCCCCTTAAGAGTAAAGAGGTAGTGCCAGTAACGTAGCTTCTCTAGGTGACAGCGAGTCCACGTTGATAGAAGCAGCTCCAAAACCTGGTATAGTTAACTCTTGCTAAAATCATGATTGGAGATGCCATTTGTGTCAGAATTCTTATTATATAATTGGAATGAATTAAAATAGTGCATTGCGATTTTTGCATCTGCAGTAGAGTAACCTGTATCTTTCCAGGTGTGACGGTAGGTGCAGCGCAGATTGGGGCCATTGTGAAGAATGCACGTGTGACAGTGTTGATTTTGGTTTGCTTGGAAGGGTTCTTTTTCCCTCCTCAGTTATTTTCTGGTTCTTATTCAAGAAATCCCTTTTTCAGCTTTGCAACATTTCTTGTAAAAGCACGATTATATTGATAGTAAAGTCAAATAGCACCTCACAATAAAACACTCTGATTATGGAAGCAACATTGGTGAGCCCTTAATGCATATCACAATAGATAAACCAAATTCCTTTCAGTTTGAGGGTATAGATCATGAACTGTACAAGTAGGATTCTAAACTGTTGCCTATAACTACATGATGACTCTCGCTTCAGGTATTTCTGTCCCTTCAAGGACAGCGTTCCAGATCAGTCTCATTTGGTGTAAAGACATCAGCAGTTCTTGCAAACAAAATGCTGTTATCTATGCATTTTCCTTTGTTTAGAGGTTGTGTCGGGAAGACAAAAATCTCGTGCATTTCAAATGCCTTTGTTTTAATTTTATTTGATTTTAAGGATGGTTTTAATGTAAAATGCCAAAGTATGGTGGCAATGCTGAAGAATAAGGCCTTTTTCTTCCCGAAATGCATTTGTGGTGTTTAAAATTGAACTTTACAGTAAAGCACATCAAATGGTTCGATACCTGATGTATTCATTAATTTAGAAATACAGTTCATGGTGTTGGCAATTAAAATGTTCCTGTCTCTTTAAAGTTATTTATTATGCACCAAGTACTGGGATGGCATCTATATTAAAGGTTCAGTGACATTTGGGGCAGAGAGGCTGGTTATATTCAACAAAATAAATTGAATATATTGCTTTTGTAATTGGAAAATTTAATGTTGCAACCTGCTTTTATTAATATACCCAAAATAATATCATCACGACTTTGGGGCAAGAAGGCGTTCATTTTAAAACATCGAGAGCCAGTGTATTTCGTCTGGAGGTCTTTGATTCTGGGAAATTAATTCTATAATATATTAATCAAGCTTTTAAATTATATACATTGTAGTTGTAGTGAAGTTAACTTCACAAGTAAATTTTATGATCGGCACATCTACTGACCTTTAAGAAAGAAAGAATTTTTGTGGTTAATTTATCTAACACAAGTTCAGAGATGGTAGTTAATTTATTGTCAGTTTTCCACAATGTGTATTAACAAATAAAACTAATCAGATAAAGGTAATAGGAACAAATATGACTAATGAATGTTATGGAAATTGAGGCAGCCACCAGTCCAATTTGCCTGATGCATCAGAGTACAGGTGATGACACTGTTAGGACCAGTGATGAAGAGGGGCTGTTGATTTGGTACAATTCATATCCAAACGGAAACTAACTCCTGCATTGCACTACATAAAATTGCAGATCCCTGTGAGCAATTTTGATTGGACGTGGTTGTGAGAATTTGCAACACATTAAATAACACAGGCTTCTTCCCCCTTCCACTCCAGTCCTAATGAAGGGTCTCGGCCCAAAACGTTGACTGTTTATCATTTCCATAGATGCTGCCTGGCCTGCTGATTTCCTCCAGCATTTTGTGTGTGTTGCTCTGGATTTCCAGCATCTGCAGAATCTCTTGTGTTTATGACACATTAAATTATTTGCTTTCGGGCCTGAAATCACAGCAAAGACTTGTAGATTGAAAATTTAACCTTGCCCTATTTCATTAAAATCAAGCCCACTCTTGTCAAGATATTTAAGATTATTGTTTTTGAGAATTAGATTTTTTTTGTGCAGTCTAGAAGATTGAGGTAATCTGAACTCTTTTAGCCTCCACATAAGCCCCTCATAATTCTTTTCTAACTTTGAAATGTTAAATTCAGTCACACTGAAGTTGCACCTCTTCCAATCACAAGTGATCTCTCCACCAGGCCACCTTAAGATTTTCTTTTAATTTAACTCCCTTCCCTTTCTACATTCTTTTGGGCTTGATAATAAATGTCTATAATTAGGTTATGAACATACAACTCATGGCCATAAGACACAAGAGCAGAATTAGGCCATTCGGCATTCGACTCTGCTCCACCATTCCATCATGACTGACTTATTATCTCTCTCAAACCCAATTTCCTGCCTTCTACCTGTAACCTTTGATGCCCTTACTAATCTAGAACCTATCAACTTCCACTTTAATTATACCCAATAACTTGGTCTCCACAGTTGTTTGTGGCAGTGAATTCTACCGATTCACCAGCCTCTCGCTAAAGAAATCCTTCTTCATCTTCATTCTAAAGGGACATCCTATTCTGAGGCTGTACCCTCTGGTCTTAGACTCCCCCACTATAGGAAACATCCTCTCCTCGTCCACTCTATCAGGACCTTTCAATATTCAGTAGGTTTCATGAGCAGGAGAAGGCCATCTGCTCCACCATTCAATGTGACCAAGTTTCCCACCTTGGCCATGGTTAACCTGACTCATTTATACTCTGGTCCCTGGCAACCTTTCACCCCCTTTCTTGCCAAGAATGATCCACTCTCCTCTCCTATGCGATTCCTTTTTCTCCAGCCCTTTATCTTTTTCACCTATCACCACCCAGCTTTTTACTTCATCCCACCTGCCATCTTTCCCCTTTCCAGTCCTGATGAAGGGTCTCGGCCTGAAACGTTGACTGTTAATTCATTTCCATAAATGCTGCCGAACTGGCTGAGTTCCTCCAGCATTTTGTGTGTGTTTCTATACCTACTCTGCCTTTTTTAAAAATAATATGCTACCATTTCTCTTGAAGGAAAGAATTCCAAAATCTTGAGTCTATAGTTCAAAATTCAAAGTAAATTTATTTTCAAAGTATATCTATGTCATTTTCTTATGGGCATTCACAGTAGAACAAGGAAATAGAATATAATCAATGAACAAGTACAAACAATGTTCAAAAGAAGATAAACTGCAAATAAATAAATAATACTGAGGACTTGAGTAGAAGAGCCCTTGAAAGTGAGTCCCTAGGTTGTGGAATCAGCTGACAGTTGAGGTGAGTGAAGTTATCCACACTGGTGTCAGAGTCTGATGGGTGAAGGGTAATAACTGTTCCTGAACTTGGCGTGGGACCTAAGGCTCCTGTACAGCTCTTGCCTATTGATAGTAGCTTAGGAGAGAGCATGGCCTGGATGGTGGGGGTCCTTGATGAAGGATGCTGCTTTCTTGTGGTAGCACTCCTTGCAGATGTGCTCTGAGGTGAAGAGGACTTTGGCTGTGATAGATTGGTCTGTATCAACTGCTTATTGCAGGCTTTCCTCAGGATATTTCCCGAGTATCAAAAGCCAACTAACTCTTGAACTGTAGTTTTAAGTATAAATTTTTATCTGAATTGACTCCCAGCCTTAAACTAAAGCATGATTGGACCATTGATCCCTGATGTCTCCTCTGTTTTTGAATAAGATCAAGGCTATTCTTCTGTCCCAGTGACCCTATTCTATACCAACTCCATATTCCTAGATTCCATAATATCCAACAACTTATTATCCCTGCCTCAATGATTCAAGGTTGTTTAATGTCATTTCCAGTACATGAGTGTAAAGAAGAATGAAATAATTGTTACTCTAGCTCTGATGCAACACAAAAAACACAATAAGATAAAGAACTCAAAAATAAAAATACACAGTAAATACCTTGTATTCCATCTGGGTTCATCTGAATATCATCAGGTTGATATTCATGCCAACCTGATGGCATGAATATCAATTTCTCCTTCCAGTTTAAAAAAAAAATCCCTTCCCCTCCCATCTTCTATTCTGCACTCTGGCCTCTTACCTCTTCTCACCTGCATATCACCTCCCCTAGGTCCCCTCCTCCTCCTCTTTCTCCTATGGTCCACTCTCCTCTCCTGTCAGATTTCTTCCTCTCCAGCCCTTTACCTTTCCCACCCACCGGGCTTCACCCATCACCTTCTAGCTATTCTCCTCCCCCCCCCCCCCCCCCCCACATCTTTTTATCCTGAGCTGAGAAAAAGATTAAAAGAATAATAATACTGAGAACATTTTCCTGGAAAGTGAGTCTATGGGTCGTGGAATCAGTTTATTATTGAGATGAGTGAAGTTATCCATGCTGATTCAGGAGCCTGATGGTTGTAGGGTAACAACTGTTCCTGAACCTGGAGGATTGAGACCCAAGACTCCTGTACCTCTTGCCCATTGATAACAGCGAGGAGAGAGCATGGCCTGGATGGTGGGTTCCTTGATGAAGGATGCTGCTTTCTTGTGGCAGCACTCCTTGTAGATGTGCTCAGTGGTGAGGAAGGATAGACTGGGCCTTATCCACATCTTGTAGGTTTTCCCAATCTTGGACATTGGTGTTTCCATACCAGACTGTGATGTAACTAGTCAGGAGTCTCCAAGTTTTAGATGACGTGCCAAATCTGCACAAACTTCCGAGAAAGTAGAAGCACTGTTGCTCCCTTGTTTGTAGTAGCACTAAGGTGCGGGTGCCAGGACAAATCCTCTGAAATGATAATGACAAGGAATTTAAAGTTACTGACCATCTCCGCCTCCAATCCTCTGATAAAGTTTCAAATTATTCAATGTTCCAATAGCTTTCTCACATATCATGCCTTTTTGAACAATTTAGATGAAATATAGAGGTCCTTAGTGAGACATCTTGGGCATAATTTGTCGAGAAGCCTACTGTGCTATTTTATGATCCGGCTGCAGAGAGATTGGGTGATTTGTTAACTGGAGCAGCGCCACAATTAGGTGAGACCAGGTGTATTTTTAAATGCCTGTACAGTGTAGGAGGACGCAGGAACAATGGAACTGAGGAAGTAATTAGTTGGTGTAAATGTAGAAATCAGTCATGAATCGCACAGAATAGGAAGGCAGGAAAGTTAAGATCTACATGGTGCTTTAGAAATGGAAGCTAATTCTAACAGACCAAATACAAATGGCTGGAAGAACTCAATGGTCTTGGCTGCATCCATGGATGCAGGATGAGCCAGGCAACGTGTCCAGTTGAGACCTTTCTTCTGGTCTGGTGTAAGACCATAAGACATAGGAGCAGTATTTGGCAATTCAGCCCATTGAGTCTGCTCCACTGTTTCATTGTGATTGATTTATTATCCCCCTCAACCTCATTGTCCTGCCTTTCCCCCCCATAACCTGTGACACTCTTACTAATCAAGAACCTATCCATCTCTGCTTTAGGTATACCCAATAACTTGGCCTCCACAACTGGCTGTGGCAATGATTTTCATCGATTCGCCATCCTCTGGCTAAATGAAATCCAAGCAAGCAGTTTTGTAACCATCAAAGAGAGAGGTGGATGTATGTACCAAGACATAAGTCAAAAGCATCCAGTTACACAGATGCATAATATGACCATAAGAAATAGGAGCAAATTTAGACTTCAGCCCATCTGGAATGTTCCACCATTCTATCATGGCCCTCTGGCTAAAGAAATTCCTCCTCATCTCTGTTCTAAAGGAACATCCTTATATTCTGAGTCTGTGCCCTCTAGTCCTAGACTTGCCCACTATTGGTAACATCCACCCTATCTAGGCCTTTCAATATTTGATGGCTTTAATGAGACTCCTTCCCATTCTTCTAAACTCCAGTGAGTATAGGCCCAGAGCCATAAAACACTCCTCATATGTTAACCCTTTCATCCCCACGATCGTTCTTGTGTAGCAGTCCAAAAGAAGTCTCCTGACCTGAAATATCAATTATTCCCCCCCCCGCACCCCCACAACCCACTGAGTCCCTCCAGCAAATTGTCTTTTGCTGAGGGATTCCAGTATCTGCAGTCTATTGTGCCTCCAACAAGCGCAGAAGGAAACGATCCAACCCATAGGGTAGCATAGTGGTTAGCACAACACTTTACAGTGCAGGAGACAAGGGGGCAATTCCCGTTGCTGCCTGTAAGGAGTTTGCACGTTCTTCATCGCAAGGGTTTCCTCCAAGTGCTCCAGTTTCCTCCTACATTCCAAAGTCAGACTGGTCAGTAGGTTAATTGGTCATTGTAAATTCTCCTGTGATCAGGCTAGGATTAAATCAGGGGTAGCTCAAAGGTCCGGGAGAGCTGATTTTGCATTGTGTGTTAATAAATAAATGGGTGCATGGGTGCACTCCCAATTAACCCACCAGCTGGCATGTGTTTAAGATGGTGGAGGGAAACCAGAGGAACTCACACAGATGGGGAGAGAATGAGGTTAGAATCAAACCCACATCGCTAAGCTGTGTGGCTGCAGCACGGACATGCCGTGCCACCTGGCCAGTGATATACTGTGTGTACCTTGCTTGTCACAGGGAGTCAGGTTAGGAGGATACACGACGAGTTCTCGTTCTATATCCACAAGTCAAACACTCCAGAATCAGGTTTGTTATCATATACATACGTCGTGAACTTTGTACCAACGGAAAATGCTGGAGGAACTTAGTAGGTCCTGATGAAGAGTCTTGACCTGAAATGTCAACGGTTTATTCCTCTCTGCAGATGCTGGCTGACCTGCTGAATTCCTCCAGCATTTGTGTGTGTCACTCTGGATCTTAAGCATCTGCAGTCTCTTGTGTTTACGAAATGTGTTGCTTTGTGGCAGCCATACTGTGCAGCACATAAATATTACTGTAGGGTGCAAACAATGAATAAATAATGCAAAACAGGAATAACAAGGTAGCATTCATGGACTGTTCAGAAATCTGATGGTGGAGGGGAAGAAGATGTTCTTAAAACGTCGAGTGTGTGGGCCTTCAGGCTCTTGTCCCTCCTTTCTGATGGTAGTAATGAGAAGAGTGTATGTATCAGGTGGTGGGGGTCCTTAAGGATGTATGCCACTTTTTGAAGATGTCCCCGGTGATGGGGAAGGTTGTGCTTTCCATGTGTTGAGAGCTGAACTATCCAGAAGTAAAGTGTTGAATGAAAATCTCCTGGAGATTGTTTAGGAAAGAGCGTGCTCTAGGAGTTTCACTTGGAAAAGTGAATCAAGGTTCAGATTTAACTGTGATTCAACCACATACATGAACACAGCCAGATGAAACAGCACTGATCGGGGCCAAGGTGCAAAACACAGAACCAACAGTCAGACACATCACATATAGTTACCAAAGCAGAAAAACAGTCAGAAAAAGATAATAGAGTCCAAGTCCCTGAGTGGCATGTCCTGTAGACTGATGGTGCCTGGGATATTATGTGGAGCCACATTTCTGCAAGAACAAGCAAACCTCATCGTGTGCTAGTGCAGCCACGGATGAATGCAATCCAGCTTGCCTTCCCCGTGCGAGCACTGGAGGTCAGCACCAATGGGAGGACCAGCCCCAGCATGCCACAGCGGCCTCTGCTCTCTCCCACACGTCTGTGGCATGAGGGTCTGGTCTATGCAACGTAGCTCTCCCACTGTTGGTCTCAGCAGTGAAGCAGGCCTGCAGTATTCTACATGACCAGTATCCAACAGAGTCTTGCAATCACACGATATCTACTTTTGTTGAGTTTGCCAAGGGCCTAAGAACCTGAAGGAGCTTGAGAGAAGCATCTGCGGGAGATGACAATGAATGAAATGTTCTTGAGGAACACTTTAGGAGTGCAGGGAGGAATATGTACATTAAGCAAGAGCCCCATATTCTAATTTTAGCTTTCATAATTTGATCACTTTTATTTCATTAACAGTACACAATACACAGGAAACATAGTAAAACATTATCAAGAAACAAAGTTATCGAGAAGGGTTGCATTGTGTACTTAATATTTAGGTGATATTTGAGCAATCTTGTATATATACTGTTTTTGTTTCTTTGAGAGTTATGTGTATAAGTATGGGAATTGCATACATCACGCTACTCTGTGATACGTGCATACCTCCCTTAAAGTAAACACAAAATTACACCCACATTTCAGACTCAGCTGTCTTCCGTTGAATTAGTTTAGTGTTTTGAAGTTACAAAACATAACATGTGCCACAGTAGCGTTGGCGTTAGTGTGACGGTCTACTACACCAGCATTTCTAAGATCAAAGTTCAATTCCTGCCGGTGTCTGCAAGGAGTTCGTGCCTTCTCCCTATGACCACGTGGGTATCCTCCGGGTGCTCTGGTTTCCTCCCACATTCCAACAAGTTAGGGTTAGTGAGTTGTGGGCATGTTATGTTGTTGCTGGAAGCATGGCCACACTTGCGGGCCGCCCCCAGCACGTCCTCGGACTGTGTTAGTCATTGGCGCAAACAACACACTTCACTGTGTGTTTCAATGTGCATGTGACAAATAAAGCTAATCTTATTATCATGTGTCTCCTGGCTGTTGCAAATCCACACGATTACAGTGACTATCCTGCTTGCTACTTCAAACGTGCTACTTGATTACAGTATAGTCAGTAAGGTGTGTAATAGCTCTCATTATATCAAAATATTGATGCTGGAATTACTTCTGTTGTCTGGGGGTTATTGGTCAATGTGGCTCTTTGAAAATGTACTTATCCCATCATAATGAAACTATTTGGACATAAAGAAATTGTTTTATTTTGTGTAACTGTTTTATATTTCGGTTTAATCTTCACCCACTTTTCTAGGACCATAGAGCATTGAAAAATTCATGCCACAGTCATAGAAATCCACACAAGTTTTTGTATCCAGGTGTATCCTGCATTCTTTGTATTTTACATGTTCATTTATTGGATGGTGTGGGGAAAATAATTTACCTGCTTCTCTTTTATAACAGGTCAGTAGCTATGAATGTCCAGAGAGTCTTTAGTGAGGAACTTTCCAAAGTTTTTTGCAGCTGGCCTTAAGAAAACCAGATGGGATAAAGGTTTGAGAACTGACAGTGGGGAGTTGTTTAGTGTACAGTGTGCTCCCCCTCACTATGTGGAGACCAGTGCCCCTGGGTGAAGTGTTTGCACAGGTGGGCAACAGGACCAGGAGCTAATGTTGGTGTTAGTGGATAAGGCAGCGATGCAGTGCCTGTGTTAATGAGCTACAGAGTGACCCAGTGTCTGCGTCACTGGACCACACACCAATCCAGTGACTGTATCTCTGGGTCACACAACGATCCAGTGACTGCATCACTGGGCCACATGACAATCCAGTGTCTCTACCCATGGGCACCACGACGATCCAGTGTCAAGCTATCTGGGTCATGCAGTGATCCAGTGACTGTATCACTGCATTCCCCCAACACTGGATTGGTGGGTGGTCCAGTGGCATATATGGACGATCAACCTGTGAACTGGTACTGTAGAAACTAGATCATTGTGTGGCCCTGTGATACAGACACTGGATTTGATGTGTGAGCGAGTGGAACCAAACATTGAATTGGTGCGTCACTGGCTGCATCACTGGGCCACACAACGATCCAGTAATTGTATCACTGGGTCACACAATGATCCAGTGAATGTATCACTGGGCTCTACAATGATCCGGGGACTACATTACTGGGCCCTACAATGACCCAGGGACTTCATCACTGGGCCACACACCAATCCAGTGTTTGGTTCCACTGGCTCATGCACCCATCCAATGACTGTGTCACTGGCTCACATGGTAATCCAGTGTTTGCGTCACTGGGTCATATGGTGATTTCTGTATCACTGGGTCACACTATGAACCACTGTTTGTGTCACTGGATCACATGTGTCACTGGGCTGCATGTCCACTAATCCAGTATTTGAATCAATGGGAAGCCACCTTGAGAGCAGTGTTTAACTCGGTGGTCAGCGTTGCTTCAGATGGTGTTAGTGAGGAAAACTCCCGCTGATCTGGCATTTGCATCACTAGGTAACACTCTCTCTGATTGCAGATTTGAGTTAATGAGAAGCATGGCTCAATATTAGCAGCGACACACACACAAAGTGCTGGAGGAGCTCAGCAGGCCAGGCAGCATCTATGGGAAATGTTTCAGGTCGAAACCCTTCGGCAGGACTGGAGAAAAAAAGCTGAGGAGTCGATTTAAAAGGTAGGGCAAAAGGAGAGAGAAACACCAGGTGATAGGTGAAACCTGGGGGGTGGGGCGGAGGGATGAAGAAAAGAGCTGGGAAGTTGATTGGTGAAAGAGACAGGGGCCATGGAAGAAAGAAAAAGGGAGGAGCACCAAAGAGGGGTGATGGGCAGGCGAGGAGATGAGGTGAGAGAGGGAGAGGAAAGGGAAGAGGAAATGGTGAAGGGGGGGGTGGGGGGCATTAGCAGAAGTTCGAGAAATCGATGTGCATCCCATCAGGTTGGGGGATACCCAAACGGAATATAAGGTGTTGCTCCTCCAACCTCAGTGCGTGTGACCTCATCACAACAGTGGGGGAGGCCGTGGATGGACATAGCGGAATGAGAATGGGAAGTGAAATTAAAATGGGTGGCCACTGGGAGATCCCGCTTGTTCTGGTGGACGGAGGTAGGTGCTCGGCAAAGTGATCACTCAATCAACGTCAGGTCGTACCTGTATACAGGAGTCCACACCGGGAGCACCAAACAGTGATCCCAACTGATTTGTAGGTGAAGTGTCACCTCACCTGGAAGGTCTGTTTAGGGCATTGAATGGTAGTGAGGGAGGATGTGTAGGGGCAAGTGTAGCACTTGTTCTGCTTGCAAGGATAAGTGCCAGGAGGGAGATCAGTGGGGAGGGATGAATGGACAAGGGAGTCATTTAGGGAGCAATCCCTGTGGAAAGCAGAAAGAGGGGGGGAGGGAAAGATGTGCTTGGTACTGGGATTCCGTTGGAGGTGGCGGAAGTTTCGGAGAATTATGTGCTGGACACGGAGGCTGGTGGGGTGGTAGGTGAGGACAAGAGGAACCCTATCCCTGGTAGGGTGGCAGGAAGGTGGGGTAAGAGCAGATGTGTGTGAAATGGAAGAGATGCAGTTGAGGGCAGCGTTGATGGTGGAGGAAGGGAAGCCCCTTTCTTTGAAAAAGGAGGACATCTCCTTTGTTCTAGAATGAAAAGCCTCATCCTGAGAGCAGATGCGGCAGAGACGGAGGAATTGAGCAGTCTGAGTTAGTGGGTCAGTATTTCATGGTGCACATCCTTGCTGTCTGTTAAATTCCACATGGAGCAAACTTCTTTTATCCTTCTTTCTTCAACCTTTGTGAACAAACTGGACACCTCAAGGCCAGTTTTTATCCTGCTGTTTTCAGACTCTTGAATGGATCTTCTGTACACTGAGGATGAAATATAGATCTCTTAAGACAACACACACACCAAATGTTGGAGGAACTGAGCAGTTCAGGTAGCATCTACGGAAATATATAAATGGCCAACACCCTTCGTTGTCCTGAAAATGTGTCTTGGCCCGAAAGATGGATTGCTTATTTCCCTTTATACATGCTGCCTGACTAACTGAGTTCCTCCAGCATTTTGTATGTGTTTCTGTGGATTTCCAGCATTGCAAAATCTCTTGTACCTAGATCTCTCCATTTATTTTGTGACACTGGCAGTTTACTTGACCACCAGCACTGCACTTTCTCAGTAACTGTATCTTTTATACTTTGCATTTTGTTTTCTTTTTAACTATTCATATATTGCAAGATGGTACACACTAACAAAAGGTTTATAAAGCACTTGTGAATCCTCACTTGGAGTACTGTAAGCAGTTTTGGGCCCCTTATCTAAGAAAGGGTGAGATGACGTTGGAGAGGGTTCAAGAAAATGATTCCTGGATTGAAAGGCTTGTCAAATGAGAAGCATTTGATGGCTTGACAGGAATTCAGAAGAACGAGGGGGATCTCATTGAAACTTATCAAATGTTGAAAGGCCTTGATAGAATGGATATGGAGAAGATGTTTCCTATGGTCAAAGACCAGAGGGCACAGCTTCAGAATAGAGGAATTTCCTTTTAGAACGGAGATGAGGAGGAAATACTTTAGCCAGAGAATGGTGAATCTGTAGAATTCATTGGCACAGACATCTGTGGTGGATAAGTCATTGGGTATATTTAAGGCAGAAGTTGATGAATTCTTGATTGGTCAGGGCATGAAGGTTATGGGGAGAAGGCAGGAGACTGGAGCTGAGAGGGAAATGGATCGGCCATGATGAAATGGTGGTACAGACTCGATGGGCCAAATGGCCTAATTCTGCTCCTATATTTTAAGGTCTTTTGGTACAGGCAACCAGAACAAATCAATACCAGGATGTTGAAATGACATCAGGAGCAGAGGAATGTACATAATTAATCCTTCCATATTTGTCAGTAAACTCTGCCCTTAGTGACATTAAACACTTACACATTTTTTGCTGGTTTACTGTTCTTGGTTTGCTGTAGATGTGTAGTTAGTTCTGAAACACCCATTTGGAGGGTGCCTAGTGCAAATATTTAATGTATGTACTCAACTTGAAATCAATAGAAATACGGCATCATCAGAACTAACTGTTAGTTTATATTTTAATCCAGGCTTGTATTTACGTTTAAGAGTACATTTTTATATGTGTGTGTAAATCTTTTCAAGAGCAGATGTCAACATGATTAATAGTCAATTGGCCGTCAGTGGATGGTTGAAAATTGCAGTGTATTTTCGCGTTAGGAACAATTTCATTAATTAGTCTTTTTATGCTCCTTTAAAATCTGATTTCTTGGATGGGTGTCAATTTTCCTTCAGCTGCTACCAAAAGATAAGAGCTGAGATAAGATTGAAGGAGGCTGCAGAGGGTTGTAGATTCAACCAGTTTCATCACAGGCACAACCCACCCCACCATCAAGGATGTCCATTTTGAAGAACTCTCACCATCTAGGACAGGCGCACCCAACTTTTTTTATGCCATGGACTAATACCATTAATCGAGGAGTCTGTGGACCCCAGGTTAGGAACCCCTGATTTAGGATGTGCCCTCTTTTCATTGCTACCACCCTGGAGGAGGTACAGGGACCTGAAGACCCACACTCAATGTTTCAGGAACAGCTTCTTCCCTTCTGCCATCAGATTTCTGAACATCCGTGAACACTACCTCACTATTCTTTGTTAGCACTATTTACTTGCAAAGGATTCAAAGTACAATTATTACCAAAGAATGTATCAATCATACAACCTTGAGATTTGTCTGCTTACAGGTAGCCACAAAGCAAGAAACCTGAAAGAACCCAGTTTTTAAAAAAGACTTGACACCCAATATGCAGAGAAAGAGGAAAGAAAACACAAATCAAGCAAACACTAAAAGCAAGCACAGACATCCCACCTCTCCCGGAAGTTCTGGGAGTCTCCCGCATATTGATAGCGGCTCCCTGATGCCCGCAAATTATATACAATATCCCGGAAGTTTTTTGAGAGCGAGAGGGAGCATCCTGATTGGTCTCTCTTTGTGCTAAGTAGACCTATTAGTTTTCTCCGTGAGCGGGTTTTACAGTCGACCTCAAAAGCAATGACAGTGTTCCTCGCTGCACTGTTTGCAACAGTGACTTTTCTATTGCCCACGGTGGGTTAGAATGTAAACGACATGTTGAAATGAGTTTAACAGGTGTCATTCATTCATTAGCATAACTAACTTTATTTAAACTAGCTGGCTAGCTGCTAAGGAGCTACTCTATTGATGTCCAACGTGATGAGGCCAGACTCCCTGTAGACTTACTTAAAGTTGTAATAGAATCAAAAGACAACTCCATGATAATGTAAGTACATATTTTAATGTCACATTTTCTGCATATACCCAACTTGGTTCACAGATTAGACAAAAGCACTAAACAAAGTATTACATACACCCTTGGAGGTCGACTGGGAGGGGGATATGGGGTTGCGGGAGGGGGGCGGGGGTGCTACCTCCGTGAAACGAGTTTTTGCAGGGTGGGATGTCTGCAAGCAACAGCATTCCGAGCCCCATAGGCCCAAATCCCAGAGCAGCCAGAGTAGGCCTCAGTTCATCGGTCTCAGCTCATCATAGAGCGGGGCAAATCGCCACAGAGCTCGCAGACACAAAGCGGTAAGTTATTTTTTTTATTATAACTTAAGAGTAATTTTTATGACTTGCATTGTACTGCTGCCACTGAACAACAAATTTCACAACATACACTCAGTGGCCTCTGTAAGTTAAATGGTCAGCACAGCATTGTGGGCCGAAGGGCCTCTATGGCGCTGTACTGTTCAGTGTTCTATGTTCCAACCTGACTGTAGCTTAGGGGGCTCATTAGTCTCTTAAACTTGAGCTGCTCACAACCCTGGTGCACTTGCCAACATGCACAAAGAAAAATTGGATTCTGCTTGCTGACAGAGACTGGTTCAGTTTAATCTACGTTTAGTAGTTAATTCATTCAGTAACTTCTGTGTGTAATAAAGTGGCCACTGAGTGTATGTTCATGGTCTCCTGGTGCTGTGGCCCATCCACTTCAAGGTTTGATGTGTTATGCATTTGGAGATGCTTCGTGCACGCCACTGTTGTGTGTGGCATTCGTTAGTCTCGCGAGACCATGAATCTGCGTCCTCTCCAGGGCGCAGGCCTAGGCAAGGTTGTATGGAAGACCGGCAGTTGCCCATGCAGCGAGTCTTCCCTCTCCACGCCACCGATGTTGTCCAAGGGAAGAGCAAGGGCCGATACAGCTTGGCACCGGTGTCGTCGCAGGAGTTGCCAGAACGAGGTTGAAGGCAACGTCGGACTGCCTTAGGGACTCCAGCTCCGGATTTGTCCTCAGGGTTTACTCCCGAAGCCTTCCCCATGAGTGGGTATGGCCGCAAGGCAGCGGAGGTTTGAAATCAGAGTTTTCCCTCCCTTAGATGGACTGCCTTCCCAGGCTGACGAGCTCCATCTACTCGAAGCACTGGTTTTAAGGCGCCAGGACCCGCCTTCGCCCCTTCTCCTGTCAGTAGAAACAGTTCCGCCGGGCTTAGAGGCTAAGCCACATGAGAAGGCCAGGAGTTGGACTTGGTTGTCAGAGGCTATTTGAGGCACATGCCGTGAGGAGCACTTTTAGGTGGTGGAAGCTTGTCCCTACTACCACTCCTTGGCTTGACAATCTTGGAACCACTGTTGTAATACGTGGCTATTCAAGTTGCTGACGTCTTCATAGAACATAGAAAAATATAGCACAGGGACAGGCCCTTCAGCCCACAATGTTGTGCCAAACCAGCTAAAAGGTAAATCAAAACCCACCAAAAAACTAAACCCTCCTACCTACGCAATGTCTATATCCCTCCATCTTCCTGTCAGCTTGAACCAGTCTGGCCATTCTCCTCTGAATTCTCTCATTACCAAGGTGCTTCCACCCACAGAACTGCCACTCACTGGATGTCTTCTTTTGTTTTTTCACAACATTTGCTGTAAACTCTAGTGACTGTGGTGCACGAAAATCCCAGGAAATCTGCAGTTTCTGAGATACTCAAACCACCCCATCTGGCACCAACAACCAAAGTCACTTAGATCGCATTTCTTCCCCATTCCGATGTTTGGTCTGGGCAACATCTGAACCTCTTGACTGCGTCTGCGTGCTTTTATGCATTGAGTTGCAGCTATGTGATTGGCTGATAAGCTATTTGCATTAACAATCAGGTGTACCTAATAAAGTGGCCACTGAGTGTACGTCAATGATAATAATCCTGATCTGAGAAGAGAAATCAGGACACTTTGGAACGTGGGGATTTGTTCCTGAATTCCCGGCAGAAAAGCTTGGATATTCTACCAATTCCTTTCAGTTTTTTGTCACAGTCAATGAAAGTTGGATATTTTTGTGTGGAAACTTACTTCTTAAAGCAGTCCATCTGCATGCAGCTTATTTATTGACTGTGATCTGGGATCACTTAAGGATTACCTTAGCTGCTACAGTTAATGACCCAATCGAATATTTCGATAAGTACGAGCCGAAGTGAACCTGCGTGTGCCACCGTTTTACAATGTGTTTTTAATGCACTCTCTCTGTCACAAGCACTTCCTGGCCTGCGATTTGCCCAAGTGAACCTGTCGACTATACAATTTGTTCCCATTGCCACTCTTACCTAATGGTGCAAAGTTTTAAGAGGGAAGAAATGTTTACAGCTCAATTCCCCCGAGCTTTCCTGCTTCATTACCTCAAAACAAGCCAACTCCACTTGAATAGTGATCTAAGTGAAAGCAGCTGTGTGATTTGGCCATTGGTTCGATAATTGTAATTGCTTTGTGTGTGTGTGTGTGTGTGTGTTGTTTAAGAACAGACTTTGCAAGAACTGCCTACCTAACCATAATGATTATTATGTAATGCCTCGAGCCCACTGCAGCATCTGAACACTTAATCAGCTCCGTTACAAAGCTGGTGAGCCATTGGGGAAAGGTCAGCAGGGCTGGATTGAGAAATATTTTAGGCCCGTAACCTTTCTTCACGATTGGAAGCAGTGGTCAGTCCCCTGGATTAGGTCTCGGTGCGGTGCGAAGGGGTGATAATGGACACAGGCAATGAAAGGGCTGGGTGTGGCGATCAGTAGCAATGGAGAGGTAGCAAAGAGTACCAATTCGTGATGATGGATGCCTTGGAGACCCCAGGGACAGCAGGACCATTTAGTTCAACACTTACTTTGTTATTCTCACTTGCCCAGATGTGTGGTAGCGAAAGGAGTCCAGACCGTGCTGCGGTTATACTGCTAACAATGTCTTGCCTTTCTCAGAGACAAACTTAGGCATATGGCTTTCTCACTCAGCTTCTAAGTAGGGAGAGAGAGCAGCTGTTGGGTGCAGTTGTGTTGTAACCTGGTCTCGGCCACGTTCTCATCACTTCACTGTACTTGGCACTCATGCATTTGTCCTTATTGCCACATCTAAGCCAATATGGAACCTACTATCACTGACTGGTGAAAAATCTGCCTTTGGTTCCTTACAACCATGGTGAGGTGTTGTTCAAGTGGGGGGGGGGGGTGGATGTGTGAGAGAGTTTTTTTTACACAGAGGATGGTGGGTGTATGGAACGTGCTGCCAGGGGTGGTGTGGAGGCAGATACATTAGGGACATGTATTTATTATTTTTAAAGATAGGGCACAGAACAGGCCCTTCTGGCCCTTTGAGCCACGATGCCCAGCGATCCCCTAATTTAACCCTAGCCTAATCACAGGACAATTTACAATGAGCGGTGCATCTCTGTGTGGGGGGAAACTGGAGCATCTGCAGGAAAAGCATGCAATCATGGGCAGAACGTACAAACTCCTTACAGACAGCAGCGGGAATTGAACCTGAGTCACTGGTACTGTAAGGTGCTGTGCTCATGGGTGAGAAAAAATGGAGGGCAAAGTTAGATTGATCTTGGAGTAGGTTAAAAGGTCAGCACAACATAAGACATAGGAGCAGAATTATCCATTAAGTCTACTCTGCCTTTCAATCATGGCTGATTTAATTTTTTCTCTTAACATTATTCTCCTGCCTTCTTCCTTTGATGCCCTTACAGCCTGTGCTTTAAATATACCCAGTAACTTGGCCTCCACAGCAGTCTGTGGCAAATGAATTCCTCAGATTCACATTATGGGCCAAAGGAATTGTAATGTGCTGTATGTTCTGTGTTCTATGTCAACACCCCACATCCTCAGCTCTCCCCACGTTAGACCAGGAAGCACCAGGAGCTATTGCAGTTCATGTAGTGAAAAACTGGGACTGCAAAGTCTATCCTGAGACTACCTTATCCTTTTCTGTTGGAAACCACCTCTGTGAGATTTCAGATAATTGCTTTGCATAACTAAGATTCATATAATGATCTGGTTTCCAGGAATGTATCTTCAGTGTAATCTGAAAGTTTATTACACAAGGAAGTAGAAATACGTTAAAAAGAGTCTTCATTTAAATTCAGTGACTGTATTCAGATAAATAGGCAGCTTCTTTTGTTTCACAAGATTCATCCTTTTTACATTCAAGATAGGTGACCACACATTTGCCTAACTTGAAACCCACTTGTCATAAGTTTGCCAAGTTATTTGATCTATCGTTATCTCAGAATTTGTTTTTATTGTTTCAAGAGTAGGTGCAGGCTTGTTTTTGCAGAAACGTGGCTCCAGGAGGATGCAATCAGTGGTGAACTCCGGGAGCCCGCTCCGTTCTGCCTGCCTGAACTCCGGGACCATCTTTTGTTTTTTTAGATAACATTTCTTACGTTTTTTCCACCTTTTGTTCTTTGGAGCATTTTCATCTGTTTTGAGGATGTCTGCAGAGAGTAAGAAATTCAGGTTGTATATTGTATGCATTCTCTGAGATCAGACGGGAACATTGAACCATCAATCTACACGTTATGGCACTCGGGGACGGGCTATATTATTATTACATTTTTATATATTTTTGTAACTATGTTTTTCTGCTATCATAATTATATGTTCTATGTACAAAGATAAGACATCTGAGTAACACACACAAAATGCTGGAGGAACTCTGCAGGTAAGGCAGCATCTATGGAAATGAATAAACAGTCAACGTTTTGGGCCGAGACTCTTAATCAGAAACAGGGGCTTTAGTCTTAATAAAAATATATATGTAAGGGGTGATTGATATGTTCGTGGCCTAGGGTAGAAGGAGTCAATTTTAGAAAACCTAGCACATTTATTTTTCAACATAGTCCCCTCCTACATTTACACACTCAGTCCAGCGATCATGGAGCATACGGATCTTGGACCTCCAGAAAGTGTCCACAGATGGGTGATTGATAAGTTCGTGGCCTAAGGTAGAAGGAGATGAGTTATACAGCTTTCGTTACATGCACGTGCAGGTCAACTCTGAGTGATTATGCAGAAAGTTTGGTTAATAACTCATCTCCTTCTACCTTAGGCCACAAACTTATCAATCACCCCTCGTACAAAGGAAAACGGTTACATTTATGGGCGTTACATTCAGTAGTGGTAACTTAGTAAACAAATAAAACCACATCACCATCACTATTTCAAAATTGAAAGTATATTATGGATACCATCTACAACCTTGAGATTCATCTTCATGTAGGCAGCTGCAAAGAAACGCAATAGACCCCACTAAAAGCAAGCCCACACGTCAAAGACCATGAAGCACTAAATGTGTGAAAGAAGGAACAGGTCATGCCAGCAATAAAAGAGAAAATATACCCCCTCATCACTTGAGGGGCTTCCCTGAGCTCCTGACAATATGCTTCAGCTAACCTGTGCACAATTCCTTAGTTCCCCTTCTCGACCTTTCTTAAATAGCAAAGCAATTTGCACGGATTTACACTAAAGAATCTGCACCAGATCAAGCAAGCTTTGAGGACTTAAGGTAGGGGTTTCTGCTTCTTTTAAACCCTGTGATGGAAGGCATCTGCTCCTGAGAATTTGTCACTTGTTTGTGTCGCTATTTTCTTCATCACTTCTTTTTATATTAATTTTGACAAATCCTGGTCCCTGATTCAGTATTAATTTCCCTGGGGTGTCAAGGAAGCTTTCCTCTCCACCTGCCTTAGATACATAAACTAGTCGTCAAACAGGTCTGTTATTTACTTGTTTTCATTTGCAATATTAGAAATGTCTTTTTTTTAAAGGAATGTTCATTGTTCCTGACTATCCTCAGTTTCCCAATATAATAACAAAACATCTTTGTGTTGGATTTAAAATCCTACCTGGATTATTGGTGTAGACTTCAGGATTAGTTAGCTCGTAATTTAACTGCTGTGCTGTCTTACTTGATGATTTCTGTACCCCGTTCCCTGTGGCTGAACCACACCACTCTTGAAGATGTTGTACACTCAGTGGCCACTTTATTAGGTACAGCTGCTCGTTAATGCAAATTTATAATCAGCCATCATGTGGCAGCAGCTCAATGCATAAAAGCATGCAGGCACGGTCAAGAGGTTCAGACCAAAATCAAAATGGTGAAGAAATGGGATCTAAGTGACTTTGACTGTGGAATGATTGTTGGTGCCAGATGGGGTGGTTTGAGTATCTCAGAAACTGCTGATCTCCTGGGATTATCACACACGACACGCTCTAGAGTTTACAGAGAATGGTGCAAAAAGCAACAATTCTGTGGGCGAAAATGCCTTGTTAATGAGAGAGGTCAGAGAATGGCCAAGGTGACAGTAACTCAAATAACCACGCGTTACAACAGTGGTGTGCAGAGGAGCATCTCCCAACACACAACGTGCCAAACCTTGAAGTGGATGAGCTACGGGAGCAGACGACCATGAACATACACTCTGTGGCCTCTTGATTAGATACAGGAGGTACCTAATGAATTAACTACTGAACGTAGATTAAACTGAACCAGTCTCTGTCAGCAAGCAGAATCCAATTTTTCTTTGTGCATGTTGGCAAGTGCGCCAGGGTTGTGAGCAGTTCAAGTTTAAGAGACTAATGAACTCCTTGTGTTACAGTCAGGTTGGAACATAGAACATTGAACGGTACGGTGCTGTAGAGGCCCTTCAACCCACAATGCTGTGCTGACCGTTTAACCTACTCCAAGATGAATCTAACCCTTCCTCCCCAAAGCCTCCATTTTTCTGTAATCTGTGTGCCCATCTAAGTCTCTTAAACATCTGTAATGTATCTAGCAGCGTGTTCCATGCACCCTCTGTGTGAAAACACCTGCTTTTGACATTCCCCCATACTTTTCCCCAATCACCTTAAGATTATGCCCTTATGTATTAGCCATTTCCACCCTGGGAAAAAGTCTCTGGCTGTCTACTCTATTTGTGCTTCCTATCATCTTCTACACCTGTATCAAGTCACCTCTCATCCTCCTTTGATCCAAAGAGGAAAGCCAGCTCGCACAACCTATTCTCATAAGACGTGCTCTCTAGTCCAGGAAGCACCTTGGTAAATCTCCTCTGCATCCTCTCTAAACCTTCCACATGCTTCCTATAATGAGTTGATCAGGACTGACACAATACTTCAACTTGGTTTAACCAGAGCAGCAACATTACACTACATCTCTTGAAGCCCATACCCTGATTATTGACGGCCAATGTACCATATGCCTTCTTAACCACCCTATCAACTTGCATGGCAACTTTGAGGGGTCCCGGTTCTTACAATGTTCGATGTTTTTGTAAGGCATTTGATAAGGTTCCCCATGCAAGTTTCCTTCAGAAGGCAAGGAAGCATGGAATCTAAGGAGACCTTGCTTTGTGGATCCAGAATTGGCTTGCCCTTAGAAGGGAAAGGGTGGTTATAGATGGTTCATATAATGCATAGAGGTTGGTGACCAGTGGTGTTCTGCAGGGATCTGTTCTGGGACCCCTCCTCTTTGTGATTTTTATAAATGACCTGGATGAGGGTGGGTTAGAAAGTTTGCTGATGACACAAAGGTTGGGGGTGTTGTGGATAGTCTGGAGAGTTTTCAGAGGTTACAGCGGGACATCAATAGGATGCAGAACTGGCAGATGGAGTTCAACCCAGATAAGTGTGAAGTGGTTCATTTTGGTAGGTCCAATTTGAAGACAGAATATAATAAAAATGGTAAGACTCTTGGCAGTGTGGAGGATCTGAGAGATCTTGGGGTCCGTGTCGATAGGACACTCAAAACTGCTGCGCAGGTTGACAGTGTTGTTAAGAAGGCGCATGGTATGTTGGCTTTAAAGGTGCTTAGAAATAGGTACTGAGGGGATGTCAGGGGTAAGTTTTTCACACAGAGTGTGGTGGATGCATGGAACATACTGCTGGTGGCAGTGGTGGAAGCAGATACAATAGGGCCTTTTAAGAGCCTCTTAGATAGGTACATGGAGCTTAGAGTAATAGAGGGCTATGCGCTAGGGAAATTCTAGGCAGTTTCTAGAGTAGGTTACATGGTTGGCACAACATTATGGGTCGAAGGGCCTGTAACGTGCTGTAGATCTCTATGTTCTATGTAAGTTTGTTTCTTCAGCTGGAGAACAAGGAACCAAAACTCAGGCATTGTCCTCTGTGGTTAAGAGCTGAATTCACTTTGATTCTCTAGTTAAGGAGCTTCAGAATAGAATTACTGGAGCAGTAAGTGATAATATTTTGTTAGTTAAAGTCAATCACTTCGTGAAAGTGATAGTATTTTGTTAGTTGGTAATAAACCATTGGCAGGAGGTACACTACTGACACACGTGAGCTTGGGTTTATTCTTTTTCATTGTGGGAAAGTTCTGCATTCTTCCTGCAGTGCACCACATTGCTCTGCATTGGATTGGTAAAGGTGGGCAGAGAGGTTAGCATGCACATGGTGGGCTGAAGGGCCTGTTTCTATACTGTTTGACTTTATGTAACTTACAGTGTCCAACACTGCTCCTGTTGTATCAAGACTGAGTTTTTACAACTGTCCTGATTCAGTGATAGATTGAGACAAAATCCAGAGCTGCAAACTTAAAATGCTGGAGGAACTGTTGACTGTTTATTCCTCTCCACAGATGCTGCCCGGCCTGCTGAGATCCTCCGACAGTCTATGTGCTTTGATAAAGACAGTGATACCCTGTAGAAAATGAAACTGGTTAGGAAATAATCAGTCAGTTAGATCTGAGTTATTGGGACCAATTTTAGCAGTGTCTCTTTACAGCTCGAACTCCTTCGAGTAACGGGGTACTTAGGCAGGGAGGCAGTCAATAAAAGAGAGCTGTTAGCATTTCTTCAACAGATTTCATCATCCCAAGTTTCCATGGTGTGGTGTCTGTAAGTCACCGCAGCAATTAGGAAACACGGCAGCCATTTTTAATTTTATTTTTAGAAATACAGCCCACGGTAGGCCCTTCCGGCCCTTCAAGTTGCACTGGCCAACAATCCATGACAGCCTTAGTCTAATTACAGGACAATTTCCAATGGCCAATTAACGGTACGTCTTTGGGAGGAAACTGGAGCACCTGGAGGAAACCCACGCGGTCACGGGGAGAACTTGCAAACTCCTTACAGGCCGAGGGGAGGGTATTGAATTCAGGCCGCCTGATCTGTAAAGAGTTGTGCTACCCTACACTATGCCACCATGTTGTCCTGGCAAACTCCCACCAACAGTAATGAGACAATAGTACGAATATCATTATTGAGGGAGAAATATTGACCAGGGCACCTTCCCAATTCCATGGATTGTTTCAAGAGAGCAGCTAAAGCCTTGAGTTAATGGCAGCAGTTCCAACCGTGTGAACCCATTCCACTCTGCACCGAGCTGTCAGGATGTGGAGTGGGAACCGAACTTTCAAACTTCCGACTCAGTGTGATGCCCATGGCTGTTGCTCGAAAATTGCCAACAGAATGAAATCATTTAGGTCTCATCGCCGTGACTTCACATGACCTCATTGCAAACGTTATAAAATGCTTTACAGGTTAACCCTTTATGGGAAGCACGTGCAGGTTTTGGAGAGGGTGCAGAAGAGGTTGACCAGGAAGCTGCCCGGATTACACTGTGTTATGTTTTTATATAATGTGTTACGTTCTTATATAACATGCCTGCCCATCACACTATAAAGCTCAAAAGATAAGCACGTGTAGCAGTTGATTGTACGTCAAAACGCCGACGTGGACAGTCCAAAGGCTGGCTTTGAAAGCAAGAGGGTTGGGCTTGGGGCTAGCAACCCCATCCTGTAAAAATCCAGAGCTACCAACAGAAGCTCCAGACACCTCATTCCTGGAAGAGGGCAGATTTTTGAAGACGGGCAACACCTGGGGACACCTTGAAGGACTGGCCCAGGACAGAGGACTGATGAGCTGCTGTCGGTGGCCTAGGTCATAAACTAAGGTATGTCAAAACTAAAGTACATAAATGTCACAATATACTACCTTGAGATTTATTTTCTTGCAGGCATTTTCAAGGAAATAAAGACATACAATTAAATTTATGGAAAACTGTACATAATGAGAGTGCTATTACGAGGGGTGGGCTTGCTTCCTCTGGAGCAGCAGAGGCTGACGGGAGACCTTAAAAGAGATAAAAGATTAGCTTTAGTTGTCACATGTGCATGAAACATCGAGTGAAGTCAAATCAGTGATGATTGTGCTGGGGGCAGCCCCTGTGCTTCTGACGCCAGCGTAGCGTACCTGCAACTTGCTAGCCCTAACTGTACATCTTTGGAATGTGAGAAGAAACCAGAGCACCCAGAGGAAACCGACACGTTCATGGGGAGAACGTACATACTCCTTGCAGACAACGGCAGGGATTGAACACTAACCCACTGGAGGAACTCAGCAGGTCAGGCAGCATCTGTGGAAAGGAACAAAGAGCCAACGTTTCAGGCCTTTCCACCGGTGCTGCCTGACCTGCTGAGTTTCTCCAGGGTTCTGTCTGGGTTACTCTAGATTTCCTGCATCTGCAGAATCTCTTGTATTATTGGAGGCTAACCACTAAACCACGTGTGCCTTAGGGGGGTACATTGTGTAATCTGTAGCCTCTGACATCAGAGGAGTTTGCTGCTCATGGCTGCTGAACGTATTTTTTCTCTGGCAAAATTTAGAATTGGTTCAGGTGAGGCACTTCAATTTGACAATTCTCTGAGAGTCAGTAGCAGGAATGCCAGTACTCAGAGCGAAAGTGACAAAAGTTGCAGTGTGACTCGAGTTTCTGGAAGCGATGGTAATTTTAGCGACGTCAAGTGTCAGCTTGGATCCTGTCCTCACTTCGATTGCCACTCCTAGGAAGCGGTGTTTGTGAGATCCGTGTGTGCTGTGGAATTCTCCCAGACACAAAGGCAGAACTTGCTTTTCTGAAATCCGCGATGACAAGCAGGGATTGGTTGGACTGAATTCTTCGAATCCAGTTATGCAA
Source organism: Hemitrygon akajei (assembly GCF_048418815.1). Taxonomy (NCBI): domain Eukaryota; kingdom Metazoa; phylum Chordata; class Chondrichthyes; order Myliobatiformes; family Dasyatidae; genus Hemitrygon; species Hemitrygon akajei. Next base: position 40,730,069 of record NC_133152.1, on the reverse strand, counting down.
GTCGACCAAACAAATATGACAGAATTTTGTTGTGTTTTTATACAGCGTGTCATGTTCTTACATAACATGCCTGTCCACCGCTCCATAAAATTCAACACAAAACATATTTTACAGTTTATTGCATGTCAAAGTCAAAGTAAATCATTATCAAAGTATATATACGTCACCACCTACTTTCTTGAGATTCATTTTCTTAGAGGCTTTTACAGAAAAGTAAAGAAATACAGTAGACTTTATGAAAAAAAACTATACATACACAAACACGAGGAAATCTGCAGATGCTGGAAATTCAAACAACACACACAAAATGCTGGTGGAACACAGCAGGCCAGGCAGCATCTATAGGAAGAAGCGTTGTCGACGTTTCGGGCCGAGACCCTTCGTCAGGACGTCAGGTCCCTCCTGACAAAGGGTCTCGGCTGGAAACGTCGACAGCGCTTCTCCTTATAGATGCTGCCTGGACTGCTGTGTTCCACCAGCATTTTGTGTGTGTTGCATACATATACAAATGTGCAGTCACATAGGTGGTGTTGGGATTACAATGTACAACGAAATATCAAAACCCTGCAGATGCTGCAAATCGGAAATTGAAACCGTAAATGTTGGACACACTCAGCAGTCAAGGTCCAAGTTTATCGTCATCTGCACAAGTGCACGTGTGCACGGGTTCAATGAAAAACATACTTGCGCATTAATAAGAAAAACATAAACATTATGTATGCACGTTGTTTCAAGCTTCAAAACTGATTAATGTCATTTCCAGTATACAAGTGTAAAGGACAACAGAATAATTGTTACACCTGATGTGAGGCAGCGCAACAAAACACAATAAGATAAAAAAGACAATAATAAAAACGCAATAAGTATAAATACATAAGATAACTTATATACATAGATTGGTTGTATGTCCATAAATTTATCCTAGGCATAGGAGTGCGTGTGTGTACATAAGGTGACTGACAGGAAATGATAAAGTAGTGGTGGTTGGGGGTGTGGAGGGGTGGGTCAGTGGGTGGAGGTACTGCTTGGGGAAAGTAACTGTTTTTGAGTCTGATGGTCCCGGCGTGGATACTACGTAGTCTCCTCCCTGATGGGAGTGGGACAGACAATCCCTGAGCAGGGTGTGTGGGATCCTTCATGATGTTACTGGCCTTTTTTCTGGCTTTTTTTTTAACAAGAAAAAAGGCATAATTAGAACAAAAAGAATCCATGTTTGGTGCAAAGTGATCAGAATTGTTATGGTGTTATTTAGCTGTAGTGGTTCCTATAGAAACCAAATATAACTTGACTGCCCTGTGGTTATTAAGTTTATTCCTGCCTTCTTCCTTGAAGGAGGGTGTGACTTTGCAATTTTCCTGTACTTATTCATTACCCCTGTCTCCACACATGTTTGGAGGATTGTGACCAGGATCATATTCGTTGGCATCTTGGGAGGAACATGATGTTTAAAAAAAAGGGCAAGGATTAAATGAAGTTATAGCAGGGTTGAGGGCCTTTGGTTATATAGGAGGTCTTGTTCCTTGTGGGTCAGGAGAAGGTGCAAGGAGATCTACTAGAAACATTTAAAATAACCAAGAACATAGTCTTGTCAATCAAAAGAAGCATTTCCGTTGCTGGAGAGGTCAAGAACCAGGGAATGCGTAACGAAGGTGATTGGAAGAGGAACCATAAGTGATGTAAGGGAGACTTATTGACACAGAGTGATTGGAACAGGAGCAAGGAGTAGCTGTGGTGCTGAAAATGTAACTGGTTGGGGACATGAAGGGAAAGAATTTTCAAGCCTTTTGGGAAGGGAGTGGGACTGGTTAATGTGTTTTTACATTGAGCTAGTATAGATTCAGTGGGCTGAATTCACTTTGCTCATGTATAAATGAATCTGTGACTTTTCAATGGCCCAACAGAGCAAAACCACCCGGTAATGTTTCGCTTGAGTATTTACATCTGTGAGCACAATTAGAGTTTAGAACAAGGTGACATTGTATTCCGGTACATGTGATAATAAAAAGACAATTCAAAATCCAGTTGCAACCCCCCCCCCCCCCCCCCAGTATGACCTGGTGGGCTTTTGCCAACACCTTCCATCACACTGTTGGTGACTGAGAGCCATGCTGACTGGTGGATCAAGACGGGCTATTGGTGAGATTCACTCCTGGGAACTTGAAGAAAGGTTGAACAAGTTAGGCCTTTATTCTTTGGAGCGTAGAAGGTTGAGGGGGGACTTGATAGAGGTATTAAAATTGTGAGGGGGATAGATAAGAGTTGACGTGGATAGGCTTTTTCCATTGAGAGTAGGGGAGTTTCAAACAAGAGGACATGAGTTGAGAGTTAAGGGGCAAAAGTTTAGGGGTAACACGAGGGGGGGTTTCTTTACTCAGAGAGTGGTAGCTGTGTGGAACGAGCTTCCAGTAGAAGTGGTAGAGGCAGGTTCGGTATTGTCATTTAAAGTAAAATTGGATAGGTATATGGACAGGAAAGGAATGGAGGGTTATGGGCTGAGTGCAGGTCGGTGGGACTAGGTGAGAGTAGACGTTCGGCATGGACTAGAAGAGCCGAGATGGCCTGTTTCCGTGTTATGTGGTTATATGGTCTCAGCCTCATCACTGATGATGTCATGGGGTCATAGAAAAGTACAGCACAAAAACAGGCCCATTGCACCATCTAGTCCTTGCGAAACATTTAAACTGCTTGCTCCCAACGGCCTGCACCGTCATACCTCTACCATTCATGTGCCTATCTAAATGTCTCTCAAGCGTTGAAATCAAGTTTGCGTGCACCACTTGTGCTGGTAGCTGAGTTCACACTCTGAGTGAAGATGTTTGCCCTCACGTTCCCCTGTGGACAGGATCATGTGCTCTTCCCCTTCCCCCTTTCTGAAGTGAACGACGAGCACTTTTGCTTTGCCTTGTCTTGTCCACACTGCACCAACCGCTGCCAGTGGGCTATAAACATGCAGGAGCAGTGTGTGGTTAAGTGCCTTGCTTGAGGACACACACGCTGCCTCGGCTGAGGCTCAAACTAACGACCTTCAGATCGCCAGCCCAAAGCCTTAACCACTTGGCCACACACCAACAATGTTGTGGTCATGGCACCATGTCACTGGGTTCTCTATCTCCTTACTGTCCTCGTCATTTGAGATGTGGCCTGCTATGGTGGCATCATCAGCCAGTTGTTAGATGGGGTTAGAGCGGAACCTGGCCATGCAGGCACAAGTGTATGGGGAGCAGAGTAGGGGTTTGACGACGCAACCTTGTGGAGCAGCACTGTTGAGAATAATCGCGGCAGAGGTGTTGTCTGTCCTTTTTGATTGCGTTCAGTTGGTCAGGAGGTGAAGGGTCCAGTTGCATTGCATGACATTGACACCCAATACCTGGAGTTCATGAATGAGTTTGCCTTGGAGTTAGAGTCCTGAAGGTGAAAGTGCAGTCAACAAACTGTAATCTGATGTTGGTGTCTTTGCTGTCGTGATGCTCCGGAGATGAATGTAAGGCCAGGGTGATGGTCTCTACTGTAGATCTCTTTTGGCAGTAGGTGGATTGCAGTGGGTCAAGGTTGTCAGGGAGACTGGAGTTAGTAAGTGCCATGATCAATCTCTCAAAGCACTTTATGATGGAGGATGTCAGAGCCACTGAGTGGTAGTCATTAATGCATGTTATCTTGTTTTTCTTAATTTCCAGGATAATATGGTGTCTGGGTGGAGATACCTCTCTACCGAAGGAGGTGTAAGGTGCTCCTTCCCTCTGCTAGCCTGCAGGTCACCCTTGGGCAAGGTGCAGCACCTGCTTAGCCCCAAGATTAGGATCATGGGAAGCCATGGGAGCAGGTGGTGGATGGTTGTATGAGCAGCTGGGTCATATCACAAGTCCTGGTTGTGCGACCACTGACACCAGGCAGATAATCTCCAAAGAATATTGAAAAGGACTGGGGTCACCCATCTTGTAAAGACACTGCCCAGAAGGAAATGGCAAACCATTTCTGTAGAAAAAATTGCCAAGAGCAATCATGGTCACGAGACTATCATCGCCCACAGCATATGACACGGCGCATAATGATGATGACCGGGATGACAGTGGTTGTTTTAAAGCAAGTGGGAACTGCAGATTGCAGCAAGGAGAGGTGTAATATCTATAAATATCTTATCTGATCCACAGTATCCAAGGCATCTTCAAGGAGCAGTGCTTTAGAAAGGCGACATCCATCATTCAGGACCCCCACCACCCAGGACATGCCCTCTTCTCATTGTTACCGTCAGGGAGGAGGTACAGAAGCCTGAAGGTACACGTTTAATGATTCAGAAACAGCTTCTTCCCTTCGCCCATCTGATTTCTGAATGGTCATTGAACCCGTGAACACTACCTCACTACTTTTTTTATTTCTGGTTTTTTTACACTACTTATTTTAACTATTTAATAGACATACATGCTCACTGTAATTCAGTTTTTTTTCTATATTCATTTATCATATTTTTCATTGTGCTGCTGCCGTTACATTAACAAATTTCACAACATGTGCCGGTGATATTAAGCCTGAATCTGACTCTTACATATTCTTCTTATTCTAATTTATAATATTTTTTGTATTACACTGTACCGCTGACACAAAACAACAAATTTCACGACATCTGTCAGTGATATTAAACCTGATTCTAATTCTGAATATCTGCCCACTAATGTTATCTGTTTATACATTGAATGTATCAATGTCCAATTAAACAGACGTTTCTCATAGTCTGATCTCACCAAGGGTGCCCATTCATACTTCTCTGTTTAATATGACGATGATCAGGTTGCTATTTTCAGAACGTTGCCTAGTTTCTCACTCTTGCAATATCTTGAAAGATTTTTTTTTGTCTCGGGTGACCCAGCCTGCTATTTCCAGTATTTGCGAAAATTTAGACACATTATCCTGGTTACAATTACACACGTTAATTCATAAATTTGCATGCCATCTGTAATGTTATCAGCTGCTACAGTCTAGTGATGGGAACATTATTAGGTAGTTCCATGGCAAGAGGTTCACAGAGACACAGAGCACTACAGATCAGAAACAGGTTGTTTAGCCCATCTAGTCCTTGCTGAACTATTACTCTGCCCAGTCCCATTGACCTGCACCCAGACCATAGCCCATCCATGTACTGATCCAAATTTCTCTTAAATATTGAAATCAAACTCGCATCCACCACTTCTGCTAGTGGCTCGTTCCACGCTCTCACCCACCCTCTGAGTGAAAACAATTCCCCCCTCACGTTCCCCTTAAACAAATCACCTTTCACCTTTAATCCATGACCTCTTGTTTTAGTCTCATACAACCTCAGTGGAAAAAGCCTGCTTGCATTTAGCCTGTTGGTACCCCTCAAAATTTGTACGAGCTCAAAATCCCCCCTCATTCTCCTACACTCTAGGCCAGCAGGGGTTCCCAACTTGGGGTCAGTTAATGCTGGCGGTCCATAGTATAAAAGGTTGGAAACCCCTGCTCTAGGCAATAAAGTCCTAACCTATTCAACCTTTCACTATAACAGAGAGATTAATTGGAGGAGTAGGCCATTCAGCCCTTCATGTTTATCTGCTATTCAGTACGATCTTGGCCGATGGAGTCATTGAATTCTGTCCAACTTGCCCCTGCCTACCGAGTTGTCTGCCTGTGCAAGTCTTTTACCTCAGCAACACACACACACACACACACACACACACACACACGATGCTGGAGGAACTCAGCAGGTCAGGTAGGATCTGTGGAGGGGAATAAACAGTCGACATTTCGGGCCGTGACTTTTTATCAGAACTTTGGCTCAGCAACACTTTCTGGGCTAATTCCTCATTCCTTGACTCTCATAGTATCCAAAATACAGCAGATCTCCATCTTGTATCAATTAATCAGCTGAGCCTCCATGGACCAATAGACCAGAAGACAATTAGGCCATTTGGCCCATTGTGTCTGCTCTGCCATTTGAGATTCCCATAGATTCACCATCCTTTGAGTGAGCAAGCAATATTGCAACCAGCCCTCCTCAGCGTAATCTTTGCCACAGCTCCGCCAGGGCAGAACCAAATGCCAAGCAGGCACTAAAGGAAATGCAGCTATAATTAAGAACTTCAAGCGGAGAGTGAGAAAAGATGGTGGGTCTGTCCTATCTCAACATTAATTCAGCACAACTGTTCTTCAGCTATTATTCACAGAGCAGTCAAACACGACTGCTGAGCAACACAAACACACACTCTCTCACACACACACGCACACTCACACACTCACAGAGCTGGGGGAAACTCAGCAGGTCAGGTGGCATCTATGGCGGAGAGCACGCAGTCAACGTTTTTGGGCCGAGGCCCTTCATCAGGAGCGGTGGAGCTGCTGGCTCAGCGAATGAATCATGGAGGTGAATCAGGGAAGGACACAGATAGTGTAGAACGGTGACATGGCTGGTGACACAGTTGTTGTTCTCACTCTCCAGCAATCCTGACCGTGTGGAGTTTGCACGTTCTTCCTGTGCCACATGGGCATCCTCCACGTGCTCTGCTTTCCTCCCGCATCCCAAGGACGTGCCAGTTGATTGGTTAACTGGCCCCTGGTGTGCAGGTGCTTTGAGGGGACATGGGGACAAAACAACAGAGCTGTTGTATAATGGATGATCGGCACTGACTGACTACAGTCTGGTATTAGGTATTTTTCACATTAATTCCATAACCATATATCTAACTTTATTTTTATATATTTTTTAATTTTTTTTATCATTGTTGAATATTGTTTTTTGTTTGTTTCATGTCACACCAACAAACTGCAGTGAATTTCTAATAGTACACGGTGAATAAAGTTGATCCTTGGTTCTTGAAATAAATGATGTCTATTTACCAGGACAGATTCCTTCACCATACCTACTGCAGAAAGAAATTAAATCGTATGTTATATCTTATAATTGCAAATCTATCTAATAACCCAGCCTGAAGAGACACTGTCACTGAGAGAAGTTTATAGAGATGTCTAGATGCCAACAGGATGGAATTAGCCTAAAGCCAAACCTTGGGCTGGCTAAGAACCAGTGAGAAGGCTTGGCTTGCAGAGTTGACATCTGCATTGACAAGAAGCAATGTGAATCCTTTGCAGTAACTCGCAAATTTCTGGAGGAACTCAGCAGGTCCGGCAGCATTTATGGAGGGGACTAAATTGTCAACATTTTGGGTTGCGACACCTCATCATGTCCTGACATGAACTGTTTATTCTTCTCCATAGATGCTGCCTGACCTTGTGTATGTGTGTGTGTGTTTGTTGCTCTGGATTTCCAGCACCTGCAGAGTCTCTTGTGTTTATTATGTGGATCCTCTTTTGGAATGTGGGGAACATAGACCATTTACTTGGGTTAACTGGAAATGCTGCTGAATTTGTTCAATTTCGGAGGCGGGGTCTCATCCTTGGAATTGTTCTCCATGTGAAGATACCAGAAAGTTTAAATTTGTATCATCCAATGGCTTCCTCCTAATCTTTACCTTCATACATTACTTCATCCCTCACCATCACCTTGTATACTTTCTCCCGCTAGGCTCCCATCCTGCATGACGGAATTCCCATGGTACGTCCTTCCCCATTTCATTCCAACTTTACAATCCTCCTTAACACCCTACCTCAACGACCAATTACTCGGTCACCTCGCTGAACTCAAATATCTTCTCATTCTTTGAAATACTCAGCAGGTCAGGCAGTGTCTGCAGAGACAGAACTAGTGTTACCATGTCAGGTTGAAGACATCTTCTGATGGGTCTTTGACAGTACTGAAATATGCCTTTTGATTTTGTGTTTTATATTGTTTTTCATGTTTTTTTGTTGCTTGTGTGATTTTTTTTGCATGGGGAGGGGAATTTGATGTTTGATGCTTTTTCTTTGAGTGGGCTGGTTCTATGGTTCTTTTTTGCTTCATGACTGTGACAAAGATGTTGTCAGGGTTGTATACAGCATACGTACTTTGATAATAAATGTATTTTTAAACATTAGCTCTGTTTTTCCATCTTCACAAATGCTGCCTGATAAATAATGATAAACTCAAGATCTCTTGGTCTAGGTCCCAAGTAGACCTCTGCTTTTTTATTGTCCTACTACTCATTAACTGAGCCAATTATTTTATTAAGAACTTCATCTAGAGGGTACAGGCTCAGATTAGAGGGACGTTCCTTCAGAAGCGATGAGGAGGAATTCTTTAGCCAGAGATTTAGAATTTTATTTCTTACAACCATCTCACAACATGAGGGAGTAAAAATCCTTATGTTGCGTCTCTGTTGCCAGGTACAAGCAGTAAGGAAGTTGTGAATCTGTGGAATTCATTGCCACAAACGACTGTGGAGGCCAAGTCATTGGGCATATTTAAAGTGGAGGTTGATCGGTTCTTGATCAGTAAGTGTGTCAAAGATTATGAGGAGAAGGCAGGAGAATGGGATCGAGAAGGGTAAAAGATCAGCCATGATGGAATGGTGGTGCAGACTTGATGGGCCGAATGGTCTAACTCTTCTCCTACAGTGTGTCTTTTTGTGGCTGCCTGTAAGGAGACGAATCTCAAGGTAATGTATGCACACGTTGATAATGAATGTACTTTGAACTTTGGTCTAAATTCTGGCCTTTCCAACATTTTCTGTTTTGTTTCCAATTTCCTGCATCTCATTTTTTGTTTCCCGTTTTGTGGTTATGAATTGATCGTGGGCCACCCTTCTCATTTGACGCAATTGTCAGTCAGTAAATAATGGCCAAAAATGATTCTGTTTTTTTTCCAGTTTTTATTGAGTGAAAATCTCAAACCCTTGCATCAGACATGCAAAACCAATCAAATAAATAAAACACATATATTAAATTTCTAACAGCACTAGATTCAAGTGGAAAAATATTCAGTTATCAATAACATAGGTGCTGAGGGGGTCAATATTCAAGTATTGGAGAACGTCTTTTCCAAAGCATTTTAAAAAACGTTGAGTTGTCTCCTTGTATAGAGAGCCATGTACACCGTATATGAATCACGTTCTCCCCATGAGAGAATAAAATTACACAAATCCATGTGGTCTAGAGATGGCTTCTTATCCCAGTGTGCAATATATATATTACAAAGGCTAGAATTTTTCTTTTTGCTACATTGTAATTTTTTTTCTTTCTCTTGTCTCCAAAAGATCAATCCAGTTTTAGTTAAATTAACAGCAAAATGATCGATTGCTTCAGCAGCTTGACCGTTTAGAAGATTTGGAGGTTGTTTCTGTCTGGTTGTACATAATGATTATATCCATTTCTCTTCATATTCTGGTAGACTATCTACACAATGCCATCTGGCAAACATCTGGTGATGTGTTACCCGTTTTTCAAAACATCACAGAAGAAAGAGGAAAGAAAAACTTTTTACCATGCTCTATATGTATTTCAAAAGAAAGAGACACACACAGCGGCTAGATCCAAGTGCATAAACTGTTTCCCAGCTCTAAGCATCTTACAGTATTTTTCTCAAAATACATACTGAGTTTGAAAAAAAAATTAAACAATTAGTATTGCCTGCCTCTTCTCTGACTTTTAAATAGAACTCACTAGTGGATTGACAGCAAGATAAAGAGCACACAAAAATAAAACTGAGAGATAACGGTATTAAATTATTTATCAATTAATATTCATAGGAAACCTGTTAATTTGCATCCTACTAAATTCAAGTCAAACCTGAACCACACTCTGTGTCAGTGCTAACAGTCGATGTATAAATGGCCTTTTTGTTCAGGAGCCTGTGACACTTCCATCTTTAAAGGATTTGCACACACCAAAAGATCTATGGGTTATTCCAGAATTATTTTTTTAACATAAGGAAGTTCCTTAAATGCAATGTATTTGAGTCTTGTGTCTTTAACCCTTTGCGGATTGGTGGATTTGTTTTGTGTGGGGGTGGGAAGTTGGTTTGATTTCATTTTATTTCCTGTTGGAAGTACACAAAACACGATGAGTAGAAAGCACAGGGCTGAGAGTCTCTCCCTCAGTCTCACACTGAGACTCACTGACACTCGTCCACATGCACGCACGCTCAAGTGCACCCACAAAACACACACACGTTCAGATAAATACACACGTACCGAGACTCATAATCTCTTTCTCTCTCTGTCATGCTCACTCATATCAAGTGCAGACACACAGGTACACACACACACACACACACACAAGAAACACACTACATGTACGCTTTTACAAATGCACAAACACACAATCTCCATCACTAATCAGAATGAAACACAGTAACCGTTACTTCACAATTTAGTGTAGAAAGGATAACTCCTCAAAGGGTTAATGTTGGTTTCTGTTGTGCCCTGGGAAAGAAGGTGGCATGTGTGTGTGGGTGTGTGTGTTCTCCTTAAAGCCACGGTAGCCCCTTTCCATTGAATAATTGGGAGGACTATATTTGACAATGATCATCCCACAGGTCTGTTGTGCTGAGGTACCATAAGACCATAAAATATTGGAGCAAAATTAGGCCATTTGGCCCATCAAGTGGTACACTTGGAAAGACAGCAACTCCAACACAGCTTGCCCTAATAGTTTCTCCCAAGTGTTATTAAATTCTCATACAAGATCAGGTACACACCAAATGACTTCTGCCCTGCTTGGGGATGGGGCTACCTAAAAACTGGCAATAAAATGGAGTTTTCTGTTAATTGGTAGGGTTCACGACTGTTTCTAATACAAAACAGAATTAGTGCAAACTTACAAAAAGGACACAAAAGCAGGTTAACACACTCATAGCACCTGCCTGTAGTGCTTCACTCAAAGAACTGCAGAAACGTGTACCATAAAGACTAGACACTGCCCTGTTAAGAGCCATTATCCCATTCCGTAAGAGCCCAGGTATTGTCACAATGTGTAAAACAGTGTCGGGGTTAAACTGTCGATCAGGTTTGCCTACTGACATGCTAATATAAATCTGCTTTAAGTTAAAGCATTACCTTTAAAGGAAATAAAAACTTCCAGAAGGTCAACAATGAAAATAGATTCTTAGTAGGACCATATTAAGGATGTGATTGTTCTATACATAAGCCATATTCCAATTATCTCATTCTTAAAATTTTGACAATAATTCACACGGTGATTTGATATATTTTGCCATCATAATGATATTTGAAAGTTGATGGTCTAGCATCAGATTAATCTGAATTCCTGAATGAACAAGCACTGGGGCCACTGTACAAGACCGCCTCCTTTCCTGTTGGTAAGCCACCTTCTGTCCCAATGCCTCTTGGGTTGGTGAGTGTAGTAGTGGTAGGGAGTTTTCCAGTCTTGGTGTTTGGGAGGCAGAGTTGGCAGAATGCAGTGTGGAACTCTGAGCGCTGTTCTGTCCCGGGGTGGACGGGGGTATCGAGTTAATAGAGAGACAAGCAACAAGAGACTTCTTGGAAAACCAATGTCAGTCAGTGGGGACAGTGTAAACACAAGAAATTCTGCAGATGCTGGAAGTCCCGAGCAACAAAATGCTGGAGAAAATCGGCAGCTCATGGAGAGGAATAAACAGTTGACGTTTCAAGCCGAGACCCTTCATCAGCACTGATGGAGGACAGTGTGATGCGATGGGGGCGCAGGACTCCGGGTGGTTAGTTTCAGGCTGGAGACGTAAAAGATGGCAGATGCTGGGGATGGTTTATGGGTGGGGTTTGGGGGGGGGGGGGGGAGGAGATGACTCCTGACCCACTGAGTTCCTCCAAGAGCTTGTTGCCCCACACTGTAAAGTGTTGAATAGGCTGGAGCTGGTGCAGCATAATGTTAGAGACTGGCTAACACCATTAGGAATGACCATTGGTGGAAGTGGCCATAATGTTGGAGACTGGCTAACACCATTAGGAATGACCATTGGTGGAAGTGGCCATAATGTTGGACACTGGCTAACACCATTAGGAACGACCATTGGTGGAAGTGGCCATAATGTTGGAGACTGGCTAACACCATTAGGAACGACCATTGGTGGAAGTGGCCAGGCTTAAGTAGGTGTTCCAAGGATGTTGGGTGTAGCAGACAGTCCTCCTCACCGCTAACCGGAAACTGTGGGGTGACGTTACTGTTGAGCCTATGACTGGTGACAGGAGACAGACATCAGGCCTTTAGCCTTTCCCGAATGTTCTACTACTGTGTTCGAGTGATAGAGAAGATTTGATAGGCCAAATGGCCTAATTCTGCTCCTGTGCTCTCTGGTCTAGGGGAACTGAGAGATAATTCAGGAGATTTGGCCGGTGTCATCAGTGCTCATTTCGAAGCACATTCACTGCCTTTCAATGGTGTCAGAGAAGCGGTAGGGGACTCGAGGGCACATCCTCCGGGGAGCTTCTGCATTCTCAGAGCCTGTAGTTTGGGACTCTCCTCCCCAGTGACCCCATTTAAACATGCAACATTGGGACAGAAGTGTCAGAGCAACTCCTTCCTTACTGCAGGATGAAACAAGTTGATGTATTTTCAATATTGAGGTCTCCATGTTAACTTAGGGTGCTAGTCAATATCTTCTACGCAAGAGATTCTGCAGATGGAAAATACTGGAGGAACTCAGCAGGTCGGGCAGCATCTATGGAAAGGAATAAACAGTTGATGTTTTGAGCCGTGACCCTTCATCAGGACTGGAAAGGAATAAGAAGGTAGGAGGGGAAGGGCACAGAGTACAAACTAAAAGATGATAGGTGAAGCCAGGTGGGTGGGGAGGGGTATGAAGTAAGAAGCTAGGAGGTAATAGGTGGGAAAGGTAAAAGGATGAAGAAGGAGGAATCTAATAGGAGAGGAGAGTGGTCCATGGGAGGATAGGAAAGAGGAGGGGCAACGTGGGGAGCTGATAGGCAGGTGAGAAAAGAGTAGGTAAGAGGGAAGCCAGAGAGGGAATGGAAGAAGAGAGGTGGGGAAAGGGGAAAACTTCCTCTCCATAGATGCTGCTTGATCTCCTGAGTTCTTCCATTCTGTATGTGTTAGAATATGTTCCTTTGATTCGTTTGATTTCTCCAAGATGAATGTAATGAGTTGAAGCATGTTGAGGTGATCTGGCCAATAGGATGCTCCCCAAAGCTTTGTCATTTTTGAAATAATTTGTCCATGTCATCTGTGGATGCACCACTTGGAAAGTGTATAATTGGTCTTGCCAGGGTCTTCTATAACAAGGACTACACACTGAAGCTAATCTATCTACAATAGCAGGACGACTTTATAGAGAGGTACAGCTAAACTCTACTAGTTAGTGACTAATGAGGTGTTAAACTGACAACTTTAGAAGAGCAATTAAGAGGCTAAGCTTTCAGGGAAAGGTGAAAACAGACGTCGTTAATCTGCTGCAGAAGCGTGTGTGTTATGTGCGGACTGCAAATCTATACAATTAGCAAAACCAGTGTTGGCAGAAATCAAGCCGGCTGAGGCTGGTGGTGGTGGTGGTGGGGGGGGGGGGGGCGGCGGGTATTGTTGGGGAGGGTGGGAACAGAAAATCAGACCTAAAAAGGCTTGGCTCCACATTTAGGAGCAGCAACCCCAGGCAAGGGGTACTGCAGTGGAAACAAGTTTTCATGTCACCTCATCGTGGGACAGAACTGTCAGGAGGTCTGTGGAGTATTTAATGTGGGGAAGTGGACTGCACTTGTTGCTTGTTAAAAAATAAATGGAAAATCTTAGAAGGTTAGTCAGTTTCTGTGGAATGAGCTCTTCCTACAGTTGCGGCCTGGCCTGCTAAAACTTTCCACCGTTTTCTCTTTTTAGTTCAGATTGAGTTTGAAGGGACACAACGATCATTGAAGTTGTCAGATCAGAAAAGGGAGAGTGAAATTGGTTCTTCTTCAGTACTGAAACGTTAGCTAATATGTATTGTACATTTAGTTACCTGATTCCTGTTGCTTCTTTGAAAGTATATCATTCTCATCTTTAAAGATATAATGGCCCTGTTTTCAAACAATCTTAAACACACAGAGGAGAGACGGCTTTTGATCAGAAACTCATACACAGAAACACAAAGAGACCCCTTTGAATAGAGGAACCACAGATTTAAGCCCTCAAAGAGTTAGATTCCTTGCGGTGGCCGATGATTTGCAAACAACATGACCATGTCGGGCCTCAGAGTATCTACAACATTCAAATTGATTTCTGCTTTAAATATATAAAAATAATTTTGTTTGAAATGTTCTCATTCTATCTACAAAACAAACAAAAAAAAACTTCTAGAAGCTTCCAGGTGCCATATGTGGCTTCTTTACAATCGCGGGAAAAAAAATCATTCTGGAACAGCGGCAAGAGGCTGAGAGGTTTGGAATGGAAAGACCTGCAATAGGACGCGATCCAGGATAAAACAAATGCAAACTCCAGGGTAAGGAAGAGAGAGAGAGAAAGAGAAAGACAGAGAAAGAGAGAGAAAAAGAAAGAGGAAGAGAAGATCTTCAAAGTAAAATAAATTAATGGAAGATCATTAAAGAAACGTCACTCGGTCTGAGCACTGTTTCACAATGAACACTTGTTCAACCACACTCAGTGCTTCAGATGGCGTTTAATGTGCCTTAACCCCGAAGGGCTTCTCATCGCCCGTTGGAGGTGACTGTGGGACTGACAACAGAAAACGGCCATTTTAAAACTGCCTTTGTAAATTCTTCACTTGCACACGCTGCCATACCGCAATGTACACCGCAGCTCAGAAACTGCTTTATCAATTTCGCTTTCATATTACTCTTGTTTTCTTTAAATTCCCAAAAAATTAAAACAATAGAATCTAGCAGACATGCACACACGCAACCAAGGAGTTTTCGGTAGCAAAGGCAATACCCAAACATTACATGGTGTCCAACTCGAGAACGTTGGATTATAGATTTTCTCTTTTTTTTTCCTGCATATTAAAAGGGATTAATCACGTTGGTCAGGTTGTAAACATCTTTTAGGGAGCAAGTTCTTCCTACTGCACGTACCATCTGAAGCCAATTGTTTTGTTCATCGACAACCCATGATTCTTTTCACTTGTTGTGGGCACTGTCCTGTTGTCGTGAGCTGGTCTGGAAGCATATTGTTGAGGGTGGAGGCATCCTGAAGCTCTCCGTTTGATCCTGATGGGGTGTAAAGGCTGCCCGGGCCCCTTCACACATACACACACTGCGAGGTTTGGTTCTTAGTTCTACTACAATATTTCTTTTAAATCGAGGAGGATTTGTTATCCCAGTGAGTGAACAGAGGGACAGATTCTTTACTGGGTGGAGGGGGGGAGGGAGGTAGGCCTCCCTGCTACACCCCACCTGCTTCATCTTTCTCCACCATGTCCATGTGGTCAGTGCCATGGCTACTGTCGGAGTCCGTGTTGAGATCGTCGTCGTCTTCGTCATCGTCGTCGTCGTTCGGCTCCTCGTCGTCCTGCGTGGCGTCGTTGTCGTCTTCGGCGTCGCCCGACGTGGCGGTGATGTCCTCCTGGGCGGCGGCAGTGGCGAAGCGGGTCGCCTCGGGCGGCTTGGCGCTCAGGTCGAGCGAGTCGCTGAGGCCGACGCCGGCCGGGTTCTTCAGGAAGAAGAGCGGGCCGTCGGCACCCGTGCCCAGGTTGAGGGAGCCGTCCAGGTTGAGGGAGGACGCCTGGGAGTCGTACTCCAGGGCGCAGTGCATCGCCTCGCGGGCCGGCGAGATGGGCATCGCCTCCCCGCGCTCCTGCTTCTCGTGCTTGCGCTTGTGGGAGTCCATCTGGGACATGCCCACCACTGTGTGCTTGCAGTCAGGGTAGGTGCAGTGGAAGTGCGAGCACTTGAGCTTGTACTTGCACTCGGCCACCTCGCAGTCGACGCTGGAGCTGAACTGGCAAAAGCCGGCGGCGCTGATCACGTCCTGCTTGCCGTGGTGCTTGCGGTGAGCCGTCACCTTGGTGCTGTCGGTGCACCGGAAGCCACAGCGCAGGCAGTGGAAGTGGGTGCTGTTGCCCGAGAACTGGCAGTCCGCAAAGTTGCAGCGCAGCGACGACTTGAAGCGCTTGAAGTCATCGAGGACCAGGTTGTCGACGCGGTCGTGGTGCTGGGCGTGCTTGTACATGTGGGTGCGGCCGCAGAACTTGTAGCCGCAGTTTTCCCGGGTGCAGTGGTAGTGGGTGACCTTCAGCGAGAACTGGCAGCTCGCGTCCTTGCAGTCCTCGTAGAGGTCGTATCGCTTGAAGCCCTCCAGCATCATCCCTTCGTCCAGCATCTTGCGGGAGGAGGCTGTCTTCCGCCGCTTCCCGTAGGGGGACATATCTTCGATGATCCAGAATCTCTTCTTCGCACCAGAGGCAGTCGGGAGAGAAATTGTATTCCCTGGAACACAGGAGAAAAAAGGGAAAGTTAAACCATTAAATTGCTATGCCAGATTCCAGTTGAAGGTCAGTGTGTTGGTGTGAATGCAACAATTACATAACAAACATGCAGTCTACATTAATGTTCTTTATAAACCACATTGACACTGTGGCCACTTTATTTAGTACCTCCTGTACTGAATAGGGTGGCCACTGAGTGTATGTTTGTAGCCCGTCCTCTTCAAGTTTCAACGTGTTCAGAGATGCTGTTCTGTACACCACTGTGGTGTGGTTATTTGAGTTACGGTCACTTTCCTGTCAGCTTGAACTAGTCCAATGTTCTTCTCTGACCTTTCTCATTAACAAGGCATTTTCACCCATAGAACTTGTTATGTTTTGTAACTTCAAAACATTAAACTAACTCAAAGGAAGACGCGGGAGTCTGAAAATGCGGGTTGAACATCGGGTTTACTTTAAGCGAGGTGCGCGTCTATCACCTGGTAGCGTGATGTATGCAATTCACGTATTTATACATATAGACTGCACTGAATTACTTTAAATGAACAAGAACAATTAATCAACATATTAACGAGATTACTCAAATATCACTGAAATATTACGTACACAACAGAGCTGCTGCTCACTAGATACTTTCTGCTTTCAGCACCATTCTCTGTAAATTCTAGAGACTGTTGTGCGTGAAAATTCCAGGAGATCAGCAGCTACTGAGATACTCAAACCACCCCGTCTGGCACCAACAATCATTCCACAATCAAAATCGCTTAGATCACACTTCTTCCCCATCCCATTCTGATGTTTGGTCTGAACAACAACTGAACCTCTTGACCATGTCTGCGTGCTTTTATGCATTGAGTTGCTGCCACATGATTGGCTGGTGAGATAGTTGCATTAAAGAGCAGGTATACAGGTGTAACTAATAAAGTGGCCACTGAGTGTATGACATAGCTTCATAGCAGTCTTATGTAACAGGAATTTCCCTCTCTCACAGAAGCCTCAATGGAGATACTCAAGAGTGATTACAAAGAAATGCACTAATTGATTTTCCTAGATAGGATTATGAAGAATGCACAGACCCAGTATTGGCCTCCACATAAGTAGCAGTGACCTAGCCTCTGAGTCAGAGGTTGCTCGTTCAAGACCCACATCAGAGACCTAAGTGCACAGATCTTGGCCTGGGCTCCATTACAGCACAGAGAAGGTCTGGTATGCTCTGTTCTCATATGAAGGTTTAACAAAACATAGCACAATTCTGAAGAAGTGAGGTGAGAGTGGATATTGGACTGCTGGAAAACGATGCTGGAGAGGTAGTAATGGGGGACAATGAAATAGTGAACGAACTGAAGAAGTATTTTGCATCAGTCTTCACTGTGGAGGACACTAGCAGTTCCAGGTGTCAGGAGTCATGAAATGTGTGAAGTTACCATTACTAGAGAGAAGGTTCGTGGGAAACTGAAAGGTCTGAAGGTAGATAAGTCACCTGGACCAGATGGTGTACACCCCAGGGTTTTGAAAGAGGTGGCTGAAGAGAACATGAAGGCATTACAGCTTGTACGAGAGCCGACCAGGGACAAGACTATTCTGGATTTAGTGTTATGTAATGAACAGGATTTGATAAGCGATCTTGCAGTAAGAGAGCCATTAGGAGGTAGTGATCATAGTATGATGTTTTTATCTGCAATTTGAGAAGGATAAGGGCAGCTTGGAGGTGTCAGTGTTGCAGTTGAACAGGGGAAACTATGGAGCCATGAGGGAGGAGCTGGCCAAAGTTGACTGGACGGATAGCCTAGCAGAAAAGACAGTGGAACAGCAATGGCAGGTATTCTTGGGAATAATGCACAAGGTGCAAAATCAGTTCATCCCCCAGAGAAGGAAGAATTCAAAGGGGGGAAAGGGGCCACAGTGGTTGACAAAGGAAGTCAGAGATTGCATAGCATTAAAAAAAAGGAAGTATGACAGAGCTAAGGTGAGTGGGAGGACAGATGATTGGGAAGTTTTTAAGGAACAACAGAACTTAACTAAAAAGACAATACGGGGAGAAAAAATGAGGTACGAACGCAAGCTAGCCAGGAATATAAAGGAAGATAGCAAAAGCTTTTTTAGGTATGTGAAGAGAAGGAAGATAGTTAAGAACAATGTTGGGCCCTTGAAGAATGAATTGGGTGAAATTGTTATGGGAAACAGAGAAATGGCAGAAGAATTTAATGAGTACTTTAGATCTGTTTTCACTAAGGAAGACACAAGCAATCTCCCAGATGTATGGATGGGCCAAGGACATAGGGTAACAGAGGAAATGAAACAGATTAACATTCGGAAGGAAACGGTGATGAAAAGACTAATGGGACTGAAGGCTGACAAATCCCCAGGTCCAGATGGTCTGCACCCTAGGGTACTAAAGGAGGTGGCCCTGGAAATTGCGGATGCATTGGTAATCATTTTCCAATGTTCCTTAGATTCAAGATCAGTTCCTGATTGAGGATTGGAGAATGGCCACTTTTTAAGAAAGGACGGAGGGAGAAAACAATCGACCTGTCAGCCTGACATCGGTGGTGGGGAAGATGCTAGAGTCCATTATTAAGGATGAAATAGTGGCATATCTAGATAGCAGTGATAGGATTGGGCTGAGCCAGCATGGATTTACCAAGGGTAAATCATGCTTGACTAATCTGTTGGAGTTTTTCGAGGATGTAACCAGGAAGTTAGACGGGGGAGATCCAGTGGATGTAGTGTACCTCGATTTTCAGAAGGCATTTGATAAGGTCCCATATAGGAGATTGGTGGGTAAAATCAAAGCTCAGGGCATCGGGGGGAAGACATTGACATGGATAGAAAACTGGTTGGCAGATAGAAAGCAAAGGGTAGCGGTGAATGGGTGTTTCTCGGAATGGCAGGTGGTGACTAGTGGGGTGCCACAGGGCTCGGTATTGGGACCACAGCTGTTTACAATTTACGTCAACAATTTGGATGAAGGCATTGAAAATAACATCAGCAAATTTGTTGATGATACTAAGCTGGGTGGCAGTGTGACATGTGATGAGGATGTTAGGAGAATGCAGGGTGACTTGGATAGGCTGGGTGAGTGGGCAGATACTTGGCAGATGATGTTTAATGTGAATAAGTGTGAGGTTATCCACTTTGGGAGTAAGAACAGGAAGGCAGATTATTATCTGAACGGTGTAGAGTTAGGTAAGGGAGAAATACAAAGAGATCTAGGAGTCCTTGTTCATCAGTCACTGAAGGTGAATGAGCAAGTGCAGCAGGCAGTGAAGAAGGCTAATGGAATGTTGGCCTTTATTACAAAGGGAATTGAGTACAAGAGCAAGGAAATCCTCTTGCATTTGTACAGAGCCCTGGTGAGACCACACCTGGAGTATTGTGTACAGTTTTGGTCTCCAGGGTTAAGGAAGGACATCCTGGCTGTAGAGGAAGTGCAGCATAGATTCACGAGGTTAATTCCTGGGATGTCTGGACTGTCTTACGCAGAGAGGTTAGAGAGACTGGGCTTGTACACACTGGAATTAAGGAGATTGAGAGGGGATCTGATTGAAACATATAAGATTATTAAGGGATTGGACAAG
This sequence comes from Hemitrygon akajei, assembly GCF_048418815.1. Taxonomy (NCBI): domain Eukaryota; kingdom Metazoa; phylum Chordata; class Chondrichthyes; order Myliobatiformes; family Dasyatidae; genus Hemitrygon; species Hemitrygon akajei. Next base: position 40,710,251 of record NC_133152.1, on the reverse strand, counting down.
ATAGAGGCAGGAAATATGTTCCAGATGCTGGGAGAGTCCAGTACCAGAGGGCATGGTTTGAGAATAAGGGGTAGGTCATTTAGGACAGAGTTAAGGAAAAACTTCTTCTCCCAGAGAGTTGTGGGGGTCTGGAATGCACTGCCTCGGAAGGTAGTGGAGGCCAATTTTCTGATGCTTTCAAGAAGGAGCTAGATAGGTATCTTATGGATATGGGGAATCAAGGGATATGGGGACAAGGCAGGAACCGGGTATTGATAGTAGTTGATCAGCCATGATCTCAAAATGGCGGTGCAGGCTCGAAGGGCCGAATGGTCTACTTCTGCACCTATTGTCTATTAGTAGTGATCTTTACTAATCATTACTAGTAGTTCCAGAAGACTGGAAAATTGCAAACGTCACTCTACTCTTGAAGAAGGGAGAGAGGCAGAAGAAAGGAAACTATAGGCCAGTTATTCTGACCTCAGTGGTTGGGAAGATGGATAAGGTCTCAAGGTACTTGGAGGCTCATGATAAAATAGGCCGTAGTTAGTAGAAAATCTGTTGGAATTCTTTGAAGAAATAACAAGCAGGATAGACAAAGGAGAATCGGTTAATATTGTATACTTGGATTTTCAGAAGGCCTTTGACAAGGTGCCACGCATGAGGCTGCTTAACAAGCTATGAACCCATGGTACTACAGGAAAGATTCTAGCATGTAAAAACAGTTGCTGATTGGCAGGAAGCAAAGAGTGGGAATCAAGGGATTTTCTTATGGTTCGCTACCGGACACTAGTTGGGCCCAATTTTCTTTACATTATATGTTAATGATTTGGATGATGGAATTGATGGCTTTGTTGCAAAGTTTGCAGATGATATGAAGATAGATGGAGGGGCAGGTAGTTTTAAGGAAGTAGAGAAGCTACAAAAGGACTTAAGAGAGATGAGGACAAAGAGAAAAGAAGTGGAAGGTGGAATACAGTGCTGGGAAGTGTATGGTCATGCACTTTGGTAGAAGAAATGAAAGGGTTGACTATTTTCTAAATGGAGAGAAAATACAAAAAAACTGAGGTGCTAAAGGACTTGCGAGTCCTTGTGCAGGATTCCCTGAAGGTTAATTTGCAGGTTGAGTCTGTGGTGGGGAAGGCAAATAGGATGTTAGCATTCATTTCAAGAGGACTAGAATATAAAAGCAAAGATGTGATGTTGTGACTTTATAAAGCACTGGTGAGGTCTCACTTGGAGTACTGTGAGCCAGTTTGGGCTCTTTAGAAAGGATGTGCTGAAACTGGAGAGGGTTTGAAGGAGGTTTATGAAAATGATTCCAGGATTGAATGGCTTGTCATATAAAGAGTGTTTGAATGCTCTGGGCCTGTACTCACTGGAATTCAGAAGAATGAGGGGAGACCTCATTGAAACCTATTGAATGGTGGAAGGCCTCGATAGAGTGGATGTGGAGAGGATGTTTCTCATGGTGGGAAAATCTAAGACCAGAGGACGCAGCCTCAGAATAGATGGGTGTCCTTTTAGAACGGAAATGAGGAGGAATTTCTTTAGCCAGTGTGGTGGATCTGTGGAATTCTTTGCCACAGGTGGCTGGGGAGGCGAAGAGTTTAAGGCAGAGGTTGATAGATTCTTGACTGGTCAGGAAGAAGGCAGGAGATTGGGGCCGAGAGGAAAATTGGATCAGCCGTGATGAAATGGAGCAGACTTGATGAGCCAAATGGTCTAATTTTGCTCCTATATCTAATGGTCTTAAGTGTTTAACCTGGCTAATATTTATTCCTTTATAAATAAATCATGCACCGATGGAATCTTGCTGTGCAAACCTTGGCTGTTCTCTCACTGAAGGCCACCCTCAACAGCTGGTACAAATTCTGTGGATGTGGATGCACCTACATTTACAATGGTCACCCCAGTAACGCAGTGGTTAGCATGATGCTCGGAGCATTCCGGAGGTCAGAGTTCAATTCCTCGCCATCTGCAAGAAAGTTTGTACGTTCTCCCCGTGGGTTTCCTCCGGATGCTCCCACGTTCCGAAGATGTACAAATTACGGTTAGTACGTTGTGAGTGTACGTGTTGACGCCTGGAAGCGTGGCAACACTTGCAGACTGGCCCCCGCACAGTCCTTGCTGATATGATTTAATGCCAACAATGCTTTTCATTGTAGTTATTTTATTTTTCATATATTTATTAAGATATAGTGCAGAACAAGCCTTTCTGACTCTTCGAGCCACACCGCCCAGCAACCTCTGATTTAACCCCAGTCTAATCACAGGACAATTTACAGTGACCAGTTAACCTACTAACCCGTATGTCGTTGGACTGTGGGAGGAAACCGGAGCACCCAGGGGAGACCCACGCAGTCATGGGGAGAGTGTACAAACTCCTTATAGACAGTGGTGGGAATTGAACCCAGGTTGCTGTTACTGTAAAGCGTTGTGCTAACCACTGCACTACCATTTAGATGTACCGTACATGTGATAAATAATGCTAAACCTTATTTTATTTAGAGAATCCTCCTACAGAATGAGACATAATGACACCTAGAGAGTCTTCGACCATAAGACATCAGAGCAAATCAAGCCATTCGGCCCATCGAGTCTGCTATGCCATTTCCCTCTCAACCCCACTCTCCTGCCTTCTTTGAAAGTTTATTTTTTGAAGTCCTAAAGTAATTTGAAATTTTGAAACATCTTTCTAATTTATGACCAGTAGAATTGTGTGGATAGACCTGCAGCCTTCCATCTCTGATGCTTTTTATTGTTCAGAGCCTGTACTAACAGGTCAGCTCAGTCAATGAGTGGGAGCAGGGTGAGCTGGACACCTGTGTTAATAACACTCCTAACAACTCCAGGTTGGCCAGAAAGTAGTCCACTTCAAAAGTGGAGGAAGGAGAGCCTGTGACAAAAATGGCAGTGACTTCTCCCAATCTAATTAGTACTTTGTAGCAGAAATAAAGTAGAGTTACACACGGACTTTCTCTACGAGCTCAATTATAGTCCCGAACAGCATGACTCACCAGTCAACTAAGCAACCATGCTTTCCATTTTTAATTTTTGTTTTATTCAGCATGGTGACAGACCGTTCTGGCCCGCACTACCCAATCACCCCCATATTACAAATTAACCTACTAACCCGTATGTCTTTGGGATGTTGGAAACCTGAGCACCCAGAGGGAACCCCAGCAGTCATGTGGAGAACGTACTTCCAGACAGAGGCGGGATTGGAACACTGGCACTGTAAAAGTGCTACACTAACCACTATTTAAGACAATCTGCTACTGACAGAAGTTTTAAGTTCCAAGCTTATTTCTTTACTCAACCATAAATTTCTCATTGGTGGGATTTGAACTTGTCACCATTGCTACTTAACCAGTAACTAAGCCACTCTGCTACCCTGTCACACTCTTAATCACCGACTCTGGTGGGACTTAAACCCACAACCTTTGAATTACTTGATCACACATCAGTAGAAGTCTAACGTGCTATCCACATAGCCCACAGCTTTCTTGGAATCCTATTGACACCATATACAAATATTTTGTTTTTGTACCAGTGAGATTAATATACAATATTCACAGAAACAAATTAATCTTTTCCTCTAATTTTCATAAGTATTTTTAAACAAAATGTGTGACGCAGTAATTTGGTTAAAGGCCATCGATAAGAGCCTCTCTATTGTGATGCCGACAGCTGGCTGCACGCGAGGTTTCAGGCTCGAGGAAACAGGTCAGACGGTCTGCTGCAGAGAACTCTGGGTAAGTGGAGGATGAACGGAGCTACGTGCATCACACTAGAGCTACTGGATATGACAACATCTTAACGAGGCGTGTAGCTGGTGGAGATAGCAGATATAAAAAGGAAGAGGCAGGTGGGAAACTACAAAACGATTTAAAACAGGGGTGTGAATTTCACAATGACACATTTGTGAACTAGGAACCAAAACTGGTCAGAGAAGTTCTTGGTGTGGCTTAGGGTGTAGGTAGCTGGGATTTACAGCACACAAAATGCTCGAGGAACTTAGAATGTCAAGCAGCACCTATGGAGGGGAATAAAGAATTGATGTTTTGGGCTGAGACTCTTTATCAGGACTAGAAAAAAGGCGGGGGGGGGGGGGGGGTGCAGAAGCCGGAACAAGAAGGTGGGAGGGGGAAGGAGTACAAGCTGGCAGGTGATAGGTGAGACCTTGTGAGTGGGATGTGGGTGGCTGGGTGGGGATGAGGTGATAGGTGGAGGAAGTAAAGGGCTGAAGAAGACGGGGAGGAGTGGACCACGGGAGAAAGGGAAGGAGGAGGACACCCAGACAGAGCTGATGGGCAGAGGAGAACAGAAGGGGTGGGACAGAAACCAGAATATAAAGTGGGAGCTGTCTTCATCCCCTTCCTTTCCAGTCCTGACGAAGGTCTTGGCATTCTCCCCCCACCCACCCTTCTCTCCTTTTCCATTCCCTATTCTGGCTCCCCTCTTACCCCTCCTCTTCGCCTCACCTGCCCCTCATCTCCTTCTGGTGCCCTCCTTTCGAGTGGGTGTGTGTGCGTGTTTCTGCAGAACCTCTTGTATTTATCGAGAGTGGAGTAGTTAAATTTAGAAGAATTGGAGGTTTGAATAGGGATTTTGGATCGCAGATTAGCTGAGGCTGGAGTGTGGATCAGACATTCTGACTGCACCATCATCGTACCCATTGTTTAGGGAAGAGATAAAAGAGAATAAGAATATAACAGCAAAGGGAAAAATAGATCCCTACATCCAACAGATTGAAATTAATTGCATATTGTATCTAAATTCATGAGTTACCCTGTACCAATGATATAAACTTTCACTGTGACTAAGAAACTTGCAGAAACAAAACTTAAAAAGTCTGGAAACACTCGACAGGTCAGTCAGAGTCTGTAGAAAGAGCAACAGAGTTCATGTTTCAGGCTGAAGACTCTTTGTTAAACCTGAACCATCAACTGTTGAAGGGTCTCGGCCCAAAACGTCGATGCTGCCTGACCTGCTGAGTTCTTCCAGTTTCTTTTTAATGTGTGTTGCTTGGATTTCTAACGTCTGCAGATTTTCTCGTTTGTTTCTCAGATTCAGACTCGTCTTCTGTATCGCATGCATTGTACATCGAAACATACGGGGTAATGCGTCATCTGTGACAACGACCATCACACACTGGGGGCAATCCGCCATGGTCACCACACATTCCAGTGCCAACGTAGCATGCCCACAATGCCTGGCAGAACAACACAGAACACAACAAAACAGATCTCTTCACAGATGTTGTCTGACCTACTGAATGTTTCCAATAGACAATAGGTGCAGAAGTAGACCATTTGGCCCTTCGAGCCTGCACCGCCATTTTGAGATCATGGCTGATCATCTACTATCAATACCCGGTCCCTGCCTTATCCCCATATCCCTTGATTCCCCTATCCATAAGATACCTATCTAGCTCCTTCTTGAAAGCATCCAGAGAATTGGCCTCCACTGCCTTCCGAGGCAGTGTATTTGATGTTTTATTTGGTGTTTTTTTTAAATTTCCATGATCTGCAGGGTGTTTTTCTTTGAGTTTCAAATTCAGAAAACATACAACCGATTTTGTGGGTGGCAGGGTAGAGATTAGTCTCTACCAAAGGAGGTGTTAGGCACTCCTTCCCTCCACTAGCCTGCAGGGCTTCCTCAGGAAAGGTGTAGCACCTGCTTAGCCCCCAATCGGGGTCATGGAAGTCATGGGGGCAGGTGGTGGATGGTCGTATGAGCAGCTGGTGCGTATCACGTGTCCTGGTTACGTGACCACTGACGCCAGGTAGACAGTCTCTGAAGAGTATTGATAATGGCTGGGGTCACCCGTCTTGTAAAGACACTGCCCAGAAGAAGCTAAACCACTTCTGTAGAAAGATTTGCCAAGAACAATCACCTATGTCATACAACACAGCACATAATGAATGAACTACTGATGTGGAATTCACTAGCTGAAAGGATACTGGAAGCTGACGCAGAGATAAAAGCGAATTAGATAAATACGTGGAAAAAATTGGGGAAATTCATAGAGCAACATTTACGAGATTCTTAGATCGGCACATGAATGAAGGAAAAATGGAGGGCAGTGAGAGGGGAAAGGGTTAGACTGATTTTAGAGTAGGTTAACACTCAGCACAACATTGTGGGCTGAAGGGCCGGTACCGTGCTGTATTGTTCTATGGAAATGTCTACAGAAAGTGGTGGAAACACCCCAGTCTATCACAGACAAAGCCCTCCCCATCATTAAAAATATTTTCAAAAACACAGCATCCGTCATCAAGGACCCCCACTATCCAGGCCATGCTCCCTTCTCACTGCTACCATCGGGAAGGAGGTACAGGAGCCTCAGGTCCCACACCAACAGTTATCATCCTTCTGCCATCACAGTCCTGAATGAACATGGATAACTTCACTCACCTCAATCCTGTACCAGTTCCACAATCTATAGACTCACTTTCAAGGAGTTAGCAACTTGCGTTCTCAGTATTTTACTTTTCAAAACATTATTATTTGCACGATTTGTCCTCTTTTGCACATTGAAACATAGAAATCGACAGCACATTACAGGCCCTTCGGCCCACAATGTTGTGCCAGCCATGTAACCTGCTCTAGAAACTGCCTAGAATTTCCCTACCGCATAGCCCTCCGTTTTTCTAAGGTCCATGTACCTATCCGAGAGAGTCTATTGTATCCACCTCTATCCACTTATTGGATGTATAAAAGAGGACAAATCTTTTTGCATAGTTTTTCATCGATACTATTGTATTTCATTCTTTTCCTGTTAACGTCCACAAGAAAATGAATCTCAAGTTGGTATGTAATGACACACAGTCTTGTACAGTACTTTGACATTAAATTTACTCAATATTCCTGAAGCTAGAGAGAGTGGGATTAACTGGGGAGCTCTTTCACAGAGACATTACAAATACAAATGACCAAGTGACCTCCTGTTTCCTTACGATTTTGAAAGAAAATCAAAGATTAATGTCGCTTTTGTGTTTTACAACATCCCTGGCACCGTGGTTGATCAAACGAAAACTAATGTGCGCGTAGCATGGGTTTGCCCTCAACTGGGAGGCTGGGTGTTTGTTTAGTCAATAGAGCCAGCTGTTGGTTTCCAGAGACATTATTATATAAAAAAAGGTAATAGGAGAAAATTGAGAATGTGTTTAAATCCCAAAGGCGCCAGAAATGTTAACAATACAGTCTGATTGTCACCTGGTGGAGGGTAAAGCCGCCAATATTACAGGTGTCAACACCTGCTGTCAACAAAATGCAATCGTAAGAATCAGATATTTAAAAAAGCCTCAAAGATCAACGTAAATTTATTATCAGAATACATATCTGTCACCATATACAACCCCGAGGTTCATTCTCCTGTGGGCGTACACAGCAAATCTATAGAATAGTAACTGTAACAGGGATCAGTGAAAGATCAACTGGAGTGAAGAAACTGTGCAAATGCAATAAATAACATGAGATAGTGAGATAACGAGTCCTTAAAGTGAGATTGTTGGTTGTGGGAACATCTCAGTGGATGGACACGTGAGTGTAGTTATCCCCTTCTGTTGAAGAGCCTGACAGTTGAGGGGTAGTAACTGTTCTTGAACCCAACCCTCCATTCAATGGGAAGAGGGTTGATGAAATGGTAGGGTATCTGGGGAAGGTACTTAGCTGAATACGGTTATCATATAGTGATGCTCTCTGTATATATTAAAAGTAGTTGTACGTGTGGATTGTAATTCCCTGAAAAATATTTTTTTAAATTTAGAGATACAGCATGGTAACAAGCCTTTCTGGCTCAATGAGACCAATTACACCCTTATGACCAATTAACCTGCTAACTCCTATGACTTTGGAATGTGGGAGGAAACCTACATGGTCACAGGGAGAATGTACAAACGCTTTACAGACAGCGGCAGGAATTGAGCCTGGATCACTGGTACTGTAATATTGCTACAACAAACCACTATGCTACCACGATTCAAAGCTGGTATTGGAGAAAAACCTCACTTCATGTTTTTGTTTTATTTTGTAATCTGAGATTAAAGTTTACTCCTAAGCAACACACAAAATGCTGGAGGAAATCAGCAGGTTAGGCAGCATCTATGGAAGAAGGTCAATAGTTGACGTTAGGGCCAGCCCAAAACATTGACGGTTTACTCTTTTCCACAGATGCTGCCTGGCCTGCTGAGTTCCTCCAGCATTTTGTCTGTGTTGCTTTGGATGTCCAGCATGCTTAATGACTTTGTGACCGCTAGGTGCCAAAGTTCCCATGGAATCAAAGACTGACAACGGCAGAGAGAGGAGAAAGCCCCGTCACAAAGATTGCAAGACTTTTCTGGGCAGTTTCTGCTGAGGTCAGGGCTGAGCACCGTCATCAATGTGAAATCTGTTGCCTGCTGGTATACAGCAGACACTGATGGGGAAAGTCCGTAGATAATTTGAACAAATGCCTTTTACGCAGCTTTACATTTTAATCGGTTGCCTTCACATAGAGACAACAAAATGTTGTAGTACTTAGAGTACTTAGAGATACAGAGCAGAACAGGCCCTTCCAGTGAGCCGCAATGCCCAGCGATTCACCGATTTAACGCTCGTCTAATCACAGGACAATCTACGATGACCTATCACCCTACTAACTGGTACGTCTTTGGACTGTGGGAGGAAACCGGAGCACCCAGAGGAGACCCATGCAATCACAGGAAAGATGTACAATCTTCTTACAGACAGTATTGGAATTGAGTTCTGACTTCCGAGCATCCCCCCCCCACCCCCCCAGTGTAACAGCAGCGTGCTAACTGCTGCGCTCCCCTGGTGCCCTTTATGAAAGAACTTGGTTTGTCATAGTCACACAGGACTGGAACAGGCACTGGGTTTATGACTGTCAGGAGTCTGTGTTGAACTTCCCTTGGCGCCTCCTCCCAGTGGAGATGACTGTGCAGGGGTGAGTACAACAGGTGTCCTTGCACACCATTGGTGCTTGTCCTCCTCGTATCTGGGCAAATCGTGGGTTAAAAACAAGAGAAGACCTTTGGTAGCCAGTCATAATTTCCACAAGAATAAAGCAGCAGGTGAAATCCCCAGCACATCATTTTGTACATTCAGCTTGTGCCGATGCATTCGTTCCTGTATGGTCTGTTTCGATAGTTTGGCCAAAATATTAAACGAAGCTGGAGCATATGTGAAGGTTAACGAGCATTATTTGGGTGGCACAGTAGTGTAGTGGTGAGCACAACGCTCTACAATAGCAGCGACCCGGGTTCAATTCCCACCATTGCCCGTAAGGAGTTCATGCGTTCTCCCCGTGGGTTTCCCCCGGGTGGCTCTGGTTTCCTCCCACTGCCTAAAGATGATTCGGATAGGGTTAAATCGGTGGGATTGCAGTGAGGTGTGGTTCGAAGGGCTGAAAGGGCCTACTCTGTGACGTATCTCAATAAATAAACAAAATTTGTGAATTCAGCGCCGTCACTGGTCAGGGGTACAGACTGGTCAAAGATGTCCATAAATAGAAATAAACCAAGGTCAGGATTATTGTTCCATTTATCTCTTCCGGTGTTTGTGGGCCCATCCTGCATGCACAGAGAGAGTTCATGGAGTCACGCAGCACAGAACCAGAGCCTTTGACCCACTGAGTGTGTTCGGATCACCTGACACTCATTTACACTAACCCTTCACTAATCTCACAGTGCCCTCTTCACGTAACACACTGAATCACTGGGGACCGCTTACACCAGGCAACTAACCCATCGACCTGCTTGTCTTTGGGATGTGGGAGGTAGTAGGGAGGTCTGGAGCAAGTAGTGTGGAGAAAGTTTAAACCCCACGCTGACAGCGCTGGAGATCCGGACTGGGTCCGGGCAGCCAGCAGCTATCACTGCGCCACTGAAATTACTGCCACAACAATATTTGCCCCATAACGATGATGAGTCACTGTCAAGGAGGTGTTGTTGGCGAAGCCCAGGCCAGTGACTGAAGTGCATTTAGCTGATGGTGCACCGCTGTAACCCCTGCGTGCCAGCAGTGAGGGAATGATGGTGCACAGTCATGGTTTGGATCGTGGGTGAGGTGTCAAAGTTCAAAGTTAATGTATTATCAAAGTACAGATATGTCACCATATACAACCCTGAGATTCATTTCCTTGCGGGAATTCGCAGTAAACATAAAGAAACACAATAGAATCAGTGAAAAACTGCGCACAACAAGATGGACAAACAAGTAATGTGCAAAAGCCAACAAACTGTGAACATACACAAAGAAAAAAAACTCAAAATAATAATAATAAATACATCAGCAATAAATGTTGAGAACGTGAGATGAAGAGTCCCTAGAAGTGAGTGAAGTTATGCCCTCAGGTTCAAGTCCATAGGGTGTGGGAACAGTCTATGAATCAATCAAAAGTGTTGCTCTGTCCTGTGCGATGTCAGATTTCCAGGGGCTTTCTGGAGTGGACTCATCCAGGCAAACTCCATTGTACTCTTGACTTGAGCCTTGTAGTGGCTGAAAAGCCTTGGATTGTCAGGAGGTGAGTCACTCACTGCTGGATACCCAGCCTCTGACTAGCTCTTGTAGGCACGGCCTTTGTGTGCTTTTAATATTATTTATTTATTAAATTTTAGAAATTACAAAGAATAAATGTGGTGATAAAATAGTAAGAAAAATAATATTAACCCTCCCCCCTCCCCTTAACCCTTATCTAAAGAAAGAAAAAAATAAGAAAGAAAATAAAGATTGCCTGGATATCGGAGGATCCCCACATGCTCCATGGAGTTCAAAATAATTTTGATATTTATTTTTACTTTCCCCAATTACTATAATTTTATCTTCAAAGGACCTGTGTATTTAATCCTATCTTTTGTAAGTATGGGAACCAAATTTTCAAAAATATATCATATTCATTTCTTAGATTATATGTAATTTTTTCAAGTGGAATACAACTATGTATTTCATTATTCCAACGATCCATAGTTAAATTTAAATCAGATTTCCAAGTAACTGCGATAACTTTTTTGGCTACTGCCAATGCAATTTTTATAAATTTTTTCTGATACTTATTCAATTTAAATTTCGTTATTGTCCCTTCAATGTCTCCTAATAAAAATAATAGTGGACTATGTGGGAGTTGTACTCCAATAATTTGTTCCAAAAAAAGTCTTAAATTAATCCAAAATGGTTGAATTTTAAAACAAGACCAAGTAGAATGTAAAAAAGTACCAATTTCTTGATTACATCGAAAACATTGGTCAGACATATTTGAATTTAATCTATTTATTTTCTGTGCTGTTATATATAATTAATGTAAAAAATTACATTGTATTAATCTAAGTCGAACATTTATTGTATTTCTCATACTATCAGAACATAATCTTGACCAGTTTTTTCCATCAATTTTAACATTCAGATCAGATTCCCATTTTTGTCTTGATTTATGAATTCCTAATTTAATTGTCTGCTTTGAATCAAATTATACATACAAGATGTAAATTTTTTAATTTTTCCTTTCTGAATTAATATTTCTATTTCACTAGGTTTTGGCATCAACATTGTTTGTCCCAGCTTTTCTCGTAAACAGGCTTTTAATTGAAAATAACAGAAAAGAGTGTTGTACTGACCACTACACTACCATGACGCCCCATGCCCCACGTGTAAGTGTGAGTCACGACTATTTGTGTTTTATGTGTTAAGTGCTGGCTTAACGCTCACTTCCCAATTGATCTCAGGAAGATTTGCCGCATCGTTCCACAACCAATGTCTTCAATAATACAGTCAACTTACTCCCTGCTTTACTGCGCCCATACATCTCCAGTGACAGAAACAGAAAGGCCTTTGTGTGCTTGATCTAAATTTCACTTCTGGTTGATGGTGACCTCGAGGATGTTGACAGTGTTGAGGCAAGAGGAGCTCCTTGTTGGACATGGTGATTGGTTGACAAACTTCACCATTCGCCATTTATCCGCCCTCGCAGAGGTCTTGATGAAGATGGCTGGGCCCAGGACATTTCCCTCAGGATCTTTGCAGTGATGTCAATGTGCAGGGATGGTTGGCCTCCGACACGTAGAGCCACCCTTCTTTGGTCAAGTGTGGTGGAATGGGGTACAGACCTTGCTGAAGGCAAGCGTGGAACATCCTACTTTCTGAGGAGGTGCAAATGGAAGTGAACACTTCACAATCAGCAGCGAACGTCCCCCTCACAATGGAAAGTTGCCAGTGGAGTCGCTGGAGATGTATGGGCACAGTAAAGCAGGGAGTAAGTTGACTGTATTATTGAAGACATTGGTTGTGGAACAATGCGGCAAATCTTCCTGAGATCAATTGGGAAGTGAGCGTTAAGCCAGCACTTAACACATAAAACACAAATAGTCGTGACTCACACTTTCACGTGGGGCATGGGGCGTCATGGTAGTGTAGTGGTCAGTACAACACTTTACAGCAGTAGCTGTAAGATAGGGGTTCAATTCCCGCTGCCGTCTGTAAAGAGTTTGTACATTTTCCATTTACCCTCTGGGATTCCTCCAGGTTTTCTCCCATATCCCTAACACCTACGGGTTAGGGTTAGTGAGTTGTGGGCGTTTGGTACTGGAAGTGTGGTGATACCCACGGGCTGCTGAGCAAATCTTTGCTGATTTGATTTGACTTAATTGATGCATACCACTGCATGTTCAAAGTACTTGTGACAAATAAAGTTAATCTTGTCTTTAATCTTGACATTTGAATAACATTTGTAAAGTATTTCAATGCTCTCCTTATGTAGAGATTGTACTAACAATATCTGCAGCTAACTTTCACTTTGTATCACAAAGTCCACAAACAACTGATCACTGGGGGTTTGTGGGATTGCAGGAGCCCTGTTGTGATTGGTTGGCTCTACACTGACCCTGTAATAACCTTCTGCCACCATTTTACAGCGGTCTCTTTCTGTCCTTTCCTCCTCTCTTGAACTGCCACCTTGCTGAGGTCTGGCTGACAGAACAAGTCTCGGTGCTGCCTGGGGCTCGGCGGGTGAAAGGAACTGTTGCCATCGGAGTCAGAATGCTGTGGATTCTCGATCCACCAGCAAGCACAAGCACAAGACCCCAGTCTGACACCCAGCTGCAGTGCTAAGGAAGTGCTGTAATGCCCAGGAGGCAGGTTTTCAGATGAGATATTAAACCTAGGCTTCATTTGTCGTGTCAGCTAGATATGACAACTCTCCCAGTATTATTTTGAAGAGTTACTCGTAATGTCCTGATGAAAGTAAGTTTACTGGCTAAATCTACATTGGTATGTATGGGAGCTTGCTATCTTCCCACATTATAAAGGTGGCCACAACTCAAGAGTACTTCATTGTTACTTTCAAAGGCTTTGCAAGGGTTTTAGAACATAGAACAGTATGGGACAATACATGCTCTTTAATCTACCCCAAGATCAATCTAACCCTTCCCTCCTGCATAGGCCTCCATTTTTCTATCATCCATGTCCCTATTTTAAATGTCCCTGGCCACGTGCTTGTGGTGAACTAGATATACCTGTCTGACTGCTCCTGTGGCTCCTCCCACAGACCCCTGTATAAAGGCGACTGTGGTCTGCTGCTCTCCCTCATTTTCCCAGGATGTAGTTTCCCAGGATGTAGTGTTGTTCTTCAGTCAATAAAAGCCGATATCTCACTTCCTAAGTCTCAGCATGAGTTATTGATGGTGCATCAATGCTTCATACACCCACTCCTCTCTGTCTTAAAAAGAAATCCTATACATTCCTCCAATCACCTTAAAACGACGTCCCCTCATACTGTTCACTCTATCAATGCCTCTTATCACCTTATACAGGTAATCCCTCCTCTTCCTTTTCTCCAGAGAGACTAGTCCTATCTTGCTCAACCTATTCTCATAAGACGTGCTCTCCAATCCAGGCAGCATCCTGGTAAAACTTGATAGGTGTAAATTTTAGTAACACTGGCAACATCGCAGAAATCAGCCAATCGGCACTAATGGTGAGTGCAGGCACTTTCAAGTGGACACTTCAAGGTAGCCTGTGCTCGTCCGCTTTCCAACGGGGAAGGGGACGGGGGTTAGGTTTAGCGATCCAGGGTGAAAACCTGGACCTCATCCGAGATGAGTGACCTTTCTGAAGGTCAGGCCTCTGCTCTGCGTAATCTAACAAGTGCATCACCGCACGGTGCGGAAACTGCACTGCAACGAACAGGAGGGCTCTACAGTGCGTAGTCAAAACTGCCCGGCGTAACACTGCCTCTAGCCTATCCCCCATCAAGGACATAAAAACAGTAAGGTTCCAGAAAAAGGCCAGTAATATCATAAAGGATCCCACGCACTCTGCTCACGGACTGTTTGTCCAACTCCCATCAGGGAGGAGTATTCACAGCATCTAAGCCAGGACCACCAGACTCAAAAACAGTCACTTTCTCCAAGCAGTAAGGCTGATCAACACCTCCACCCACTAACCCACCCCTCCACACCCCCAACCACCACTACTTTATCATTTCCTGTCAAAATCACCCTATGTACACACACACTTCTGTGCCTAGCATCACTTTATAGACATACAATCAGTGTATATAAGATAATCTTATGCATTTACATTAATTATATTTGTTGTGTTCTTTATGCTTGTTCTGGGTTTTTTTTCTGTTGTATTGGATTCAGAGTTACAATCATTTTGCTGTCTTTTACACTGACAAATGACAATAAATAATCTTGATCTTCACTAACAATTTAGGCATAGATAGAGTGAATGCTGACTTTTCCCCCAGGAAAGGGAATCAAGAGATCCTTTAAGACCCTTCATCCAGACGTCGAGCGTCCATTTCCCTCCACAGATGCTGCCTGACCTGCTGAGTTTTCTCAGCGGTTTCTTTGTTGTTCTAGTCTGGTAAAACTTCCTGTAAGGCAGGGGTTTGCAACCTGGGGTCCACGGACCCCTCGGTTAATGGTAGGGGTCCATGGCATAAAAAAGATTGGGAACCCCTGCTCCAAGGCAGGTATATCCAAAAGATAACTCAGCATTCAAGTTTCAGCAAAGCCTGCCACAGTATAACTATAACGAGGCTTCTCTTGCCATTGGGAAACAAAACCGTTCCCAACCAAAAGCCCCTTTGGCATCATGATGGGCATAATTATACTGTAAGTATCCTGATCATGGCCTGCTAAGGGAAGTTGCAATGCATGGGGACGCAAGAGGTCGCAGAGAGTAGTGGACACAGCCTGGTCCATCGCGAGCACAGTCCTCCCCACCTCTGACAGCATCTACAGGAGGCACTGCCTCAGGAAGAGGGCATCAATCATTACGGATCCCACCATCTGAGTCATGCCCTCATCTTGTTATTTCTGACAGAAGCCTGAAGTCCCACCCCACCAGGTTCAGGAGCAGCTATCTGCCCATAACCATCGGGTTGATAAATTGGCACAACACTAACCCACCCTCAGCAGTGTAACACTACAGACCACAGCTTGCACTCTTGCACTAATGTCTTGCTTTTGCACAGTCCTTTTCCCACTGTACGGTATACTTTATATAGAAATTATATTCTGTGTGTGATCTGTATCCTCCAAGAGGACCATAACCTTGTCGAAGGGTTTGGAGGCTTGTGTGCCTCAATGACCCAGAGAACTATGGAGTCAGGACGTTATGCTTTGGCTCTCGGTAGGGTCACCCGTGCCAAATAGGTCCAAGGGTAGAGGTCAGATGAAAAGTGGTCCACCGGTCCTCCAGGTTCGGGGGTTCAGCTCAGGGCTAACGACCTTCCCTGGTAAATTGTTATGGAAACAGCAATGAAGAGCCCTCTATATCTGTGCGCGACAATATGGAGAGTCAGAGATGGAGGACCTTCATCGCATAACAGACAGTAAGTAAGTAAGCCAGCGATCTGTACCAATGTGTCTGTGAGGCTCCTGCAAGGTTTCCATTGTATCTGCACCTCACCGTACTTGTTCACATAACAATAAACTCGAGACCAGAGAGAGGCCATTCGGTTGTCTCCCTGCAGCCAACAGCATGGATTAAAAACACATTTGCATTTCATTTGACTCGAGCTCTCTGAGTAACACACACAACAAGCTGGACGAACTCGGCAGGACAGGCAGCATTTATAGAAAGGGTGCCACGGTAGCTTAGCGGTTAGCACAACGCTACCATAGCCCATGGTGCCGTAGTTTGGAGTTCAATTCGTCCATCCTCTGTAAGGAGTTGGTATGTTCTTGCCATGAATTGTTCCGGGTGCCCTGGGTTCCTCCCAGATTCCAAAGGTGTACTGATTAGTAGGTTAATTGGTCTTTGTAAATAGTCCTGTGATTAGGCGAGTGTTAAATCAGTGGGTTGCTGGACTGTGTGGCTTATTGGGCCTGAAGGGCCTGTTCTGTGCCATCTCTAAATAAACATAAAGAGTCAACGTTTCAGGTTGAAAACCTTCATGAAATGTCGATTCTTTGCCCCTTTCCACAGACGCTGCCTGACCTGCTGAGTTCCTCCAGCATTTTGTGTGTATTGCTTTGGATTTCCAGCATCTGCAGAATCTCGTGCTTATGGAGAGCTCTTGAGTAGTTTATTTTCTATTTCTTTAAGTGGATAAACCTTGTTTGAGAGAGTACCTGCAGCATCCTGAACTATTGGGACATCGCTTTTAATCGGAGTGGGAGCAGCAATGGTCGGGTTGAGACCTGGCGTGCTGGTTGGTATGACAACATTCCTGGCGGATCCAAGAGTCACGCTGAGCAGAGAGTGTGAGAGACAGGATGGAGAGAGGAGGAATGGCAGTGAAGAATGGGTGGTTCGGAACAAGGCTTGTGGCAAGGATGGAGATGGTGCATTGCGGGTAGCGTCAGCAGCAGGAGTAACCGGGCAGCCTAAAAGAATATTCCGGAAAGCAGAAGGAGAAACAAAACAAAAGGAAAATGAAATCACAGCCAAGGCACCACAGTGAAAAGATGAAAATGGAAAAGCAGTAAAAATGATCAACTTAAACAAGTCACAGTTACAGCAATGGAAGTTAAACTGCTAGTGTGTCTGTGTGGTACCTGCACTTCATTATTCTTTCAGCTTCAACATTTTAAAGCACTGTGTACATTTATCCTTCATAATATGATCCCTTCTCTCTCACTCTCCTGCCATCTGTTCCCTGACCCCTAATTCTGTGCCCTTTTACCCCCTCTCCTTTGTCCTTTCCCATCTCCAATGTCTTCCATTGTTCTCTCTCTCTCTATCTCTTAATCCTCTTTTTTGCTGGTCTTTGTTTCTCTTTTCATTCTTTTATTCTCTATTCCTGCCTCTCCCTCCCTATTTGACTCCCCTCCCCATTGAAAGGCTTGGATAGAGTGGACATGGAGAGGATGTTTCCTTTAGTGGGTGAGTCTAGGACCAGAGGGCACAGATAGAGTGGACGTGGAGAGGATGTTTCCTTTAGTGGGTGAGTCTAGGACCAGAGGGCATGGATAGAGTGGACGTGGAGAGGATGTTTCCTTTAGTGGGTGAGTCTAGGACCGGAGGAAACAAGGATGCACGTTTAGAACAGAGATGAGGACAAACTTCTTTAGCCAGAGGGTGGGTGAATCTGTGGAATTCATTACCACGGACGGCTCTGGAGGTCAAGTTTTGGGATATATTTAAAGCTGAGGTTGATAGTGCCTTGATTAGCCGGGGCAACAAAGGTTACAGGGAGAAGGCAAGAGAATAGGATAGGGATCAACCATGGGCATGAGAGAGATAATAAATCGGCCATGGTGGGGCAGACTCAATGGGCCAAATGGTCAAATTCTGCTCCTATTCCTCATGACGTTGCTGCATTACAACATAGGTAAATTGGCCAGTACCACAGTGTTCAAAGAAGACAAGAGCTTCCTTGATGAGCTCTATTAACTTTCTGCTTCTCCAGATGTTCACATCTGTGTTGGATGTACTGACCATCTTCTGCTGGCATTACGTTCTTGGCTTCTTAGACTGTCAGTCTAGTTACATTCACAACGAAATGCCTACTAACTGAGCTGGGTTTCACTGAGTTGCAACGTGCCTCTAGACCACACTTGCAATATTGTGCTCTGTTCTAGGCTCCTCATTATAGGAAGGATGTGGAAGCTTTAGAGGGGGTGCAGATGAGATTTACCAGGATGTTGCCTGGATTGGAGAACATGTTTTATGAGGTGGAGCGAGCTTTTCTCTTTGGAGCAAGCAGGATGGGAGATGACTTGATAGAGGTGGGCAAGATGATAAAAAGGGATACATTGAGTGGACAGATAGAGAAGTTTCCCAGGACAGAAGTTGCTAATACCATGGTTCATCACTTTAAAGTGATATGAGGAAAGTATAGGGGAATGTCTGAAGTTAAGTTTTTTACACAGAGAGTGGTGGGTGCATGGAATGCCCTGGTGGTTGAGACAGATACTTTAGGGGCATTTAAATAACTCTTAGATAGGTATGTGGATGACAGAAAATGGAGGGGATGCAACAGGGAAGGGTTATTTTGAACTTCTCCTCTCACCCCCGCCAACCTTCTTATTCTGACTTCTCCTCCTCTCTAGTCCTAATGAAGGTCTTGTCCTGAAATATTGACTGTTTATTCCTCTCCGTAGATGCTGTCTGACCTGCTGAGTTCCTCTGGTGTTTTGTGTGTGTCATATCTGCAGCAGTTCAGATCATTGACCTGTAACATTCACCATTCCTCGCCCACTGGGTGCTTGCAGCCTTTTCATGTTGTATGTATTTCCCGACCTCAATTACAGGTCCGTCCTTTGACAAACACCTCCCAGCACCGCAGAGATTGCTGGCTCGATGGGGGGCTCTGATGGTTGAACGCCTCACCTGCCACACTGCTTTCGTTTCCGACTGGGGTGCTGGTGCAGCTGCGGTCTGGAACCGAAGACTCGGAGGACAGGCCGGCCGGGCTGGTGGCCAAGGGGTAGTCCATGCACTCGTCCGTTTCCATGTCCACCATGTTAGACGATGATGTCACAGCTGAGGAGCCACTGGTGGCAGCCATGTTGTCAGTGGCGTCGTCACTCCTGGGCCCCTGTGGAGAAAGAGCCAGGATTGAGAGGGCAATAGGGTAAAGTCTGGGCAAACTCGGGGGGGGGGGGGGGGGGGAGAGGCATGGGCGGACACCCCTCACCCTCTCCACCACACATCCGTCTGTAGTCCTTTTCATCTAGTCCAAAATGGTATGGGATGTTCCTTCTGCCAATGTACCTCACATACTGTCTGCCCTACATGCCTCACCTTGTTGCCTTGAAAACCAAGGCCTCAATCAAAATCCACCAATCTGTCAACAAAACCTCTCTTTGGAAATGACTTATGATTCCATGGCATTCCCTAGTTTTATTTTACAGGAGGCAATCGATGGGATAAATTGGAAAGCGCGTCTACATGAAACATACAACACTGAAAGCAACACCCATCATCAGGGACACTCACCACCCAGGTCAGGCTCTCTTCTCGCTGCTGCCATCGGGAAGAAGGTACAGGAGCCTCAGGACTCACACCGCCAGGTTCAGGAACAGTTATCACCCCTCAGCCATCAGGCTCTTAAACCAGAGGGAATAACTTCACTTATCCCGTCACTGAAATGTTCCCACAACCAATGGATTCACTCTTCATCTCATGTCCTCAATATTTATTGCTTACTTATTTATTATTAGTATTTCTTTTCTCTCTCTTTTGTATTTGCAATTTCTTGTAATTTACACTGTGGTTGAATGCCCAAGTTGGTGCGAACCTTCATTAATTCAGTTATAGTTATTATTCTACGGATTTATTCTGTGTGCTCACAAGAAAATGAAATGAATCTCAGGGTTGTATATGGTGACACGTGTGTACTTTGATAACAGATTTACTTTGAACTTTGTGTGTTGGAATACCCTCCAGTGGCCTCGATGAACGCAGCTGCAACAACTCTCGAGTAGTTCTAGATTTCCCTGCCCTGGGAAAAAGACACTGACAATCTACCCAATATAAATACATTGTTGATTAAAGGAATGCATCAGAATGTATTTTAAATGTAAAATGGTATGAGATTGTCTTTGGAAACTATTGTTGAATGGCTGACTGGGTTATCTGAAGGGAGCTCAACTCTGCATCTTATCCAGGTCTGAATTAATTCACTGGTGACACTAGAAAAAAAGCAAAATTCATAAATGGGATTATTCCTTCCAACATGACACATCTCTGTTTCTTCAGCTCCTCTAGCTTTTCCCCTTTTACCACCCCAAAACTGAATCACTCCCCAATTAGCAGCTGCCTCTTCAGTGGCCAAGGCCCTAAGGTCTTGACTTCATTTTAAGTCCCTTTTCTTCTTTAGGACACTCCTTAAAGCCTTCCCCTTGACCAATCCTTTGGTCACCTGTCCCCAATCTCCGTGTGGCTCATAGGCTAATAACATCTTCGATGAAGCACCTTGGACACCTTACTGGTTAAATACACTCACCACTTGTACCTAATAAAGTGGCCACTGAGTGTATGTTCATAGTCTTCTGCTGCTGTAGCCCATCCACTTCGAGATTTGACGTGCTGTGCATTCAGAGATGCTCTTCTGCACACCACTGTTGTAACGTGTAGTTATTTGAGTTACTGTCACCTTCCTGTCAGCCTGAACCAGTCTGGCCATTCTCCTCTAACCTCTCCCATTAACAAGGCATTTTTGCCCACAGAATTGCCACTCACTGGATGTTTTCTGTTTTTGGCACCATCCTCTAAAATCTAGAGACAGTTGTGCATGAATATTCTAGGATAACAGCAGATTCTGAGACATGCAAACCATCCTGTCCGGCACCAACAATCATTCCACGGTCAAAGGCACTTAGATCACATTTCTTCCCCATCTGATGTTTGGTTTGAACAACAACTGAACCTCTTGACCATGTCTGCAAGCTTTTATGCTGCCACATGATTGGCTGATTAGATATTTAGATTAACAAACAGATGTACCTAATAAAGTGGCCACCGAGTGTATTGTTATCAGCTAAGGATTTTGATTGAAGTTGTCCAGTGAGATGAGAGGTTGGGGAAAGAAATGAAAAATGAGGTTCTTAGTTTTTGATCAAACTCGACAGGTACCTGGCTGTGGATCTTGTCGAAGTTCTTGCCCAGCATTCTCCTCATGTGCTTGCGAGAGTGGGATGTCATCTGGTGCTTAAGGAGGAAGGAGAAGAGGCAGCCATCGCGGATGCAGTGAAAGTGACTATTTACCTGGTTGTACTTGCAGCCTGCAAGACACAAGAGACAAATAAATAAATCCCCAGAGCGAAAAGAGTACTGGGTGGGCACGTAGCAGCTTGTCCATTGCCACAGGAGCGACAATGATGTGTCATCACATTGACTGTGCTGACAGTGCAGAGGTGAGGAAAATGGGTTAATGCACAATGCTAGGTCTCTGCGAAATGGTGCCGCGTTGGAATGAACTCAGTTGCCATGGACACCCCTCGAGTTCCTATTAAATCTATCTCCTCTACCTTAAACCCTCTTATTCTTGATTCCCCAATCCTGGGTGAAAAGACTGAGTGCATTCACCCCTCGGAGGTTGATAAAGACAGTCAGGAATTGGGGTTACAATCAGGTCAGAGCCACGAATTTGTTATATGCCAAAGCAGGTTTGAAATGCTGTGTGATTTGCTCAGGCCCCTGATCAATATGTTTGATTGATGCAGCAGAGGAAATATCCCAGAGTGACCAATATATGCCCCCAAAGCCATCCATGATCTTCATAACTTCCCGTTGAATTGGCCTAGCTGCTAATTTAAGGCAAAGAAGGAGAATGAAAAGGTTAACGTATGAGGAGTGTTTAATGGCTCCGGGCCTGTACTTGCTGGAGTTTAGAAGAATGAGTAGGGGGATTCTCACTGAAACCTATCAAATATTGAAATACCTGGACAGAGTGGACGTGGAGAGGATGCTTCCTATTCTGGGCGAGTCTAGGACCTGGGGGCACAGCCTCATTACAAAGATGTCCCTTTAGAAAAGAGATGAAGAGGAATTTCTTCACCCATCAGATGGTGAATCTGTGGAATTAACGCCACAGATGGCTGTGGAGGCCAAGTCACTGGGTATATTTAAAGCAGAGGTTGGTAGGTTCTAGAATGGTAATGTTATCAAAGGTTATGGGGAGAAATCAGGAGAATGGGGTTGAGAGGGATAATAAATCAGCCATGGTGGAGCAAACTCGATGGCCTGAATAGCCAAATTCTAACTGACTGTGGGCAACAATGGCGGGATGTGGTAACAGTAGAAACACTGTGCATTCTTCAATCAAGCTCAGCTTGTTAAATCGATGGTAAATCATCAGTCAGGTTTGTAATTCACCTCCTGTAATTAATATCTGCTGAATTTAATGCAAGCATATTCATAAAGGTATTATAAAGAGAAGTCATAGACAGGATTACAACTGATGTGGTAACGGTTTGTGCTTTAATCAAACCTAATTGGTTGTAGCTGAAAGCTTCAATGCAGCTTTGAAAATTAAAAATGTTCTGGAGGGACGTTTTCCCCATATTTGTGTCTCTCTTCTGTGGAAATAAAGGGATATAATCTCCTATCTTCCCCTTCTATCCTGGATCTCAGTTCTTGGCTTCTTCGTAACTGTGGCTGCTGAACTCCAGTGCAGAGGTGAAACCCGCCCGGTCCAGCCTGGTTTAGTGTACTGTAAATATAGTTTTGGCCCAAGCTATCCTTACCAGTAACCAGTAAGCTCGCACGGGCTGGAAGTTTGTTAGCTCCACACCTGTCCTGAGGATCCCTGGAGTTAACCATTAAACTCCTGATGCTGACAGGGCAGCAGATCTGGAAACTAATTTCAACTTGGGTAATGGATGGCTGTGTTTTGGAGAAGCACTTTAAGCCGAACCATCATACACACACACGTACTTTATGACAATCAATTTATATCACTTCTGGTCTCCTAACTATAGGAAGGATATCAGTAAGATTGAAAGAGTGCAGAGAAGACTTACTAGGATGTTGTCGGCTCTTCAGGAGCTGAGTTACAGGGAAAGATTGAACCGGTTAGGATTTTATTCCTTGGAGCGTAGAAGAATGAGGGGGGGATTTGATAGAGGTTTACAAAATTATGAGGGGTATCAACAGAGTAAATGCGAGTAGGCTCTTTCCACTTAGATTAGGAGAGATAAATACGAGAGGACATGGCTTTAGGCTGAAAGGGGAAAGGTTTAGGGGGAACATTGGGGGAACTTCTTCACTCAGAGAGCGGTGGGAGTTTGGAACAAGCTGCCATCTGATGTGGTAAATGCAGCTCACTCTGAAGTTTTAAGAATAAATTGGATAGATACATAGATGGGAGAGGTCTGGAGGGTTATGGACTGTGTGCAGGTCAATGGGACTAGTGGAATAAAGTTTTGGCACAGACTAGAAGGGCCAAATGGCCTGTTTTAAGTGCTGTAGTGTTCTATGACAATAAGGCGGGGGTTCTTGTTTGACCACGTTGTTCTCACACTGCTAAGGACAGAGTTATGCAGATAGGAAAAAAGACTTGGGTCGAACTTGTCCAAGCCAACTACCCGAGTCACTCCCTTTTGCCCATGTTTGGCCCATAACCCTCTGAACTTTCCAATTCACAAATTGTCCAGACTGGATCGGTTAATGAATAGGAAAGATTTAGAAAGAAACTAACTGTTGCCACCTTCAGCAGTTGCTCTGGCAGCTTGTTCCAAACACCCAGCACCTTCTGTAAGCAAAACCTGCCCATCAGGTTCATCGTCATCAAGAAACAGAACATGACAGCACAGAAACAGGCCCTTCGACCCATAAATTGTGCTAAACCATTAATCTACCTTGTCCCATTGACCTGTACCCAGATCATAGCTCTCCATACCCTCCCATCCATGTACCTATCCAAACTTTCCTTAGGTGTTGAAATTAACCCTCATTCATCACTTCCTCTGGCAGCTCGTTCCACACTCTCACCACCCTCATGTTCCCCTTAAATATTTCACCTTTCAACCTTAACCCATGACCTCTAGTTCTAGTCTCACCCAAACTCAGTGGAAAAAGTCTGCTTGCATTGACCCCTATCAATACCCCTCATAATTTTGCATATCTCTATCAAATTTCCCCTCATTCTCCTATGCTTCAGGGAATAAAGTCCTAACTTATTCAGCCTTTCCCTGTAACTCAGGACCTCGAGTCCCAGCGACATCCTTGTAAATTTTCTCTGTACTAAAAGGTTCCTTTCAAACCTTTCTCCTCTCACCTGAAATCAATGCCCCCTAGTTTTAAACTCCTCTGCCCAGGGTGGAGATACGTCTCTACCAAAGGAGGTGTAAGGTGCTCTTTCCCTCCACTAGCCTGCAGGTCACCCTTGGGCAAGGTGTATCACCTGCTCAGCCCCCTGATCAGTCATGTGAAGCTGTGGGAGTAGGTGGTGGATGGTCACATGAGCAGCCGGTGCACATCACAAGTCCTGGGTATGCGACCACTGACGCCAGGCAGTCAGTCTCTGAAGAGTATTGATAATGGCTGGGTTCACCCATCTTCTGGGTTCACCCAGAAGAAGGCAATGGCATACCGCTTCTGTAGAAAAATTTGCCCCAAGAACTATCATGGTCATGGAGACCATTATTGCCCACATCATATAACCTGGCACATAATGATGATGTCATATGTCCTGGCACATAATGATGATGACGACACTGGGAAATCCACCTTATTTATAGAAACATAGAAAACCTACAGCACAATACAAGCCCTTTGGCCCACAAAGTTGTGCCGAACACGTCCCTACCTGGTCAGAAACTGAATTTGGCTATATTGGAAGGTCACAGGTCACTGTACAACCACAGTTAACAAAGGTCAATTAATCAAAGGCAGTGGACAAGATATGAACAAACTTTGCAGTAAATTGTGAGCAATTCTGAGCCCCTTGTCTAAGAAAGAATGTGCTGACATTGCAGAAGATCCAGAGGAAGTTCATGAGAATTATCCTGGGAATGAAGGGGTTAATGTACGAGAAGCGTTCAATGGCTCTGGGTCTGTACTCACTGGAGTTTAGAAAAACGAGTGGGGATCTCAACAAAACCCTATCGAAGAGTGAAAGGCCAAGATGGAGTGGACATGGAACGTGTTTCCTTTGGCGGGGCAGTCTACAGCCTCAGAATAGAAGGACATCCCCTCAGAACATGAGCAGGAACTCCTTTAGCCAGAGGGTGGTGAATCCGTAGGATTCATCACCACAGACAGCTGAGGACGCAAATTCAAAGTGGAGGTTGATACATTTTTGATTAGTAAGGGTGTCAACGGTTATGGGGAGAAGGCAGGAGAATGGGGTTGAGTGGGATAATAAATCAGCCATGATGGAATGGTGAAGCAGCCTCGATGGGCTGAATGACCTAATTCTGCTCCTATGCCGTATGGTCCTATGGTCAGATCCTCTGCGCCAATGAGGAGGGGTTAAATGGAAAGACTGGAGAACTGCTGGAGCTGAAGGACAAGTTCAGGTGCGATAGGAGTCTTTAGCTGATTAATGATGAAAGATAATTTAGATTTTATTAGATTGTACTGAGTGGAAATTGTAACTCTCAATATCTTTTGGCCACTCTCCCAGGAGCATTAATTGCTTCCTTTCAGCACCTCACTTCCCAAGGGCTGCGTGACACACGCACACATTCCCACAATTGGCAGTTGATACGGTAAATTACAAACACCGGTAGAATAAGTGGCCACGGATGTCAGCACCTGTCAGAGTTTTCTCATGAGGAGCATTCCTTCAGTCTAGTCATCTACAGAGAACTCCTGATGTAAAAGCTGGCTGACTTGGTGTCTACCTTTGTAATACGGTCACAGAGCGTCGATAAAGATTATGGAAACCACGTGGCTGTTCAGCCCATCATCCAGTGGGCAGTCTCCATATTAATCCCATTCTCCAGCACTTGGCTTATAGCCTTCTATGCTTTCTCCAAAACCTCAGCCCTCCACGATCTCCAACCCACTATAGCTGTTGGTGGATCCCTAATTTACATTGCCCCATCCATTTCAGCCTCTGGAATTCCCTTGAACCTGCAACCTCACTTTCCTACACCGTCTCTCACGTTGGTGTAATGGTTAGCACAATCCTTTGCAGTCCCAGTGACCGGGTTCAATTCCCACCACCGCCTATGAGGAGTTCTCCCCGTGACCGTGTGGGTTTCCTCCAGGTGCTCTGGTTTCCTCCCACACTCCAAAGGTGCACTGGTTGGTAGGTTAATGGGTCATTGTAAATTGTCCCATGATTAAGCTAGGATTAAAAATTGGGGGATTGCTGGAAGGGCCTATTCAGCACTGTAGGTCAACAAACAAACAAATAAATAAACAGAGTCGACCTCTTTGACTTGCCCTGACATTTCTTTTGTTGACTTTCAGCTAAGAAGGATCCTATAATTGAACGAGTACAGAGAAAATTTACCAGGAGGACTTGAGGATATGGGTTATAGGGAAAGGTTGAATAGGTTAGGACTTTATTCCTTGGAGTGTAGGAGAATGAGGGGAGATTTGATAGAGGTATACAAAATTATGAGGGGTATAGATAAGGTAAATGCAAGCAGGCTTTTTTCCTACTGAGGCAGAGTGAGACTGGAACTGGAGGTCATAAGTTAAGGTTGAAAAGTGAAATATTTAAGGGAGAATTGAGGTGAAACTTTTTCGTTCAGAGGGTGGTGTGAGTAAAGAATGAGCTGCCAGTGGAAGTGGTGAATGTGGGTTTGATTGCAACACTTAAGAGAACTTTAGATAAGTACATGGATGAGATGGTTATGGAGCGATATGGTCCAGGTGCGAGTCAATGGGACTGGGCAGAATCACAGTTTGGCAAGGACTAGATGGGCCGAACTGCACTCTATGACTCTCTCGTACACCGTGGGGCATTCTGCCACATTGATGTCATCATGTAAGTCCCCGTTGCTGTAAAATTGCCCTTCAGTTTCTCACCTAGCCTGCCGCATTCTTCCCGCTTGGTGAAGTACTTGAAGCCATTGGCCGCCCGTCGCTCAGCCTTCTCGTGCTTTTTGATGTGCCAGGGGAGCTTTGTCGTGATGTTGGTCACAAAGTTGCAGAAAGGCCGTAAACAGTGGTAGTGTCCTCTCATACGGAATTCACATTGCTGCAATGGAAGAGAAGCAACTTGTTAGATCACAGCGGGCTTCTGACATTATATAACATGTGCCTGGGCTCTCCATGATGCTACATCATCCCTACTGAGCCTGAATTGTTAGCTACAAATCAGCCAGGCCGGGCAGCATCTAAACACAGGGTTCTGCAGATGCTGGCAATCCAGAGCAACACACACAAAATGCTGGAGGAAATCAGCAGGCCAGGCGGCGTCTGTGAAGAGGAATGAACAGTTGATGATTCAGATTGAGGCCCTTCCTCAGGACTGGAAAGGAAGCGAAGTCAGAATAAGAAGTTGGGGGGGGGGAGGGGAAGATGTACAACCTGGCAGGTGATAGGTGAAGCCAGGTGGGGGAGGGAGGACGAAGTGAGAAGCTGGGAGGTGATTGGTGGAAAAGGTAAAAGGCTCAGGAAGAAGGTAGCTGATAGGAGAGTTGATGGGGCAAAGGGAGAAAGGGGAAGAGGAGAAGCACCAGAGGAAGTTGATAGGCAGGTGAGGGGAGTCAGAATGGGGAATGGGAAAAGCAGGAAGCGGGAGTGGGGGGGGAGAAATTATCAGAAGTTCGAGAAATCAATGATCATGCCATCAGGTTGGAGGCCACCCTGACGGAATATGAAGTGTTGCTCCTCCAACCTGAGAGCAGCCTCATCGTGGCAGTAGAAAAGGCTACGGACTGACATGCTGATAAGGGAATGGGAAGTAGAATTAAAATGGTGGCCACTGATTAAAATGGCTAGGAGATTTCTTTTCCTGAAGGTCATTAGTTCCTGCCATATCTCAAGGGTGTGCAGACTGGTTGGGGTGACTTGTCACTGTAAGTTGCCCTAGTGTGTGGGGGAGTGGTGGAGCATGTTTGGAGTGGAAGTGTTAATGGGAATGTGGGGAGAACAGAATTAGTGTAAAACGAGGAACTTGCTCTTGCAGAAACGTGGCTCCAGAACATCTCCTGCACTGTCAGTCTTCAGGCCATCCTACTCAGGGACTTAATAATATCATTTTTTTTGTGACTGTATATGCTATCGTAACTACTTGTGCTGTGTGTTGTGTGTGACTGTAGGTACTGTGTTTTGCATTTTGGTCCCGGAGGAACACAGTTTCATTTAGCTGCATAAATGTGTTAAGGTTGAATGACAATTAAACTTGAATTTATATGAACTTTTCTATACTTATTAGACAGTGTCTGATAACGAGCATCCACATGGTGGGTTGAAGGGTTTCTTTCTGTTGACTCTATCTCCTGTTGGAACTCATTAGCTAACATTACTCATCCTAACTCAGGTAATACTGTCTGTTCTTAATTGCCTTCTGAACTGTATAACCTGTTGGGCCATTTCAGAAGGCATTTAGACCATAAGACATGGGAGTATATTAGGCCATTTGGCCCATCGAGTGTGCTGTGCCATTCCATCATGGCTGATTTATTTTCCCTCTCAACTCCAACCTCCAGCTTCTCTCCGTAACCTCTGACTCTCTTACTAATTTATTTATTTATTGCGATACAATGTGGAATAGACCCTTCCGGCCCTTCGAGCCACACTGCCCAGCAACCCCCCGATTTAACCCTAGCTGAATCATGGGACATTTTACAATGACCGATTAACCGACAGGCTGGTATGTCTTTGGACTGTGGGAGGAAACCCATGTGATCACAGGGAGAAAGTGCAAACTCCTTACAGGCAGCGGCGGGAATTGAACTCGAGTTGCTGGTAGTGTAAAGTATTGTGCTAACCACTACGCTACCGATCAACCTCTGCTTTAAATGTACCCAATGAATTTAGGAGTAAACCACACAATTCATTTTAAATTCCAGATTTTAATTAATTTCTCTGGCTGAATACGTTAGCTCAGGCCTCTGGATTGAGAGTCCAAAAGCTGCTCTGGTATAGCGTCCTATGCCATCCTGGGAGTGAACACAGACACATCACTGATGCCTCTAGTCATTCATGGGTCAACTACTCAATCAATGTTCTTCGATTGGTTACTGTGCTGCCGTCTTTAACCTCGCTCCCTGTGCCTTTGATCTAAATGTCACCAATTAGTCATCCCTCGAGGGTGCACTCCATTTTTAGCTGAGTGACTGACGGTGAACAGTTCCAGTTTTACAGGTTTTTTCACTTCAAGACAACCTCTAGGAATCTGTGAACTTCAGGTGTTGAGGCGGAATAAATCTTACAGCAGCTGAATGGGAATTTCTCTGAGCAAATGAAAGGGCAGGAAAACAAAAAAGCAAATGCTGTAAGATTTGTGTTAGTCACAAGGACAGGCACAGATCTAAAAACAAGAGGGAGAAAAAAAACATCTTTGAGTCCAGAGTGACACACATAGAACTCAGCAGGCCAGGCAGCTGTGGAAATGAATAACTGTCGATATTTCATGCCGAGACCCTTCATGAGGGACTGGAAAGGAGGGAGGAAGATGGCAGAATAAGAGGGTGGGGGTGCGGAAAGGGTAAGGAGTCCAAACTAGAAGATAGGTGAAGCCAGGTGAAGGGGCAGTGTAGAGATTCATCTCTACCAAGGGAGGTGTAAGGAGCTCCTTCCCTCCACGAACCTGCAGGTCACCCTTAGGCAAGGTGTAGCACCTGCTTAACCACCCCCCCCCCCCCACCCGATCTGGGTCCCGTGAGGCCAAGGGAGCAGGTGGGGGATGGCTGTATGAGTAGCTGGTGCACATCACAAGCCCTGGTTATGCGACCACTGACACCAGGCAGACAATGTCTGAAGAGTATTGATAGTGGCGGGGGGTCACCCGTCTTGTTAAGGCACTGCCCAGAAGAAGGCAATGGCGAGCCATTTCTTTAGAAAAATATGTCAAGACCAATCATGGTCATGGAGATCGCGATCGCCCATGTCATACAGCATGGCACATAATGATGATGTCATACAGCACGGCATATAATGATGAAGATGAAGAGAGGAGGAAGGTAGGTGGGTGAGGGAGGGGGGAATCAAGGGAGAAATCAAGGAAGATGCTGGGAGTTGATAGGTGGAAGAGGTGAAGGCTGAAGAAGACAGAATCTGATAGAGGAGAGTGGACCATGGGAGAAAAGGAAGGAATGGCACCAGAGGGAGGTGATGGGCAGGTGACAAGAAGAAGAGGGGTAAGGGGAGAGCCCAAATGAAAAAAAGAAAGAATGGGGGGAGGGAATATATTTCTCAATGTGGTTTTGATATTTGTTATGAAGTGGATCTGTTAGGCATCTGACAGATAAAAATGCAGACTGAGTGTCGAGACCACGGTATGAATCCTGCTAGGTTCACTGTCGAGTCAGGATGAGTCAGGGGGTAAACCATTCGACACTCATCTCATTTCAACCCACTCTGCTCAGGTTCTGCTGCTCACCCTCATGCTGGGGGTGGTGGCCAATGAATCCCTGAGCCTACACGTAACTGGGATGTGGGAGGAATCCAGAATTCCTAAAGGAAGCCACCCAGAGGAGAGGTCCAACGTAGATTGGGGGACCACTTTGTCGAGCGTTTATGGCTCCATCCACAAGAGGCAGGATCTCCCGGTGGCCACACATTTTAATTCCACTTCCCATTCCCATTCCGACATGTCAGTCCACCACGGCCTCCTCTACTGCCATGATGAGGCCATACTCAGGTTGGAGGAGCAAACCTCATATTCAATCTGGATACCCTCCAACGTGATCACATGAACATCGATTTCTCTTACGTTAATTTTTATCTCCTTTTCCTCTCTTTCCATTCCCCAGTCTGGCTTTCCTTTTACCCCTTCCCTTTTCCTCACCTCCTACCACATCCGTCTGGTACCCCTCCTCCTTCCCTTTCTCCCGTGGTCCACTCTCCTTTCCTATCAAATTCCTTCTTCCTTGCCTTTACTTCTTCCACCTATCACCTCCCAGCTTTTTACTTCATTCCCCTCCCCCACCCACCTACCTCCCCCCACCCCCCACACTTTATCTGGCTTCACTTGTCACCTTCTAGCTTGTACTTGTTCCCCCCACCCTATTCTGGATTTTGCCCCTTCCTTTACGGTCCTCAGGAAAGGTCTCAGTCTGAAATGTTGACCCTTTATTCTGTCCACAGATCTACTGAGTCCCTCCAGCATCGTGTGTGCGCTGCTCTCGGGGGAAACCTAAATAGTCACAGGGAGAACGTGTGAGCTCCACACAGACAGTGCCGGAGGGCAGAATTGAACCCACATCGCTGGAGCTGTGCCACATCACACCACCCGCCCTCATGCCGGCCCGTGGATTTGAGATTAAAGGCTTGTCCTTGATGCCAGATCAGGCGGTGTGGGTCTATGGCAGAAGCCAAGGCCCACCCTGTCCATCAGAACTCATTCTCTAGTGGTGGCTAGCTTTCAGTGGGCTCCAGTCCTTCATTGCTTTAAACTGGTAAACTGATTAATGATTGCCACACGAACTAAGGGTCACTGAATCTGAGGGCCAAGGGTCAGAGCCTTGGTCTGGGAATGTTCTGCCAAGCATTGTGGGAATTCATGTTGGCCCTGGAACGTGTGACGGCACTTGAGGACCGGCCCCAGAATGAGAATCGAGTAAACGTGTATTGTTATGTATTGCAATGCACCGCTGCTGCATAACAACAAACATTTATAAAATTCTGCAGACGTGGTCAAGAGGTTCAATGGTTGTTCAGACCAAACATCAGAATGGGGCAGAAATCTGATCTAGGTGACTTGACCGAGGAACGACTGCCGGTGCCAGACAGGGTAGTTTGCATATCTCAGAAACTGCAGATCTCCCGGGGTTTTTACACACAACCGTCTCTAGAGTTCAGAAAGGTGGGTGAGTAAAACATCAAGCATCCAGTGAGCGGCAGCTCTGTGGGTGAAAACAGCTTGTTAGTGAGAGAGGTCAGAGGAGAATGGCCAGACTGGCTAAAGCTGACAGGGAGGCAACAGTAACTCAAGTAACCACACATGACAACAGTGACGTGCAGAAGAGCATCCCCGAATGCACGTTGAACCTTGAACTGGATGGGCCACGAGCGTGCACTCAGTGACCACTATATCAGGTACAGGAGGCCACTGACTGCACGTCGCAGACAAATGACACACAATCAGCATCTTTAGCTTTTCAGTAGCATCTTTTAGGCTGTTTTGGGAGGAGGTTTCGGTCTAAGGGAGGACTCAGATGGGTCAATAGTCTGAAGAAGACTATCAGCCAGGCAGATCCACCATCAGAGGGTAAACTTAGTCTGCTCACCTGATTTGGACAGAGACACTGCAGAGAGTAGTAGGAGAACTGGTCACGCACGTTGACCAGGTTGTTGTTGGGATTGATGTGGTCTAGACAGTGTGATTCTGCTTTCCCAGAAGTTTTACAGACGTATTTGCAGTTTCCAAACAAACAGTGGAAGTGGAACTTGTTCGAGTATTTGCAGTCGGTCGCCAGACAGGGGTCGCTATGGGAAAATAAGAACACAGTTGGATAAAACATGTGGTGACCAGGAAGGAAGACCTGCATTTCTATAGTGCCACTCCTGGATTCAAGGCATTCTGAAGCTTTTGGATCCAGTGAAGTTCTTCCTGAAGTGTTAGAAAGAAGACAAAGAGCGATATATTAATGACTGCATGTCTTGGTGACATTGACAGGGGAATAAATGTCAAGTACAGTAGATCATCGATATACTTGAGAAATCGGTTTAACCTTTCAACTAAAGGATGGCATTCCCACTGTGAAGTCTCCCTGCTCCATCTTCCACAATTCAGGTCTCCCTCTGTCCTCCAACTCCCACAGTGAGGGGTTCTCTATGTTCATCTCCCACAGTGAGGGGTTCTTTATGTCCGTCTCCCACAATTCAGGTTTCCCTCTGTCCATCCCCCACAGTGAGGTCTCCCTTTGTCCATTTTCTACAATTCAGGTCTCTCTCTGTCCTCCAACTCCCACAGTGAGGGTTTCCCCCTGTCCATCTCCCACAGTGAGGTCTCCCTTTGTCCATCTTCTACAATTCAGGTCTCCCTCTGTCTGCCAACTCCCTCAGTGAGGGTTTCTCTATGTCCAGCTCCCACAGTGAGGTCTCACTCTGTCTAGGGAGAACCAGTTTTAATTTTTTCTTTTTGAATAAGGCAAACTTCATCCAAATTTCGATATGTGGCACTGGAGTCATCTAGAAGATGTTTAAAGTGTGACAGAAGTAAAATTTCATACATGTGCAAAGTTTGTAACAATTGAAGTTTTGGATTTGAGGCTTGTTGTATGGTTTATTTGAGGGTTGTTGTATGAGTTAGAGGATCTACTAAGAGAATAATTCCCATTGAGCATTG
Organism: Hemitrygon akajei; assembly: GCF_048418815.1. Classification (NCBI taxonomy): domain Eukaryota; kingdom Metazoa; phylum Chordata; class Chondrichthyes; order Myliobatiformes; family Dasyatidae; genus Hemitrygon; species Hemitrygon akajei. Next base: position 40,676,953 of record NC_133152.1, on the reverse strand, counting down.
CAATCCTGCAAAAACCCTAATCAAAATCTGAAGTTCAAGTTCAAATGAGCAAGTTACATATGTCACCATATACTACCAGGAGATTCATTTTCTTGTGGGCATTCACAGTAAATACAAAGAAACACAATAGAATCATTGAAAACTGCATACAAAGGCACATAGATAACCATGCAAACAAACTATGCAAATGCAAAAAAACCCACAAAATAATAATAATAATAATCAATAAGTGAGCATGAAATATTGAGAACTTGAGTTGTAGAGTGTTTGAAAGTGAGTCCATAGGTTGTGGAATCAGTTCAGTGTGGAGGTGACCAAAGTTATCCACTCCACGCTGGTTCAGGAGCCTGACGATTGAAGGGTAATAACTGTTCCAGAACCTGAGGGTGTGGACTTGAGACTCCTGCACCTCCTTTCTGATGGTAGCAGAGAGAAGGGAGCTTGGTCCTCGACGATGGATGCTACTTTCCAGCAACAGCACTCCCTGTAGATGTGCTCAATGGTGGGTGGGCTTTGCCTGTGATGGACTGAGTTGTATGCACCACTTTTCCATTCAAGGGCATTGGTGTCTCCATACAAGGCCGTCATGCAGCAAGTCACTATACTCTTCACTGTGCTTCTGTAGAAGTTTGTAAAGGTTTTAGCTGACATGCTGGATCTTTGCAAACTTCTAACAAAGTTGAGTTGCTGCCGTGCCATGAGAGGTAGACAGTAAATACTGCATTTGCCAGCACCACCCATGCCCCACAGGAGAGAATTGTGAAAAATGTTCCCCGAGTGACGATGAGCCAAAGGAGCATATGCCTCGGAGGGAATCTCCCCTCGGCCTGTGGTTTGAACTTGGTGACAATTCCCCTTTAATCAGAATATTACAAATAATAAAGAATTTCCCACTAATAAACAGCAGGTTATTTCCCCATCAGATTTTCTTCCATTCCTCTTATTGCTATGACAACTCAGCGACTGCGGGCAGGCTCTGTCAGCGTATAAACTGGATCAGAAAAGCCACCTCTCATAAAACAAGACCCCCCCTCACTAATTCCCAGTGCGTCCTGGAGATGTGATGCATAGTTCCTTTGGGCACTATGGGCAACATATCAGACACTAACCCTTTGCTGCTTTCAACACAGTTCATTGGACAGTACACGGGAGGACCTGGCTTCTTTCAAAATTGGAACCGCACCATCAAACCTTGACATAAAACTCTGTGCCTTGATTATTTGAACTAAAATTGCCACTGTCACTTCTATCTTATAGATGACGGATAGCCGTGTGCAAGCTTTAAGCATTAATCCAGCCACATGGGCTTGTATATTGAACATTTGTGTTTCTTGACAACCACTAACCCCTTTGACAGAGCTGGCTGCATAATCTATTTTCAGGTATCTGTTGTTGTCTGTTTGACATATGACACTAATCCGTTACCTGACTGTAGTTACGTGATTGATACTGTGAACTTTCTTACATCATGGAAGTTTATAATCTACATTTATCACTGCCACTGCATGAGGATCGGAGGCAGCTGTGGATGTCGGAATGTCTCTAGGAATTTACAGCTGCCATTAAGTGCCTCAAAACTGTATGTATTATGAAGCGTAAAAGACGCAGCAAGGGGGAAGGCAAAGAAATACTGGGAGGAAGACCAGGGCGCCTGTGCAAATGGCCACTTGTTCCTGTGGTAAATCTGAAGGTGCTGGAAATCCAAAGCAACACACACTGAATGCTGGAGGAGCTCAGCAGGTCAGGCAGCATCGATGGAAAAGAATAAACAGTCGACATTTCAGGCCGAGACCCTTTTTCAGGACTGAGAAGGAAGGGGGAGGACACCGGAATAAAAAGGTGGGGGGGGGGGGAGGGGAAGGAGGCTAGCTGGAAGGTGATAGGTGAAGCCAGGTGGATGGGAAAGGTCAAGGGCCGGAGAAGAAAGAATCTGATAGGAGTGGCAAGTGGACAATAGGAGAAAGGGGACCCGGGGGGAGGTGAAAGGCAGGTGAGTTGGGGAATAGAGGAAGGAAGGGGGGAAATTTGTTTGCCAGATTGAGAAATCAATACTCATGCCATCAGATTGGAGGCTACCAAGATGGAATATAAGGTATTGTTCCTCCACTCTGAGGGTGGCCTCATCTCGGCACAAGAGGAGCCGACGGACTGACATGTCGGAATGGGAATGGGTATCAGAATTAAAATGCTTGGCCACTGTGATTTGGTTTATTGCAGGTTTATTTCTTCGACTGAGAACCAGAATAGATAATTTATTGGATATTTATTTATTATTATTATTATTTTATTTTTCTTGTTGTACTTGAACAATTTGTCACGTTTTGCACATTGGTTGTTTGTCTGTCTTTGATAGATAGATAGATAGATACTTTATTCATCCCCATGGGGAAATTCAACTTTTTTTCCAATGTCCCATACACTTGTTGTAGCAAAACTAATTACATACAATACTTAACTCAGTAAAAAATATGATATGCATCTAAATCACTATCTCAAAAAGCATTAATAATAGCTTTTAAAAAGTTCTTAAGTCCTGGCGGTAGAATTGTAAAGCCTAATGGCATTGGGGAGTATTGACCTCTTCATCCTGTCTGAGGAGCATTGCATCGATAGTAACCTGTCGCTGAAACTGCTTCTCTGTCTCTGGATGGTGCTATGTAGAGGATGTTCAGAGTTATCCATAATTGACCGTAGCCTACTCAGCGCCCTTCGCTCAGCTACCAATGTTAAGCTCTCCAGTACTTTGCCCACGACAGAGCCCGCCTTCCTTACCAGCTTATTAAGACGTGAGGCGTCCCTCTTCTTAATGCTTCCTCCCCAACACGCCACCACAAAGAAGAGGGCGCTCTCCATAACTGACCTATAGAACATCTTCAGCATCTCACTACAGACATTGAATGACGCCAACCTTCTTTGTGTGTGGTTTCTCATTGATTCTATTGTGCTTCTGGTGTCTATTCTGAATGCCCACAATTAGATGAATCTCTGGGTAGTGCTTGGTGACTTTGAACTTTGAACTTGAGGAAGTCTATGAGCACCCTTCTTGAATTAACGCAGTCCTTCTCCTGAGGGGGCTCCCATGTTATCGTTGAATTTAGAAAGTTGGGGTTTTATGACCCAGCAATAGTGAAATACTCCAATGTATGATGGGATGGTTGCCTGAGGTCGTCATAGCCAGGGGGGACGTACGGGAGATAAGCTCCCACTCCCTATTACTGTAAATGCTCCCAATGGTGCGTGTCTCAAATAGCCTCTAACAACCAAACCTATTTCCTAAACTCCTAAGCCTGGCAGAACTGTTCCTACTGACAGGACAAGGGGAAAATGCAGGTTAATGGCACCTTAAAAGCATTTGCTTCAGGCAAATGGGGCTTGTCAGCTGTGGTCGGCAGCTCATCCAGGAGAAGGAATTTCCAATGCCTTGTGGCTATACCCACTCAAGGGGGAGTAAACTCCGAGGGAAAAATCTGGAGCTGGAGTCCCTGAGGCAGTTCTATGTTGAGTTCAACCCTGACTGGCAACTCCTGCAATGCCACTGGTGCCAAACAGTATTGGTCTTTGTCAATCCTTTGGATTCATCACCTGTGTGGAGAGGGAGAGCCAGCTACACTGACAACAGCTTGCTCTTCATATCGTACTTCCCCGCCTTGCGTATCTGTAGTTGTGAACTTCCCATGATTCAGGACATTTACAGAGACAGGTGTGTAAAAAGGGCCCGCAGGATCATTGGGGACACGAGTCACCCCAACCACAAACTGTTCCAGCTGCTACCATCCGGGAAACGGTACCGCAGCATAAAAGCCAGGACCAACAGGCTCCAGGACAGCTTCTCCCACCAGGCCATCAGACTGATGAACTCACACTGATTTGAATGTACTCTTATATTACACTGACTGTTCTATTTATCATAAATTATTATAAATGAGTATGAATGGACATTGCACATTTAGAAGGAGATGTGACGTAAAGATTTTCACTCCTCATGTATGTGAAGGATGTAAGAAATAAAGTCAGTTCAATTCATTCATGTGGAGAGCGGGGACACAATAGCCACTCGTGACTCCGACCAATGGATGGGATGTCATTTGGAGGGGACAATGCAGCCACTGACAGCCCTTCCCTGAAGAGCTCAAAGTTGCAAACTTAAAACATAAAAACAATGGGGCAGGAGTAGGTCACTCAGATTTCAGAGTAACATGCACACACACACAAAATACAGGAGGAACTCAGCGGGTCAAGCAGCATCTATGGAGAGGAATAAACAACCAATGTTTCAGGCTGAGACCCTTTATCAGGATTCCCACTGAAACACTCACATCCCTTCATGTTCTGGTGAAGGGTCTTGGCCTAAACCCTCGGCTCTTTATTTCTCTCCATAGATGCTGCCTGTCTTGTGGAGTTCCCCCACCATTTTGTGTGTGTTAGCAGCAGAATCTCGTGTTCACCGTTCAGACTGAGATTAATTTACATGGATTTATCGCATATACATTGAAACATACAGTGAACTATGTCATCTACATTAATGACCAACACAAGTCTTTGAACCTGCACCACCATTCAATTAGACCTTGAGGGATCTTCTCTCTCAACACCATTTTCTTGTACTACTCCCATATCCCATGATACCATGAGCATCCAGAAATCTGTTGAATGACAATTCAATGACAATTCCTCCATAGCCTTCCAGAACAGAAAATTCCTAAGATTCAACATCTATTCAGCAAAGCAATTTCTCCTGATCTCATTTCTTATCTCCAGTTGTGAGAGTTAGGCCCTGATTCTTCAGCCGGAGGAAACCTCTTCTCCCTTTCTACACCGTCATCCTCTTTAAGGATGTGCATGTTTCAATGTCATTATCTCTCATTCATCTAAACTCTACAGAATAGAGGTCTAGACTACTCGATCCCCTCACATGGCCATCTCAGACAATCTTCACTGCATACTCTCCATGGCGTACACACTCAGTAGTCACCTTACTAGCTAGACCTGTACACCTGCTCGTTAATGCAAGTATCTAATCAGCCAATCATGTGGCAGCAGCTCAACGCACAAAAGCATGCAGACATGGTCAAGAGGTTCAGCTGTTGTTCAGACCAAACATCAGAATGGGGAAAAAATGTGATCTAATTGACTTTGACTGTGGAATGATTGTGGTTCCAAACGGGGAGGTTTGAGTATCTCAGAAACTGCTGACTTCCTTGCATTTTCACGCACAGCAGTATCTCGAGTTTACAGAGAGTGGGGCAAAAAGCAAAAAAAATAAATCAGTAAGCAGCAGTTCTGTGGGTGAAAATGCCTTGTTAATGAGAGAGGTCAGAGAATGGCCAGTCTGGTTCAGGCTGACAGGAAGGCGACAGTAACTCAAGTAACCACACGTTACAACAGTGGTGTGTAGAAGATCATCTCTGAATGCACAACATGTCGAACCTTGAAGTGTTGTGCATTCAGAGCAGAAGATGTTGGTGTGCCTAAGTGTCCACTGAGTGTAGTTGTACCTGTCCTTCGGTAAGGGGACCCGTACTGCACACTGACTTCGCACAGATCAGAAGTCAGCCTTGATTAAATTGCTTGAAGACAGTTGTGGTTGATTTAATCCTGTTGAAAGTCTGTCAAACACCCGGGGTTATGGAAACCTTCCATACTCACTTTTCCTGAAACTGCAGGAATCCTGGTTTGACCTGAGGCTTTGCATTCTCCAGGGATGTGGTTGCCAGGGAAGACGTCGCCAACGTGGAGACGGGGAGCTGAGGGATGGAAGCCGCCAGCTGTTTCCAGGTGAAGAGCGTCGGGGCGGTGGAGACGACCGTGGGGCTCGCTGGAGAGACCTGCACGGCTGCAGCCGTTACCATGGCGATGGGAGGGAATGCCGAGGTGCCAGGGGCTCTGTTCTCCACGGCAATTGGGCTGGAGAAACAAGGTTCCGACTTCACCTTCACCACCCCGCCGTCGGCTCGGAAATGGAAGCTATGGAAAAGGGAAATATCTTGTCAGTCAGCCGCGGATTTAAAGAGACAGCGCACCCTCAGGCAAGACCAACTCCGCCAGGCCCCGACAGATGCACAACAAAATTCTAGCCATGAAAAAAGGGCTAGGTGGGAGGGAAGGGTTAGATTGATTTGAGAGTAGGTTAAAAGGTGAACATTGTGAGTCGAACAGCCTGTACTATAATCTTCTATGTCAAGAGCAATGGCTTGAAAAACGTGGACTAGGCTTAATTCATAACTTTGGCTTTACACAAAGAAGAAACTGCTTCCAAATCACTGCTTAGTGATGCAAGTGACAGAGCTTTGTGGGGTTGGTTTAACGATGCTGTGCCCCCTCAGCAGGACGCAGAGCAGAATACCACAGACTGACTCTATGTCCCTCCATCGGCCTTGCACCCCCATAGTTTTAAGGGAACTGCAAGGTGCACAATCTTACTGTGCCTTTCACAAACCCAGAATATCCCAGTGGTTTTTCAGCCAATGAAGGACAACAGCCATTTCATTTGGAAATGCAGCAGCTGATTAGTGCACAGCAAGATTCCACAATGGGCTGGATAGTCTCCTTCAGGAATCCATATTGTCGGGACTCCCTTTATAATTCTTGTACTCTTCTTCAAGCCAACATCTTTTCTCATTCCATAAATATTGCCTGACCTGCATATTCTGTTTATAAGTTCAGATTTGCCACACCTGTAGCTTTATTTTTGATGATATTTGGAAACAGGCCCTTTGACCCAAACTATCTATCACCTCTCACCTCTCTCTCACCTAGAGGGGGTCAGTTGTGCTGTGAGGATTACATTCCTTGACTTCTGTAGTGCCTTTAACACCATCCAGCCCAAGATCTTAAGGCACAAACTAACGGAGATGGGAGTAGACTCTCACATGGTGGATTGGATAGTGGACTACTTGACAGATAGACCTCAGTATGTGCGGTTGGGAGACTGTAGGTCTGACACGGTGGTCAGCAGCACAGGGGCGCCGCAGGGAACCGTACTCTCTCCGGTCCTGTTCACCCTGTACACATCAGACTTCCAATATAACTCAGAGTCCTGCCATGTGCAGAAGTTCGCTGATGACACGGCCATAGTGGGGTGTGTCAGGAATGGACAGGAGGAGGAGTATAGGAAACTGATACAGGACTTTGTGATATGGTGCAACTCAAACTACCTGCGTCTCAATATCACCAAGACCAAGGAGATGGTGGTGGACTTTAGGAGATCTAGGCCCCATATGGAGCCAGTGATCATTAATGGAGAACGTGTGGAGCAGGTTAAGACCTACAAGTATCTGGGAGTACAGTTAGACGAGAAGCTTGACTGGACTGCCAACACAGATGCCTTGTGCAGGAAGGCACAGAGTCGAATGTACTTCCTAAGAAGGTTGGCGTCGTTCAATGTCTGTAGTGAGATGCTGAAGATGTTCTATAGGTCAGTTGTGGAGAGCGCCCTCTTCTTTGTGGTGGCGTGTTGGGGAGGAAGCATTAAGAAGAGGGACGCCTCACGTCTTAATAAGCTGGTAAGGAAGGCGGGCTCTGTCGTGGGCAAAGTACTGGAGAGTTTAACATCGGTAGCTGAGCGAAGGGCGCTGAGTAGGCTACGGTCAATTATGGATAACTCTGAACATCCTCTACATAGCACCATCCAGAGACAGAGAAGCAGTTTCAGTGACAGGTTACTATCGATGCAATGCTCCTCAGACAGGATGAAGAGGTCAATACTCCCCAATGCCATTAGGCTTTACAATTCTACCGCCAGGACTTAAGAACTTTTTAAAAGCTATTATTAATGCTTTTTGAGACGGTGATTTAGATGCATATCATATTTTTTTACTGAGTTAAGTATTGTATGTAATTAGTTTTGCTACAACAAGTGTATGGGACATTGGAAAAAAAGTTGAATTTCCCCATGGGGATGAATAAAGTATCTATCTATCTATCTAAATCAGCCCCATTTGCCCGCTTTAGGCCCAAATCTCTCTAATCTCATTTTATGGATGTTTTACTGATTTAAGCACTAGGTCAGATCCAAAAGGTCAGCTGCAGGCTGAATCCAGGTGCCAGGGCCCAGGCATATGAAAATGGAAGAGTCCGGGTCTGAGAGCACGGAACATGTCGAGTTTTGTCCAATTTCAGCGGTGGCTCAGAGTGAAAAGTCAGGGTTTGGGGCCGGAGGAGAGATATGACCTGGTGTTCAGCTCACTGCTTGGTGAGGTTTACCCGTCTCTGTGCTGAACTGAGGCTGGGCTCCTTTCCGGAGTTGTGAAAGGCACAATAAGAATGCAAACACTGCACTCTCCTTAAGGCTGTGACTGGCTTCGTGGCTGTCAACTCACTTTTGTGAACTTCAGTTCAAAATGTTATTTGCTTACTTTTATTGCTTGCACGATTTGTTCTTTTTTGCACACTGGGTGTTTGACGGTCTTTTTCAATAGGTTCTATTGGGTTTCTTTGTTTTGTGACTGTATCTAAGGAGACGAATCTCGAAGTTGTATATAGTATACATACTTTGATAATAATATACTTCGAACTTTTCCATGTTAGTGTACCTGTCTGAACCATTCAGGGACCACCCCCTGGGTGAAAAGACTATCTCCTCAGATTCCTGTTAAACAAATCTCTCCTTGCTCACCTTACACCAATGCCCTTCAGTGCTTGATTCCCCAACCCAGTTGATTGTGAAAAGGACAGTGTGCCTTCAGCTTGACGATGGCCCTCATACACTTTCACCCTCCACTTGAATGAAAAGACATGGACCTCAAAGGAAAAGTACTCCTTCAATACCATTCCAAAAGA